>NC_086098.1:155888550-156204522 GCF_963921235.1 Mobula hypostoma | reverse complement strand
TGCTTAGTGGTGGGATCCCGTTGGAGGTGGCGGAAGCTACGGAGAATAATATGTTGGACCCGGAGGCTGGTGGGGTGGTAGGTGTGGACAAGGGGAACCCTATTCCTAGTGGGGTGGTGGGAGGATGGAGTGAGAGCAGACGTGCCTGAAATGGGAGAGATGCGTTTGAGAGCAGAGTTGATGGTGGAGGAAGGGAAGCCCCTTTCTTTAAAAGAGGAGGACATCTCCCTCGTCCTGGAATGAAGAGCCTCATCCTGAGAGCAGATGTGGCGGAGACGGAGGAATTGCGAGAAGGGGATGGCACTTTTGCAAGAGACAGGTGAGAAGAGGAATAGTCCAGATAGCTGTGAGAGTCAGTAGGCTTATAGTAGACATCAGTAGATAAGCTGTCTCCAGAGATAGAGACAGAAAGATCAAGAAAGGGGAAGGAGGTGTCGGAAATGGACCAGGTAAACTTGAGGGCAGGGTGAAAGTTAATGAAGTCAACGAGCTCAGCATGTGTGCAGGAAGCAGCGCCAATGCAGTCATCGATGTAGCGAAGGAAAAGTCGGGGACAGATACCAGAATAGGTTTGGAACATAGATTGTTCCACAAAGCCAACAAAAAGGCAGGCAGAGCGAGGACCCATACGGGTGCCCATAGCTACACCTTTAGTTTGGAGGAAGTGAGAGGAGCCAAAGGAGAAATTATTAAGAGTAAGGACTAATTCCACTAGACGAAGCAGAGTGATGGTACAGGGGAACTGGTTAGGTCTGGACTTGCTAGCTTGTACTCGTCCCCCTTCCCCCAACTTTTTATTTAAGCTTCTTTCCCAATTCCAGTCCTGATAAAGGGTCTCGGTCTGAAACATGAACTTCCCCCCCATAAGCGCTGCCTGGCCTGCTGAGTTCCTTGGCATTTGTGTGTGTTACTCTGGCTTTTAAATGTTGTTATTCTACCTTCCACAAACACCGTCTATGGCAGCTCATTCCACATATGCACCGTCCTCTACATGAAGAAGTTGTCCCTCAGATCCCTTTTAAATCTTTCACCTCTCACCTTTGTTATGCCTTATAGTGTTCAGTTCAAGTTCAGTTTATTGTTATTCAACCATACACATATATACTGCCAAATGAAACAACTCTCCTCTGGACAAGGTACACAGCACAGTAGATATAACTCACACACAGAACACAAAGTATTATTACCATAAATAAATTAACAAATAATAAGGTGCATTTACAAAACAGTAAAAAGTAAACAGTATAATGCAGAAAACTGATGGACTCATACGTGATGAGATCTGAGTGGTGACAGGCAGTTCGGTAGTCTTATGGCCTGGGAGAGGGGGAGAAGCTATTTGCCATCCTAACAGTTCTTGTTCTAATGCCACGGTACTTCCTACCTGATGGTAGGGGGTCAAGGACATTGCTGGGTGCATGGGAGGGAGTTTGAACAATGCTAAGGGCCCTATGTATGCAGTGCTTGAGGTAAATATATCTGATGGTTGGAAGAGAGACCCCGATGACCTCAGCAGTCGTCGCAACCCTGTGTAGGGACTTGCAGTCTGATGCCTGACAATTCCCGTACTAGATAGTGACGCAGCTGATCAGGAGAATCTCGAAGGTGCTCCTGTAAAAATTGGTTAGAATGGGGTGGGAAGTCTCATTCACCTCAATCTCCTCAGGAAGTGGAAATGTTGCTGTGCTTTCTTAACCGAAGAGATGGTGCTGAGAGATTGTCTGTTATGTGCAATCTCAGAAACTTGCCACTTCTAACTCTCTCCAGAGGAACCATTTATGTGCACTGAGATGTGCACCTTACTGAAGTCCGCTATCATCCCTTTGGTTTTGTCCACATTGGGACCCAAGTTGTGCTCGCACCATCTTACCAGCTGCTGTACCTCCTCTCTGTATGCCGTCCCATTGTCGTTGTTGCTGAGGCCAGCCACTGTTGTGTCATCAGTGAACTTGATGATTTGGGTTGAAGTGCGTCTAACAGTGTAGTCATGTGTCAACAGCGTAAACAGAAGCAAGCTACACAGGCAGCCCTGGGAGGGGGGCCAGGTGCTCAGCGTGATGCAGCTAGAGTTGTCCCTGTCAATGTCGACTGACTGTGGCTTTTCTGCCAAGCAGTCCAAGACCCAGTTACAGCTGAAGTCAATAAGCAGCATCCTGGTTTATGAGGCACCATTTTCCAGGTGGGACAGAATGGAGTGGAGTTCAGATGCTATGGCATCATCAGTGGACCGATCTGAACAGTAAGTGGACAGGAAGGGGTCCAATATAGCAAGAAGATGGGATTTAATGCGATCCATAAACAGCTACTCAAAGCAGCTCACTATTGCTGAGATCAGTGCCACTGGACGGTCATCACTGAGACAGGTTACTGTTGCTCTCTTAGGCACTGGAATGATGGTGGCTGCCTTGAAGCCTGCAGGGACAGTGGACAGTTCCAGAGATGTTGATGCATGTTAGAACCTCTGTTTACTGGGCTGCACAGTCCCTCAGCACCTGACCAGTTATGTTATCAGGTCCCACAGCTTAATGTGGGTTGACCCTGGCTAGGGTCTTCTTTACATCAGCTGTGGCCAGATAGAATACCTGCCTTTTGGGGTGTGGGGGAGTTTCCCAGGGAAAATATAATGCACATTCAGTCTGTTTATAACCCTAATGATTTATAAACCTCTACAAGGTCACCCCTCAATCTCTTATGTTCAAAGAAATAAAATTCTAGCCTGCCCAATCTCTTTATAAGAAAGAAATGCACATTTCCCTTTCTATAGCAAGTGTGGAGAAGAATCATTAAATGTTAACTTTGAGTAAAAGGACAGTAGGGGTATTTTGTGATTAGACAGCTAGATCACATTCTTTTCAACTGTGACGAGCAGCATCAAATTTCATCACCTTCAGCAACTGTGAACATATAGGGTGACATCATTCTACAAACAGTGTGAACAATGAAGCTAATGGCAATGGTGGGTTGGACAAGAAAGAAATCTTACATAAATTTGAACAGGTAAGTGGAAAAATTTAAAATAATAACAACTAAGATTACTTCAGATGTTACAATAGTTAAGAAATGGATTAACACATCTACAATATGTAGAGTTACTCCCAAGAGATTCATTATAGAGAATTGAACATATACAGGAGTCCTTGTCAGAAATTGAACTAAAGGTAAGATAAAATTAACAGCAAAATATTTCTAGCTACATAATCTCCAAAAGGAACAGGGAAAGAAAACTGATATTTGATAGAATTAGATAGGTGAATTGATTATGGGGAGCAAGGACATGGCAGACCAATTGAATAATTACTTTGGTTCTGTCTTCACTAAGGAGGACATAAATAATCTTCCAGAAATAGTAAGGGACAGAGGGTCCAGTGAGATGGAGGAACTGAGCGAAATACATGTTAGTAGGGAAGTGGTGTTAGGTAAATTGAAGGGATTGAAGGCAGATAAATCCCCAGGGCCAGATGGTCTGCATCCCAGAGTGCTTAAGGAAGTGGCCCAAGAAATAGTGGATGCATTAGTGATAATTTTTCAAAACTCGTTAGATTCTGGACTAGTTCCTGAGGATTGGAGGGTGGCTAATGTAACCCCACTTTTTAAAAAAGGAGGGAGAGAGAAACCGGGGAATTATAGGCCGGTTAGCCTAACGTCGGTGGTGGGGAAACTGCTGGAGTCAGTTATCAAGGATGTGATAACAGCACATTTGGAAAGCGGTGAAATGATCGGACAAAGTCAGCATGGATTTGTGAAAGGAAAATCATGTCTGACGAATCTCATAGAATTTTTTGAGGATGTAACTAGTAGAGTGGATAGGGGAGAACCAGTGGATGTGGTATATTTGGATTTTCAAAAGGCTTTTGACAAGGTCCCACATAGGAGATTAGTGTGCAAACTTAAAGCACACGGTATTGGGGGTAAGGTATTGGTGTGGGTGGAGAATTGGTTAGCAGACAGGAAGCAAAGAGTGGGAATAAACGGGACCTTTTCAGAATGGCAGGCGGTGACTAGTGGGGTACCGCAAGGCTCAGTGCTGGGACCCCAGTTGTTTACAATATATATTAATGACTTGGATGAGGGAATTAAATGCAGCATCTCCAAGTTTGCGGATGACACGAAGCTGGGTGGCAGTGTTAGCAGTGAGGAGGATGCTAAGAGGATGCAGGGTGACTTGGATAGGTTGGGTGAGTGGGCAAACTCATGGCAGATGCAATTTAATGTGGATAAATGTGAAGTTATCCACTTTGGTGGCAAAAATAGGAAAACAGATTATTATCTGAATGGTGGCCGATTAGGAAAAGGGGAGGTGCAACGAGACCTGGGTGTCATTATACACCAGTCATTGAAAGTGGGCATGCAGGTACAGCAGGCGGTGAAAAAGGCGAATGGTATGCTGGCATTTATAGCGAGAGGATTCGAGTACAGGAGCAGGGAGGTACTACTGCAGTTGTACAAGGCCTTGGTGAGACCACACCTGGAGTATTGTGTGCAGTTTTGGTCCCCTAATCTGAGGAAAGACATCTTTGCCATAGAGGGAGTACAAAGAAGGTTCACCAGATTGATTCCTGGGATGGCAGGTCTTTCATATGAAGAAAGACTGGATGAACTGGGCTTGTACTCGTTGGAATTTAGAAGATTGAGGGGGGATCTGATTGAAACGTATAAGATCCTAAAGGGATTGGACAGGCTAGATGCAGGAAGATTGTTCCCGATGTTGGGGAGGTCTAGAACGAGGGGTCACAGTTTGAGGATAGAGGGGAAGCCTTTTAAGACCGAGGTTAGGAAAAACTTCTTCACACAGAGAGTGGTGAATCTGTGGAATTCTCTGCCACAGCAAACTGTTGAGGCCAGTTCATTAGCTATGTTTAAAAGGAAGTTAGATATGACCCTTGTGGCTACAGGGGTCAGGGGGTATGGAGGGAAGGCTGGGTTCTGAGTTGGATGATCAGCCATGATCATAATAAATGGCGGTGCAGGCTCGAAGGGCCGAATGGCCTACTCCTGCACCTATTTTCTATGTTTCTATGTTTCTATGTTTCTATCTCTTCAGTTTTGACATAATATGGGGTCAATTACCAAATCACGTAATTATTGATACCAATCAAATTTTAAAATTAGTTGCAAGGGGTTTTACAGCAAAGAAGCATTCAAACTATCTATGGTACAGTGAAATAATAATTTCCATTACACAATTCAGCTAACAAAATAAGACTTTAGTTGATTGACTGATACATGATTACAGAAAAGTAGAGATAAAAGAACTCAAACAGATGAATTCAAGGGAGGCCTTAAAAAGGAACTGTATATTGGAGAGATTAATGGAGGCAACCCCATAGCACAGGACTTTAGTCAGCCGAAGACATGAAGAGGAAGGGGAGAAGGATCACAGGATGTGAGGATAAAGAGGGTGAGAGGACAAGGGGGATAATTGTATATTTGGAGGATACGGCAATACTAAAAAGTAGACAGCTTTTGAACTTAAAAGGACATTCTAAGATTTTCTTTTGACCATCAAAGCAAGATGAGTAAGAATCCTGACGGTAGATCTGGAAAGTTGTAACCAAGTATAGCCCAGATAGAGCCACACAGACAAAACAGAAAACTGAATAAATGTAAGAGACATCTAAAACAATTGGAAAGTACAGCTCCAACAGCAGACAAGAAATTCTAGATAACACAAACACCACTATCACATGGAACCTTTGATCTCTCCATCTTCCCTCTACCAAAGACATTTTCTTTGTTCTCTGCACCCTTCACCTTTCTGTAACTTTGTTATATTTCACTCAGTTCCAAGAAAAGTCATCAATCTGAAATACTAACTCTATTCTTATTTTCAGATCATGCTACCTGACCTGACAAATATTTCCAGCATTCTGTTTTTATTTAAATTTCTAACATCTGCAGTTTTTTTTTATTTTCGTCCTGAAATGGGCCAGGATTGATGGTGATAAAATTCTTTCTTCCTCTGCCAAACATAGAGAAATAAAGTGAAGTGAAATGGGCTCGTTTCAAAAGGAAAGGTTTGAGATGCATTGGATTCACCGCAATATGGTCAGAATTAAGCAATATCTGGTATTCTCATTTACGGACTGTTATAGAACATAGAACATAGAATAGTACAGCACAATACAGGCCTTTCGGCCCACAGTGTTGTGCCGACCCTCAAACCCTGCCTCCCATATAAGCCCCCACCTTAGATTCCTCCATATACCTGTCCAGTAGTCTCTTAAACTTCACCAGTGTATCTGCCTCCACCACTGACTCAGGCAGTGCATTCCACGCACCAACCACTCTCTGAGTAAAAAAACCTTCCTCTAATATCCCCCTTGAACTTCCCATCCCTTACCTTAAAGCCATGTCCTCTTGTACTGAGCAGTGGTGCCCTGGGGAAGACGCGCTGGCTATCCACTCTATCTATTCCTCTTATTATCTTGTACACATCTATCATGTCTCCTCTCATCCTCCTTCTCTCCAAAGAGTAAAGCCCTAGCTCCCTTAATCTCTGATCATAATGCATACTTTCTAAACCAGGCAGCATCCTGGTAAATCTCCTCTGTACCCTTTCCAATGCTTCCACATCCTTCCTATAGTGAGGCGACCAGAACTGGACACAGTACTCCACAAGTGTGACCTAACCAGAGTTTTATAGAGCTGCATCATTACATCGCGACTCTTAAACTCTGTCCCTTGACTTATGAAAGTTAACACCCCATAAGCTTTCTTAAGTACCCTATCCACCTGTACGGCAACTTTCAGGGTCCTGTGGACATGGATCCCCAGATCCCTCTGCTCCTCTACCAAGTATCCTGCCATTTACTTTGTACTCTGCCTTGGAGTTTGTCCTTCCAAAGTGTACCACCTCACACTTCTCCGGGTTGAACTCCATCTGCCACTTCTCAGCCCACTTCTGCATCCTATCAATGTCCCTCTGCAATCTTTGACAATCCTCTACACTATCTACAACACCACCAACCTTTGTGTCGTCTGCAAACTTGCCAACCCACCCTTCTACCCCCACATCCAGGTCGTTAATAAAAATCACGAAAAGTAGAGGTCCCAGAACAGATCCTTGTGGGACACCACTAGTCACAATCCTCCAATCTGAATGTACTCCCTCCACCACCACCCTCTGCCTTCTGCAGGCAAGCCAATTCTGAATCCACCTGGCCAAACTTCCCTGGATCCCATGCCTTCTAACTTTCTGAATAAGCCTACCATGTAGAACCTTGTCAAATGCCTTACTAAAATCCATATAGATCACATCCACTGCACTACCCTCATCTATATGCCTGGTCACCTCCTCAAAGAACTCTATCAGGCTTGTTAGACACGATCTGCCCTTCACAAAGCCATGATGACTGTCCCTGATCAGACCATGATTCTCTAAATGCCTATAGATCCTATCTCTAAGAATCTTTTCCAACAGCTTTCCCACCACAGACGTAAGGCTCACTGGTCTATAATTACCCGGACTATCCCTACTACCTTTTTTGAACAAAGGAACAACATTCGCCTCCCTCCAATCCTCCGGTACCATTCCCGTGGACAACGAGGACATAAAGATCCTAGCCAGAGGCTCAGCAATCTCTTCTCTCGCCTCGTGGAGCAGCCGGGGGAATATTCCGTCAGGCCCGGGGACTTGTCTGTCCTAATGTATTTTAACAACTCCAACATCTCCTCTCCCTTAATATCAACATGCTCCAGAACATCAACCTCACCCACTGAGAGATCTGTGACCTGACCCGGTTCATTACCTAGTACTAGATCTAGTATGGCATTCCCCCTGGTCGGCCTGTCCACATACTGTGACAGGAATCCATCCTGGACACACTTAACAAATTCTGCCCCATCTAAACCCTTGGAACTAATCAGGTGCCAATCAATATTAGGGAAGTTAAAGTCACCTATGATAACAACCCTGTTATTTTTGCACCTTTCCAAAATCTGCCTCCCAATCTGCTCCTCTGTATCTCTGCTGCTACCAGGGGGCCTATAGAATACCCCCAGTAGAGTAACTGCTCCCTTCCTGTTCCTGACTTCCACCCATATTGACTCAAAGAGGATCCTGCTACATTACCCACCCTTTCTGTAGCTGTAATAGTATCCCTGACCAGTAATGCCACCCCTCCTCCCCTTTTTCCTCCCTCTCTATCCCTCTTAAAGCACTGAAATCCAGGAATAAAGCAAACGCTTACATTATAAACTGCTTTCCATAGGTTGCAGTTATTTGTCATACAGTATAGTCTCTATTATGGTAGTACTCTAATCTAGAAATGCTTAACGTTAATACTGAAATCCCAGTTTCTCTGGGCTGCATAGGTCTAGGGAATACATACTCCGGTCCTGCCAAACCCATGAGATTGGGACGTTTCTCCCATTCTAAACCTTGGTTTGTGTGCATGCTGTGTGATTTGCTACCCTGTTACAACTTAGTACCAAGAAATAGCAGACAGCACATTGCAGACGATGAAAGAGATTATATTTATGAATGTTAACTTAACTAAAGGGTTAGCAAAGAAAAGAGGAAAAACAACAAAACAGGCCTACTATAATTAAACAGTCAAATGTGCACAAGTTGGAGCTCAACTCTTCCAAAAGTCACATTCAATGATCCTCAGTAGACCTTCGCACCTTGTTCCATTGAATCACAGTCCCTCACCAGGTCGAATCCTATGACCGGTTCTCTTCAGCGTCTTCTCTCTTCATCTCCCACCAAAGACCCCAGCTCACACTGGTGTCAGACACAATCCGCTCCCCTGATTGGATGGCACCTGTTATCTCTAATCATAACTCAAACACTGCTTCTACAGAAAGACCATTACGTTAGCAGTGAAACCTTTTCCAGGGTGTTACAATACTATGTTTAAGGTTGATTTCCCTGTAATATTCACAAATGCTACTTGACTGGCTGAGTTCTTCCAGTATTTAGAGCTGTGTGTGCCTTTTCTTTCTTTTCCACATTTCTCTCCTTTGGGGGCACAACAAAAGAACAGAGGAAAAGTAATGTAAAACAGATCTTTAAATCTGGCAAGAAAGAAGTCCAATAGATCTACTTGCCTTGGTAATTTATGCACCTGCATGATACCCAGCTATGCTTGCCTTTCCGCCTTTTCTTTGCATACGTGTTCCAAGACTTCCCTTGTAATGCTCCCCAACTCTTTCTGCACTACATTGACAACTGCATTGGTGTTGAGCTAATCAACTTCAGCAATTTTGTCTCCAAAGCACAGATTTCATGTTTGAAGGGAATTGACAGAAATAGGAATAGTGGGACTCCTCCTACTGTCATTGCATGCAGTAGATGCGTTTCTCAAACAGCTCCGTTCTTTTTAAATTACTGAATCCAATCTGCTTTGAAAAACTTACTTTTGGAGTATTATGATGTCTCGTGCTAAAACTTCAAAAAAAGAAGAGGATCCTTCTGTGACTATGGAAGCTCTTGCGGAGTTAATTCAGAAAGCTCAGAGCGAAATGTCTGTACAACTTTCGGGTGTATGTTTAAAAATTACCACAGATCTTAAACGATTGGAGACTCTGCTGCAGACTTTGCAAAACACTTTACAGGAACGTACCACTCAGATTCAAGAACCTGAAGATGCTTTAACCAGACTGGACACTAAGACGGATGAATTGGAAAAGCTCAGAGATAAACAATCGAAAATCGTTGAATCTTTAAGACAAAAGATTGTCGCTTTAGAGAATAGATCAAGAAGGAACAATATACAAATTTTGGGTCTTCCTGAGTTGGTCAAAGGCAAGCGACCTGCAGAATATTTTGCAAATCTGTTGGTTTTTTTTGTTTTCTGATGTTTTGGATACTCCACCAAGAATAGACTGGGCACACCGAATCCCAGTGTTTAGACCCGCTTCTCAACAAAAACCTCGACCTGCGATAATTGCTTTTCGTGACTTCCAAACTAAGATTTCTATAATTCGCCAATCTCGTCGGTTAGGTATGATTAGTTTTGAAGACTATAAGATAAGACTGGTCGAAGATTATTCATCTGAGGTATTAAACGACGTTTTATGTATAAAAAGGTTATGGCGGAGTTATACACCAAAAGCTATAAAACTTCACTAAATTACCCTGCTTGCCTCAGGATCATTTTGGAAAATGGATCTCCTAAGTGATTTTGTTCAATTGAGGAAGTGAACGATTTTCTTCAGGCCAAATCATGTCCAGAAGACTAACTGTTTATTACTGTATCATATAAATTAAGCTTCATTAGTTTGACCAATTCTTTGTTGTTGGGTGTTTGCAATCTAATGGCTTAGTATGTTTTTTTTTGAACAATTCTCTCCTCTATTCTCGTATACTCTTATAATTAGTTTCTGTTCTTACGTATTTTCTTTGCTGAGTTAATTTTTTTTCAACATGATGTTTTGAACTCTTCTTTAGCTCTTTGGAATAATATTTAGTCTATCAACTCCAGAAGTTTAAATGTTTATTTCTGCTTCATATAACCTTGTTCCCTCAGTTTGACTGATTAATTCGTTGCAATTGTGCAGTTTACTTGTTTATTACTTTTCTCTTTGAATAATTTTTTTTTTGATATATTTTCATAAATAATTCTTCTTTTTCTTCTCTTTTTTATTTTTCTGTTTGGAAAATTAATAGACTTAACTTCAGTAAGTTTTCTTTGCAATTATTTTTTGCAAACATTATGTTTCGATTTTTTAAAATTCTTTTGAAGGTTATTTAGTCTAGGTTGGAATTCATTCTGTACTAATCTTTTCTTCTCTTGGAGCTTTGCCAATAAGATGTTGGGGGAGGGATTTATCAGTAGATTAGCTTTCGCCCTCACTTGGGTGATTTTTTTCCTGGGGGGGGGTGGACAGGAGTGTTTTTTTTATCAGCTGTTTGGTTATCCCTGCCTCATCTATTGCTTGGTCAAGCACTTTGAATTTTTAAGGTTTGGATTTTTGGTATATTCCAGTGGTTTATGTTTAACCTCTGTTTTAAACATAATCAAATGGTATACAATATTAATTTTCTTAGTTTAAATATGAAAGGTTTAAACCACCCTGTGAAGTGCAATAAGGTTTTTATCTATATTAAGAAATTGAATGCCTCAATTTTTTTTTTACAAGAGCCACATGTTCGTAGATCTGACTGTGGGCGCCTGTTTAAACGTTGGAATGGTCTAGTTTTTCATTCTTCCTTTCAAGCCAAAGCTAGAGATGCTTCGGATTTTGACAATTCAATTGCTTTTGTTCAACATGATGTAATGTCTGACCCCAATGGGTGGTTCGTTATAGTCTCAGGGAAACTAGATAACAAACTAATGGATGTGGAAGCATTGGAAAGGGTACAGAGGAGATTTACCAGGATGCTGCCTGGTTTAGAGAGTATGGATTATGATCAGAGATTAAGGGAGCTAGGGCTTTACTCTTTGGAGAGAAGGAGGATGAGAGGAGACATGATAGAGGTATACAAGATATTAAGAGGAACAGATAGAGTGAATAGCCAGCACCTCTTCCCCAGGGCACCACTATTCAATACAAGAAGACATGGCTTTAAGGTAAAGGGTGGGAAATTCAAGGGGGATATTACAGGAAGGTTTTTTACTCGGAGAACGGTTGGTGCATGGAATGCACTACCTGAGTCAGTGGTGGATGCAGATACACTCGTGAAATTTAAGAGACTACTAGACAGGTATATAGAGGAATTTAAGGTGGGGGGTTATAAGGGAGGCAGCGTTTGAGGGTCGGTACAACACTGTGGGCCGAAGGGCCTGTACTGTGCTCTACTATTCTATGTTCTATGTTTTTGCTAATCTCTATGCTCCGAATATAGATGATCCTGGCTTTTTTGAACATTTTTTTTCCTTTTTACCAGACTTAAATTTGTACTCTTTAATCTTGGGAGGGGATTTTAATTGTTGTCTTGACCCTGTTTTAGACACGTTCATCTTTGAAACGATTGAATATTAGTAGATCTGCCTCCTACAGGTAAAAGGACCCTGATAGCAGTTATTTATAGGCCTCCAAACAGCTGCAGTGATGTGGACTACAAATTACAACAGGAAATAGAAAAGGCTTGTTAGAAGGGCAGTGTTATGATAATTGTGGGGGATTTTAACATGCAAATGGATTGGAAAAATCAGGTAGGCACTGGATCTCAAGAGAGAGAAATTGTAGAATGTCTGCGAGATGGCTTTTTAGAACAGCTTGTTGTTGAGCCCACTAGGGGATTCGGTATTGTGTGATGAACCGGAGGTGATTAGAGAGATTGAGGTGAAGGAACCCTGAGGAGGCAGTGATCATAACATGATTGAGTTCACTGTGAAATTTGAAAAAGAGAAACCGAAATCTGATGTGTTAGTATTTCAGTGGAGTAAAGGAAATTATAGTGGCATGAGAGAGGAACTGGCCAAAGTTGACTGGAAAGGAACACTGGCGGGAAGGACGGCAGAGCAGCAGTGGCTGGAGTTTATGCGAGGAATGAGGAAGGTGCAAGACAGGTATATTCCAAAAAAGAAGAAATTTTCAAATGGAAAAAGGATGCAACCGTGGTTGACAAGAGAAGTCAAAGCCAAAGTTAAAACAAAAGAGAGGGCATACAAGGAAGCAAAAATTAGTGGGAAGACAGAGGATTGGGAAGTTTTTAAAAGCATACAAAACTAAGCAGGTCATTAAGAGGGAAAAGATTAACTATGAAAGGAAGCTAGCAAATAATATCAAAGAGGATACTAAAAGCTTTTTCAAGTATATAAAGAGTAAAAGACAGGTGACAGTAGATATAGGACCAATATAAAATGATGCTGGAGAAATTGTAATGGGAGATAAGGAGATGGCGGAGGAACTGAACGAGTATTTTGCATCAATCTTCACTGAGGAAGACATCAGCAGTATACCGGACACTCAAGGGTGGCAGGGAAGAGAAGTGGGCGCAGTCACAATTACAACAGAGAAAGTACTCAGGAAGCTGAATAGTCTAAAGGTAGATAAATCTCCCGGACCAGATGGAATGCACCCTTGTGTTCTGAAGGAAGTAGCTGTGGAGATTGCGGAGGCATTAGCGATGATCTTTCAAAAGTCGATAGATTATGGCATGGTTCCGGAGGACTGGAAGATTGCAAATGTCACTCCGCTATTTAAGAAGGGGGCAAGGAAGCATAAAGGAAATTATAGTCCTGTTAGCTAGACATCGGTGGGTTGGGAAGCTGTTGGAGTCGATTGTCAAGGATGAGGTTACAGAGTACCTGGAGGCATATGACAAGATAGGCAGAACTCAGCATTGATTCCTTAAAGGAAAATCCTGCCCGACAAACCCATTACAATTTTTGAGGAAATTACAAGTAGGCTAGACAAGGGAGATACAATGGATGTTGTACATTTGGATTTTCAGAAGGCCTTTGACAAGGTGCCACACATGTGCTACTTAACAAGATAAGAGCCCATGGAATTACGGGAAAGTTACATACGCGGATACAGCATTGGCTGATTGGCAGGAAACAGAGAGTGGGAATAAAGGGATCCTATTCTGGTTGGCTGCTGGTTACCAGTGGCGT
This sequence comes from Mobula hypostoma, assembly GCF_963921235.1. Lineage (NCBI taxonomy): Eukaryota > Metazoa > Chordata > Chondrichthyes > Myliobatiformes > Myliobatidae > Mobula > Mobula hypostoma. Next base: position 156,191,014 of record NC_086098.1, on the reverse strand, counting down.
TCCACAGGGGTCCGTGTTGGGGCCGCTTCTTATTACATTGTACATCAACGATTTGGATTATGGAATAGATGGCTTTGTGGCTAAGTTTGCTGACAATACAAAGATAGGTGGGGGGGCCGGTAGTGTTGAAGAAACAGAGAGTCTGCAGAGAGACTTGGATAAATTGGAAGAATGGGCAAACAAGTAGCAAATGAAATACAATGTTGGAAAGTGTATGGTTATGCACTTTGGCAGAAGAAATAAACAGGCAGACTATTATTTAAATGGGGAGAGAATTCAAAGTTCTGAGATGCAACGGGACTTGGGAGTCCTCGTACAGGATACCCTTAAGGTTAACCTCCAGGTTGAGTCGGTAGTGAAGAAGGCGAATGCAATGTTAGCATTCATTTCTAGAGGAATAGAGTATAGGAGCAGGGATGTGATGTTGAGGCTATATAAGGCGCTGGTGAGACCTCACTTGGAGTACTGTGGGCAGTTTTGGTCTCCTTATTTAAGAAAGGATGTGCTGACGTTGGAGAGGGTACAGAGAAGAATCACTGGAATGATCCCGGGAATGAGAGGGTTAACATATGAGGAAAGTTTGTCCGCTCTTGGACTGTATTCCTTGGAGTTTAGAAGAATGAGGGGACACCCTTCGGATATTGAAAGGCATGGACAGAGTGGATGTGGCAAAGTTGTTTCCCATGATGAGGGAGTCTAGTACGAGAGGGCATGACTTAAGGATTGAAGGGTGCCCATTCAGAACAGAAATGCAAAGAAATTCTTTTAGCCAGAGGGTGGTGAATCTATGGAATTTGTTGCCACGGGCAGCAGTGGAGGCCAAGTCATTGGGTGTATTTAAGGCAGAGATTGATAGGTGTCTGAGTAGTCAGGGCATCAAAGGTTATGGTGAGAAGGCGGAGAAGTGGGACTAAATGGGAGAATGGATCAACTCATGATAAAATGGCGGAACAGACTCGATGGGCCGAATGGCCGACTTCTGCTCCTTTGTCTTATGGTCTATATCCAATCTTTTCTAATGAAATGTGACATTATTGATGTATGGCCTTTTTTTCACGCAATAAGTAGAGAATATTCCTTTTTTTCTCATGTTCATCATACCTGTTCCAGGATTGATTATTTTTGTGTCGATAGTCATTTGATACCCTTCTGTTCGATCCTGTGATTATAAAGAAATTGCTGTTTCAGATCATGCCCCCGTTCTTTTATCTTCCAGCTGTTTCTCGATCAAACAGATTTTGGCGTTTTAATCCAATTTTACTATCAGATAAGGCTTTTTTTTTACAATTTTTAGAGAGTCAAATTACTTTTTTCTTTGAAGAGAATATGCTTGACGGCACTTATTATTATTATTTGGGATGCTTTCAAGGCTTATATTAGAGGCCAAATTATTTCCTATACTGCAAGCATTAAGAAAATAGCTAATAAGGAGAGAACTGACTTAGCCAATCAGCTGAAACATTTCGATCAAAAATATGCTTCTGATCCCGATCCCGTTTTGTGTAAAAGATGTGTGTAAGTTAAAACTAAATATGATCTGCTCTTAACTTACCCTGTTGAAACTCAACTTTTAAAACATAAAAGTCAATTTTATGTTCATGGTGATAAAACGGGCAAACTTTTGGCTAATCAACTTAAAACTTTAACAGTTAAACGTCAAATTAAGGAAATCTCCAAAGCAAATGGTGACAAAACTTCTGATCAATTAGAAATAAAAGATACTTTTAGAGACTTTTACACTAAACTGTATAGTTCAGATTCCCCTAAAGCCAATTATGCTATGAATAATTTTCTGGATCGTTTAAACATTCCCTCACTTTCTGAGGTTAATCGAAAATGGTTAGATCAACCTTTTTTTCTGAGGAAACTGTCCGGGTTGTCCATTCTCTGAGTTCGGAGAAGGCTCCTAGTCCTGACAGATTTTCTGGAGAGTTCTACAAAGCTTTTGCTCCTTTGCTTATTCCTCACTTACTTTGTTCTTTCTGACTCTTTTAAATTAGGTAGGTTGCCACAATCTTTTTATGATGCCTCTATTTCACTTATTCTCAAAAAGAATAAAGGTCCAACTGATAGCTCTTCCTACAGACCTATTTCTTTACTTAATGTTGACGCTAAAATTTTATCTAAACTTTTGGCTCATAGGATGGAAAACATTCTGCCTTTTACTAACTCTGATGACCAGACCGGATTTATTAAAAATCGTTATTCTCATTTTAACATTCGTCGTTTACTGAATGTTATTTATTGTCCCTCTAAAGAAACTTTGGAATGCATGATTTCTTTGGATGCTGAGAAAGCCTTTGACCGGGTTGAATGGAATTATTTATTTAAAATATAAGATAAATTTAAATTTGGCCCCAATTTTATTCAATGGATTAAATTACTTTACTCATCTCCCACTGCACAGGTTCTCACTAACTCTCAGAGTTCTAAACCATTGTCCTTTGAGTCCTTTGCTTTTTGATTTGGCTTTAGAGCCTTTAGCCATAGCGTTTCGTGAATCCGTTGATATATCAGGTATTTTAAGGAGGGGTATCACTCATACGGTGTCGCTTTATGCTGATGACGTTTTGCTCTACATGTCTAATGTGGAGTCCTTTCTACCCACAATACTCTCTTTACTTTCTGAATTTAGTCAGTTCTCAGGATATAAACTTAATCTTCACAAGAGTGAACTTTTTCCTTTGAATAATTTTGTATCAGTTAACTCTGAACTTCCTTTTAAAATTGTGAGAAATCAATTTACGTATTTGGGTATAACAATTACTAAGAATTATAAATTTCTTTATTAAGAAAACTTTTTCACTCTTTTAGAATACGTTAAGAAGGTACTTTCAAATTGGTCTCCCCTTTCTTTATCGCTGATTGGACGTAGTAATTTTATTAAAATGAATATTTTGCCTAAATGTTTATACTTATTTCAAGCCCTACCTGTCTTTATTCCTAAATCCTTTTTCTACTCTTTAAATTCGATTATATCTTCTTACTTATGGAAGTATAAAATCGCACGATTAAACAATGTTCATCTTCAGAAAGCTAAAAAAAAAATGGGGGATTAGACCTTCCCAATTTTAGGTTTTACTACTGGGCAGTCAACATACGCTACCTTACATTTTGGATATATTACATTAGTCGTGAAGAATGTCCGGTTTGGGTTTCTTCAGAAGTCAATTCTGTTAATAAATTTTCTGCTATTTCTCTTGGTTGTTCAATTCCTCTATCCTTAAGTAATTTAACTAATAATTTTGTAGTTAAACATTCTTTGAGGACTTGGTTACAATTTAGAAAATTCTTTGAGTTATTTGGTTTATCACTCTCTAGTCCCATTTTTTCCAATTTTTTTTTAAACCTTCTTTTAAAGAGTGGAATAGACTAGGTATTAAATGTTTTCAGGATATGTTTGTTGGAGATAGACTTTCCTCATTTGATCAACTATATTAAATATAATCTTCGTAAAGCTCACTTTTTTAGATATTTACAAATTAGAGACTTCTTGCGTTCTTGACTTTATACATTTCCTAAATGTCCAGATAAAAATTTAATTGATACAATTTTTACTTTGAAACCTTTTCATAATGGATCTATATCTAATATTTATAATATGTTGTTGGCATTGAAAAACATTCCGTTAGACAAAATTAAAAACCCCTAGGAAATGTGACCTACAGATTTCAATTGATGAGGATACTTGGAATGAACTTTTTTAACTTGTTCACACCTCTTCGTTATGAGCGCGTCACTCTCTTTTACAATTTAAAATGGTTCATAGAGCTTATATGACTAAAGATAAGTTCTCTTGTTTTCACTCAGATTTTTCTCCATACTGTAGTAGGTGTAATGTCGAAGAGGCCTCTCTAATTCATATGTTTTGGTCCTGCCTGCGGCTTGATAAATTTTGGAAAGAGGTATTTCAAACTTTCTTGGAGCTTTTTAAAGTAAACTTTAAACCCAACCCTCTGACTGCCTTGTTTGGTATTGTTAGAGGAAATGATTTTATTCTTAAGCCGAATGATTTGCATATTTTGGCTGTTATTTCTCTTTTAGCCAGAAGAGTTTTGTTGCTTAAATGGAAAGATTCCGCTCCACCTACTCATGCCCATTGGTTGATTGATGTTATGGCACGTTTCAATCTGGAGAAGATTAGCTGTTCTATTTCTATGCCTAGATAAGATTTTTTCACCATTATAGAAACATAGAAACATAGAAAATAGGTGCAGGAGTAGGCCATTCGGCCCTTCGAGCCTGCACCGCCATTTATTATGATCATGGCTGATCATCCAACTCAGAACCCCGCCCCAGCCTTCCCTCCATACCCCCTGACCCCTGTAGCCACAAGGGCCATATCTAACTCCCTCTTAAACATAGCCAATGAACTGGCCTCAACAGTTTACTGTGGCAGAGAATTCCACAGATTCACCACTCTCTGTGTGAAGAAGTTTTTCCTAATCTCGGTCCTAAAAGGCTTCCCCTCTATCCTCAAGCGGTGGCCCCTCGTTCTGGACTTCCCCAACATCGGGAACAATCTTCCTGCATCTAGCCTGTCCAATCCCTTTAGGATCTTATACGTTTCAATCAGATCCCCCCTCAATCTTCTAAATTCCAACGAGTACAAGCCCAGTTCATCCAGTCTTTCTTCATATGAAAGTCCTGCCATCCCAGGAATCAATCTGGTGAACCTTCTTTGTACTCCCTCTATGGCAAAGATGTCTTTCCTCAGATTAGGGGACCAAAACTGCACACAATACTCCAGGTGTGGTCTCACCAAGGCCTTGTACAACTGCAGTAGTACCTCCCTGCTCCTGTACTCGAATCCTCTCGCTATAAATGCCAGCATACCATTTGCCTTTTTCACCGCCTGCTGTACCTGCATGCCCACTTTCAATGACTGGTGTATAATGACACCCAGGTCTCGTTGCACCTCCCCTTTTCCTAATTGGCCACCATTCAGATAATAATCTGTTTTCCTATTTTTGCCACCAAAGTGGATAACTTCACATTTATCCACATTAAATTGCATCTGCCATGAGTTTGCCCACTCACCCAACCTATCCAAGTCACCCTGCATCCTCTTATGTGGACCCTTTTGGAACTACTTTCACAATTTTCGATTTGGTCAGCAATGAGGATAGCTATTATATGTTTGAATTTACGACTATATGTCAGAAATTTTTTTCCTTTTCTTTTAACCAAACAGATTTTTTTTTCTGTATTTTTTCTCTTTTTTTTCTATTTTGTTATGGGGTTTTGATTTTGCTTTAGATTAGAATAAAATATACCTTTTCAATATTATGGTTAATTTACAATACATAGTTATGGGGAAATTCAATCTCGTTTCTGTTTCCATAACACCATAATGTATTTTGTATTCGTCTATGCAAGTAATTAATAAAAATATTGAAAAAGAAAGAAAGAGGAATAGTGGAAAAAATGGCATTGAGGTGGAAGATCAGACATAATTCTGATCAATGTCAGAATGGGTTTAAATGGGAGGCTGCCCTTCTATGCTCTAAGTTCATGTATTCTTGCACTAAATATTAGATAATTTTAAGAGAAGCAAATCTTTTGTTTTCAAATGGCAGTTTTGATGGAGCCTCCATCACTAATAGGTGACACAGTTTATTAAAGTTACACAGGCAAGCTTCAGTTATTGAATAATATCAGCATTGAAAGTACAGGCTTGCCAATTGTAGAACAATATTACATTCTATTGAAAGAATCAAAAGCACGAGTCTTTTTTTTTGTTTTCACAATCTGACTGTATTTAACTTGTATTTTATTATATTTTTCTCTGCAGCCAGTCTTTATGGTTTGTTACTCACTGTGTCAACTTCTGGTAGTACATACAATTGGGAAACAGTGAGCTGCAGAAATCATGTGATTAAATTCCTTCCTATTTGTGTATTGTTAAGTTCATGAAGTATCAAAAAATTCCATATTCCCTGTTTATTTGAATGATGTATCAGCTATCTTTCTGTTTGATGCAAAATTAATCACATTAGTGCTTTTACATTTAGATCTAGTTGCACATTTGCCTTTCTAATACTTGCTCTTATGACGAAGGAATTGTGTGTCTGCTAGCTTGTGTTAAAATGTCAAATTTTTACATATAGAAGACATGTTCAGCATAGAATTTCTAAAAAGGGTTTTGTATTGTGAAGTATCTTTCTACTTCACCTTTTCACACAATAGGTACTGTGAACCACCCTTCAGATCACCTGGATGTTCTGGGTTGGTGTCTGAATGAAAAGTTGGATACTAGAAGTTTCCTTCTAGGGGTTGTTCTAAAACACCAAGTCAAAGTCACAGCACAGTTCTGCTGTTTAATACTGAAACATTCCAATCACAGATCCGACCAGTCCCCACTTCTCCACCATCCTCCTCCAATTAGCAGAATCGGTCCTTGGGCTCAGCAATTTCTCTTTAGGGTTTTCCCACTTTCTCCAGACTCAGGGTGTAGCCATGGGCCCCAACTATGCTTGCTTTTTCATTGCATACATGCTCCAAGCCTTACCTTGTAATGCTCCCCAACTCACTCTGCGCTACATTAACAACTACATTGGTGCTGCTCATACACCCATGCTGAGCTAATCAACTTCAGTAATTTTGTCTCCAATTTCAAACCTGTCCTTAAATTCACTTGGTCCATTTCAGACATCTCTTTCCCTTTTCTCAATCTCTCTGTCTCTATTTCTGGAGACAAACTGTCTACCAATATCTTTTATAAACCTACCAACTCCCACAGTTATCTAGACTATTCCTCTTCCCACTCTGTCTCCTATAAAAATGCTATTCCCTTTTCTTGAATCCTGTGTCCGCCACATCCATTCCCAGATGAGGCTTTCCTTTCCAGGACATCAGAGATGTCCTCCTCCTTCAATGAATGGGGTTTCCCTTCCTCCACTATTGATGCTCCTATCATCTGTTTGAAGAAATTTCCCTTCATGTCAATCCTAAATAATCTACTCATTATTCTGAGACTGTGACCAATGGTTCTAGACTCCCTGACTAAGGAAAACATCCTCTGTGCATGCAGCCTATCAAACTCTGCACAATATTTTTATGTTTCAATAGTTTCCTCTAATTTTTTAAATTCTAGAGAACACAGGCTTAATCTATACAATCTCTCTTCTTAAGGCAAAACTGATGTTCCAGAAGTGAATCTGCAACCACCCCCCCCCCCAACACCCCATGGCATGCATATTCTGTTATGATTAAGGAAATTAAAACTGCATACAATATTTCAGGTGTAGTCCCTTGTATCAAATGTTTACATCCAATATGTCTTCCTAATTGCTTAGTGTTCCTGAGTTGATTTGGCATAATGTGCACAAGAGTATCCAAGTCCCTTTTAACATCAGCCTTTCCTAGTCTGGCACTATTTAAAAATTACTTTTCTTTTCTGTTTTATGCTCCAAAGTGGACAATTTCCCATTTTTCTGCATTATATTTCATCTGCCATGCTACTGCCCACAAACTTAACTGGCCTACATCTCCTTCATTCTCATAATCCTGCCTAGTTTTATAGCATTAGTTATGAAATATAGCACTGATATAGGTTATGAACAGGTCAAGCAAAAACACTCATCTCTGCAATAACCACTCTCCCAACCTGCCAAACTAGCAAGACCAGTTTATTCCCATCTCTGGCTCTGTTAACAAATTTTCTTCTTACGCCAGTATACTACCCCTAATCCCAAGAGCTTTAACCTTGTAAATCAATCACTTGCATGGTACATTATTAAAATCTTTCTGAAAATACCTATTCTATTCAACTAGTAATATCCTCAAAAAGTTCCAACAGAGTTATCAATCACAGTTCTGTTTGGTAAAACATTGCAGACTCTGCTTAGGTTTTTTTTTCCTAGGTGCTTCTGAAAGAAAAGCTAGGAAACTACCGAACAACATGAAATTACATAACATCTTCAACATTAAAATAAACTCTGATTCATGGAATAACTTGTTAAAAGCATCTTAATCTTAGCAGAGTACTCAGCTCTCAATCACCTTGCATTTGCTGTCAGTATATTTGACGTGAACTGCTCTAAATTTCTGTCTAATGGGCATTCATAAATCTTACATATTTAATAGAGAAGAAACTGAAATTTTCCAAGTAAATGACATTCAGATACCTATTAGTTTACATTTAATTCCTTAAGGTCGTCTTAGCCAGGGGAGGTAGTGGGGATAAACTCACACTGCCTATTAAATGCTCCCAATAGCATGCTTCTCAAATAGCCTCTGACAACCAAGTCCAGCTCCTGGTTAGCTACTAAGCCGGGTGGAACCAGTTATACTGACAGGTTTCTGGCACTTTAAAATCAGCTGCTTCAGGTAGATAGGGCTCAATCAGTCATGGTTGACAACTCACCTGGAAGGAAAACTTTGATCTCAAACCTCCACTGACTTGCAGCTATACCCACTCAAGCGGAAGGCTTTGGGAGTAAACCCCAAGGTAAAATCTGGAGCTGGAGTCCCTAAGGCAGACCAAAGTTGAGTTCAACATTGACTGCAACACCACTGGTGTCAAACTGTATCCATCTCTGCAGTTCCTTTGAATTCATCAGCTGTGCGGAGAGGGGCAGCATGCTGCATGGGCAACAGCTTGTTCTCCATATCCTAAATACAAAATAATCTGCAGATGTTGTAAAAGATCAAAGCAACACTTTCAGTATGCTGGATGAACTCAGCAGGTCGGACAGCATCAGTCAGAAACGATGAGTCGATGTTTCGGGCCGGAACCCTTCGTCAGGACTGAAGAATGAAAGATGGGGAAGGATTTGAAGAATGCTTGTAGCATCAGTTGATAACCAGTAATTTGAATTAGTGGTCTATCAACTGACGCTACAAGCATTCTTCAAATCCTTCCCCATCTTTCATTCTTCAGTCCTGACGAAGGGTTCGGGCCCGAAACATCAACTCATCGTTTCTGACTGATGCTGCCCAACCTCCATATCCTACTGCTCTGGCTTGTGTATCACGTAGACAGCTAGAATGCAATATCCATGAATGACCACCAACAATGGAAGGCCTCAACTGCATGAAAACAGAGGGCAATTTGTCATTTGAAATTTTTCTCCCAATTTGTGTTGACAATCTTCCCAGCTTCCTCACAGATTAAAACTATTGCTCCTTTCCTTTAACATGGTACTTTCATTATCAAGAAATGCCATCATTTATTATCATATATTAATGAATACTTGAACTCACCGCGTTTATTTTATCCACTTCCTTTTTCCCTGGTTCTTTCATAATAGACGCCAGCATTTCATCGCCTTTATAATCTCTGTATAGTTCAGACAGAGTTTCCCTTAGCTCCAGACTGGTGTTTTTCAGATAGTAGGATGGGTCTGACTTTGCTTTCTCCTCATCTAGAAAATATACAGGATATGAGTGAAATTCTAAAATATTATTCTTTTCTTTTGGTTCTGTGTGTTACAGAGAAAACCAGAGGAAATGAATTTCAGCTCTTGCATAAAATTTTTTTATTGAAGTACCTAACTGATTGAGAATACATTGTTTTAATTAAGCACACCACCCAAGTTATTCTGAATAAATCAAGTGACTTCACAGGATATTGTGCCAACCAGTTAAGTAGTGATGCCCCATTCAGCAATACCCTGTCTAGATATTCAATCATTTGAGATAGGGAGCAGAAACAGGCTCATCAGCCCACAGACTAGGCCACTAACAAATAAAGCAATTAACTAATCCTACACTTATCCTATTTTATTGTCTACTTGCAATAAATAAAACAGGTGTGACGCAAGAGATTCTGCAGATGCTGAAAATATTGAACAATACACAGAAAATACTGAAGGAACTCAAACGGGTCATCCAGTATCTATGAAGAGAAATAAACAGTCAATATTTTAGGCTGAGACTGGTGAAGGGTTCATTTCTGTCCAGAGTTGCTGCCTGACCTGTTGATTTCCTCGAGCATTTTGTGTGTGTAGCTCAATAAAGCAGTCTTCTTTTCATCTGAATTTTGTCTCATTTCATATTGGCAGTCCTCCAGTACCATGCCCAAATAACCACTGGTGTGAACTAAGAATAGCTATAGCTAAAATTCTTGAACCTCAAATTTCGTGGAGTATATAATCCAGGCTAATTAACTGTATAGACAAACCACAACTTTTCTTCCAACTGACTGCAAGCAGTTTTCATATTTTCTTTAATCTTTCAAATCTAATTCCAATTCATTATATTCATTACAAATGCATCTCTTCATAAATTGTTTTCACACAGTAGGAACCAGGACCACATTTCAAGCTTAGAGATCTGCAATGTAATGTAATAAACTCCTTCCTTTGGTGTCACCAGTGAGTGTACAATTCAACATGAACCTCCCTAATTACATGGATAAGTGCACTTGCACAGCGAAATTAAGAAAGAAAGAAAAAGGTGATTGATAATAATAAAACAACACATTTGTTATTGAATCAGAGAGAGATAAAGCAAGGCCTTCAACTATCAAGGACCATCTCCACCATCAACTACCTAATTACACTGACCCTACATTAATCCCATGTTCTCATCAAACCCTCACTAGATCCAACCATTCCGAAACACACAAATGCAACTTACAACATCCAATTGCTCTCCTAACTTCAGATTCAGATTTATTAATCACATGCACTTTGAAACAGCCCATCCAAGGATGTGCTGGGGGCAGCCCCCAAATGTTGCCACACATTCCAGCAACGATGTAGCATGCCCACAATGTTCCACAGGACAAAACAAGCAGCAATAACAACAATTAAACATAAACAGCAAAGCAAGCCCCTTTCCCATTCCTACCACCCTCCCAACACACACACAATCACACACCCAGACAGGCCACCAAACCCAGGAAAGGCCACCTTAGGGCTTCCAGTCCTTGTCTCCAGATTCTCAGACTCGCAGACATCAGGTCTCCAGCTCTGGACTTCATACAAGACTTTGATTACAAGTTTGATCTTTGGACTTCTGATCCCAGTGACTCTTGACTCCTTTGGGCTTCTGCATTTGATCTTTGACCTTCAGGCTTCGACCTTTGGCTTTGCCCTCTGGACTTCACCAGCTTTAACCTTCAAGCCTCTACTACCAGACACACACGGACCTCGATTTCAAGACTTGCACAGATCTCTGACCCCAGTGCCCTCATGACTACTGCCTATACCTGGATCTCACCCAGGACCGGTCTCCAACCTCGGGATTTCTGATATACTCAGCACCTGTGACATGACTTTCAGGATTGCTGATTTTCAACCACAGATTGCTGACATTCCACTGTGGAGTGCTTCGACCTGGACTTGAACTCCTGCTTAGGCTCTTCATTAACTACCCTGGACCTCCAACTCTCCCACATCCCTGTCCTAAACTGTAACCTGACCCCCAACTCCCCTCTCATCCCTACAAACCCAAAAAGTAACAACCAAGTTTGAGCCATGACATCGTTCACATCACCTTGACCAGAGCCAACCTGCACATCTTTGCAATGTAGGATGAAACTGGAGAACCCAGAGGAAACACTGGCAGTCACAGGAAAAATATGCAATATCTACACCAACTACAACAGAGGTCAGGATTAAAATTAGGCCTCTGTCACAGTGAAGCAGTAAAACCACCAGCTACACAATTAAGCCACCCTAGATATCACAAGCATTGTGAAAAGTAAAGAAGTGTAATAGCAAAATCAGTGCATTAAAGCTGTTTCACTAAATTCCATCACCATCCGCTCAATACAGTTCAACAAATGGTACTTTCCACCCAGTGAAGAAGCATCTACGTCCACATCTAACCAAAAGAGCAGAGCAATTAGCTTGAATTGGGAAAATGGATGAAAGTGACATGCCTTTGTAGTGCAAACAACAGGAATTCTGCAGATGCTGGAAGTTCAAGCAACACACATCAAAGTTGCTGGTGAACGCAGCAGGCCAGGCAGCATCTCTAGGAAGAGGTATAGTCGACGTTTCAGGCCGAGACCCTTAGTCCTGACGAAGGGTCTCGGCCTGAAACGTCAACTGTACCTCTTCCTAGAGATGCTGCCTGGCCTGCTGCGTTCACCAGCAACTTTGATGTGTGTTGCCTTTGTAGTGAATAACTTCAGACTTGAGGCAAAATCAAAAATGAGCCATTTTTAATTATTGGGTTCAGGGAAGTGCCAAGTTTTTAACCTGTTGATATAGATGGCATTGCTACACCTTGCTGTATTTCGTTGCTGTATACCAAAATATCACCATAGGTTGAAAATTTCAATGTTAGTCTTGAAACCAACTGGCAGTTTCTCAAAACTAAAGGAAATGGTGAGCTTGATTAGACTGATAAACACTGGCCAATGAAGGACTGGACAGACCAGAACATAGAACATTACAGCAGTGTACAGGCGTTCAGTCCACGATGTTATGCTGAGCTTTTAACCTACTCTAAGATCAACCTAACCTTTCCCTCCTACATAGCCCTCCATTTTTCTATCACCATGTGCCTGTCTAGCAGCTTCTTAAATGTCCCTAATATACCTGCCTCTATCACCACCCCCGGCAGGGCATTCCATGTACTCCTCGCTCTCTGTGTACAAACCTACCTCTGACATTCCCCATGTGCTTTTGTCCAATCTCCTTAAAATTATGCCCTCGTGTATTAGCCATTTCCACCCTGGGAAAAAGGCTCTAGCTGTCCACTCTACTTATGCCTCTTACCATCTTGTACACCTCTATCAAGTCACCTCTCATCCTCCATCACTCCAAAGAGAAAAGCCCTAGCTTGCTCAACCAAGGATAAGGCATGTGCTGTTGTCTCCCCAGAACAATACAACAGACTGGACTGATTCTTAGAATGAGAGAGTTAATCTAGTAGTACAAGTTGAGTAGATTGGGCTAATGTTGTTATAAACCTAAAGATATTCATAAATACAACATAGAAACAGACATTTTGAAAAGTAGTTCATGCTGAAAAAGATGCCTATCCAAGCCAATCCCATTTGCCTCTTTTGGCCCAAATCCTTTGAAATCTTTTCTATTCATGTACTTATTCAATTATCTTTTCGAGGATATTTTTGAACTGCCACACACTTAGATCAACTGCCCTAGCACTCTGCTATGCACCTGCAGAATACTGTGCACCTGTGTAGGGCAGATCAGCCCATGCGAAGAAAATAGACCCTTTGCTTAACGAAGCCTGCTGAATAATCATGGGCACACTGCACCCCACACCCACTAACATCATTTACAGACTTGCAGGCATTGCTCCCCCAGAGATCCAAACACACACTACAACAAAAATTGAAAAAGGTAAACAGAACTCGGATCCATGGTACCCACTACACCATCATGTGCCAGTTTCCAACCGCCTAAAATCGAGGGAAAGCTTTGCTACAGTGGAGGAACTACTGTATGGAACATCCCCCCAAACATACAGGATTGACCTTTGGCAACAAACAGAAGCCAGAAACCCACCAAACAATACAGCGCAAGACCCCACAGAAATGTTGCCAGATGGGGCACTGCCTGACAGATGGAAGTGGTGCACTCTCAACAGAGCGAGAGCGGGAGTTTGTAGGGCGGGAGACAATATGGTGAAGTGGGGTTTAAAGACCAGCGAATCCTGTGAGTGTGGCGAAAGGGTGCAGAACATTGAACACGTTCTGTGCAACTGCCCACTCTCACCTGATTTAGCTGACACTGACCTGCTCAACATCAACCAAACAACACTAGAGTGGCTGGCTGGCTGTCTGGTGTGACAAGCTATGAAGTGACCAGCTTGTCTACCTGTGACTGCACTTTCATGGAACAATAGACCTGAACTCCACTCTCTCTGTTTCACAACACTGTGAAAGTCCTACTTTGATTGACGTTCAAAGTGCAACAGACTTTCTTGAAGTAAACTCCATTTGTCATCCTTCAGCCCACTTACCTAGCTTATCAAGATCATTCTGGAATTTTTGATTTTCTTCTCTGTCAACATTACCTTCTATTTTAGTGTCATCTGCTAACTGCACCCTGTAAATTTGCATCCCAATCATTGATATAGATGACAAGCAATGAGCCAGCCCTAACTGCTGAGGTACATCATTAGTCATAGTCTTATAGTCCAAGAAGCAACCTTCCATCATCATTCTCTGCTTCCTACCATTAGGTCAACAGGTATCTAACTAGCTCTCTCCGATTCCTTGCGATCTAAACTCCCAGAGCAGCCTACCATGAACCCAATCAAAGGCTTTACTGAAATCCATATAGACCAAGCTTTTATCAACTTCTTGGTCAGTTCATCAAAAATATCAATTGTTTGTAAGGCATGATCTCCCCTACACAAAGCTATGCTCACTACCCCTAATAAACCCCTGCCTTTCTACATGCACATGTAACTTATCCCTCAGAGCCCTCTACAGACTGGCAAGTTTCTGGTTCTTCTTTACACCACTTCTTAAATAAAGACACAACATTCGGTCAAAAGGCACAATATTCACACAAAATGAGGTATGTGCAGAGTGGGAAGGTGAAGGCATGATAGACAGGGGTGATAGACATAACCAACATTAACAGGTTGGTTAAAGTTATAAATGATATTTTATGATATAGTATTTGTCTCTCCAAATATTGCTAACTGAAGTGTATATTCCTGCATTCCTATTTCTATGAAATTATACCAACAATGATTGGCAGTATTGAGGGAAGAAATGACCCCTTCCTCAGCTATATGCCTGACTGCTCCTAAAAATAATCTGTAAGGACTCTCCTTCCCAACTTTCCCACACTCCTGCAGAAAAAAAAGCTGAGGAGAGACCAGTTTTGCTGAAAGGTGTTGGCCCGAAACATCAACTGTACTTTTTCCATAGATGCTGCCTGCCTGCCCTGAGTTCCTCCAGCATTTTGTGTGCGTTGCTTGGATTTCCAGCATCTGCAGATTTCCCCTTGTTTGTAGAGACTTTGGTGATTATTTACCAGAATTTTCTGGACTCTGGGCAGGTCCTGATGGATTTGAAGACAGCAAATGTCACACCACTGTTCAAAAAAAGATGTAGGCAAAAGGCAGGTAACTATAGGCCAGTTAGTTTAACATCTGTAGTTGGGAAAATGCTTGAAGCTATCATTAAAGAAGAAATAGCGAGGCATCTGAAAAGAAATGAATCCATCAGGCAGACACAGCATGGATTCAGCAAAAGCAGGTCCTATTCGACAAATTTACTGGAGTTCTTTGAGAATATAACAAGCGCAGACATTATTTATTTGGATTTCCAGAAGGCGTTCGATAAGGTGCCACATAAAAGACTTATCCATAAGATAAGGATGCATGGAGTTGGGGGTAATGTATTAGCATGGATAGCGGATTGGTTAACTAATAGAAAGCTGGAAGTTGGGATACATGGGTGTTACGCTGGTTGACAAACAGTGGTGAGTGATGTGCTGCAGGGGTTGTTGCTGGGCCTGCAACTGTTCACGATATACATTAACCATTTGGAAAAGTAGTGTATCTAAATTTGCTGATGATACTAAATTGAGTGGAAAAGCAAATTGTGCAGAAGACACAGAGACCCTACAGAGAGGTACAGATAGATTAAGTGAGTGGGCAAAGGTTTGACAGATGGAGTACAATGCTGGCAAATGCCAGGTCATCCATCCACTTTGGAAGGAAAAAATGAAAGAGAAGATTATTATTTAAATGATAAAAATTACAGCATACTGCTGTGCAGAGGGACTTGGGAGTGCTTGTGCATGAATCACAAAAGATTGGTTGGCAGGTACAGCAGACTATCAGGAAGGCAAATGGAATGTTGGCCTTCATTGCTATAGGGATTGAATTTAAGAGCAGGGAGGTTAGGCTGCAACTGTACAGGGTACTGGTGAGGCGGCACCTGGAGTACTGTGTGCAGTTCTGGTCTCCTTACTTGAGGAAGGATATACTGGCTTTGGAAGTGGTGCAGAGGAGGTTCACCAGGTTGATTCCAGAGATGAAGGAGTTGGACTATGCGGGGAGATTGAGTTGCCTGGGACTGTACTCTCTGGAATTCAGAAAAATGAAAGGAAATCTTATAGAAACATATAAAGTTATGAAAGGGATAGATAAGGTAGAGGCAGGAAAGTTGTTTCCACTGGTAGGTGAGACTAGAACTAGGGGACATAGCTTCAAGATCTGGGGGAGCAAACTTAGGACGGAGATGAGGAGGATCTGCTTTTCCCAAAGAGTGGTGAATCTCTGGTACTCCCTGCCCAATGAGGCAGTCAAGGCTACCTCAGTAAATGTATTAAAGACAAGGCTGGATAGATTTTTGCATAGTAGGGGAATTAAGGGTTATGGGGAAAAGACAAGTAGGTGGAAATGAGTCCATGGCCAGATCAGCCATGATCTTATTGAATGGTAGAGCAGGCTCAATGGGCCAGGTGGCCTACTCCTGCTCTTATTTCTTATGCTCTTATGTAAATCAAAATATTTTTCAAGATTTAGTCTACAAATAACTTTTAAAGGAGACTATTAAAATCCAATGAAACTCAATAAATTATGTGAAATAGAAAGGTATAGTTATTCCAGACCTGCAAGGTAGAAGATAAATTGCAAAGAAACGCCGTGACAATTAAAATGAATTTATGAATTGTCTATTCTTGCATCTATTTAATGTTCCTACACTTATACTTAAGGAAGATTTCCTACTTTCTACAAAGAATTTCACAATCAAATGATGCTTCTTTAAAACCAACATTTGTGGGCCGGCTGGTGGCACAATGACATCAGCGCCGGACCCCGGAACAGAGGTTCCCAGGTTCAAATCCAGTCGGGGCTGCTCCCAAGTACACTTTCCATCTGTGCTGGGTTGAGTGTTGAGATCGCAACTCTACCTCATAAAATAAAAGGGAAAAATACTGCGAAAATGGCTGTATGAGGAGTGGCGCGCCACACAGTCTCTCTCTCTCTTGCTTGGTGCCTTGTAAAGGCTTGAAAAAGACATCATCTCGCGCACGCAGATGCACACACGCACATGCCAAAAAAAAACAAACAAACCAACATTTGCAGAGCTATGAGTGAGAGAAGTTCTTTACCTGGATCAGGAACCTTTATGCCTCTTTTTACATGGAAAAAGTTCGAAACATTAAACTTATCAACATTGGTTGGATCCTGCAGATAAAAGTTAAAGAAACAGAAATTACAATTAAGGCCAAAGAACATAAAACTCAGAAATATCTTTTGTTCTATATATAATAAGCACAAGTTTGAGGATTTTATCCTTTGTACTTTCTTGTCATATCTTGTTCTGCAACACTTGTTTAAGGAAAAAGATACAGCTTCAGGGGTAATAACACAGTTTAAATAAAACAGCAGAAAGCCAAGTTGTTCTTCAGCTGTCAGAGCTGTTGTGGTAGAGTGATCAACCTACAAGATGCAACTGATTTTATTCCTATATAGTTCAGAACAGCAGGCTTCACTGTGCATTGAATTCTACTCAGCGCGATGAAAAGGGCAAATGGAAAACAATAATGTACTTGCTCATTACATACACAATCACACTGGCATTCACTGTAGTATACAACTTGTCAACTGGACAAATTACTTTCAGAAATTGGAGGGGGTATGAAAAGAAACTGTAGGTAAGAAAAGGGGAAAGTACAAAGTGGCTGGGCTATAGGGGTATATTAAGAGTAAAGAGTAGCTAAAGAGAGAATAGGTCCCGTTAAAGACCTGTAAGACAAAGGAGCAGAATCCGACCATTTAGACAATTGAGTCTGGTCCATCATTCTATCATGGCTGATTTATTTCCTCTCAACCTATTTTCCTATTTCAGATCACCACTCAGACTCCAAGGACAGCATTACAGTCTGCCCAATCTCTCCCTATAGCTAAATTCCTCCAATCCAGACAACATTCTGGTGAATCTCCTATGCATCTTCTCCAGCACAATACGGCTTTCCTAAGAGACCTGAACTGCATGTAATATTCCAAGTGTGGCCTAACCAGTATTTTGTAAGGTTGCAAGATAATATCACAACTCTTATATTCTTTGCCCCAATCTTTAAAGATAGGGAGTTGACATGGCCTCTTCACCACTAGACTGCATTATATCTTTCAGGGAACTATAGACTTGGACCCCTATATCTCTCTGTGCAACAACTTTCTTTTACTCCCTTGCCAATTTACAGTATTGTTACATACTTCATGGATATCTTGTGACTGTCTTATGAGGATGATGTAATGGTCTTGCGGAGGTCACATGATGTAATTTTCCTGCCAATGTGAGGTCACATGATGACCTGTTCTCACCGGGTATATAAGGGTAGACCCCTGGTGACGCAGTTAAGCTGGGTCACCATTAAGCTGGATGCCGACCGCCGTAAAATAAGATACAGACGCAGTTAGTTTTCAGTTTAGTTTTGTGTTAGATGCTCTGTTTTTGCTGCGTATTTGACCCATGACGCAGTTTAATTTTAAAACAGATTTTTACTGTCTATTGTAAGGTACAGAAGTGTTGGGCCGGCAGTTTCACCAATAGCTGCCAGATTTGTTGATGTACCTTTTCAGTAATATTGAAGTCAGGAACCTGAAGGAGTCATTTGGCGGTTTTGGAGAGGATCGACCATTATTGAATTCGTTCAAATAAGAATGATCTGCATGAGATAACCTCTGCTAAAAGCAGCAGAAAAGGTTGTGTAGTATCTAGTCTATTCTACAGAGGAAAAGGTCAGTGCCTTTAAACCATTTTATTTCCGTCGTCGTGAATCCTGCGGACAAGGCAGGTTCCGGCTGGGATTGGCAGTAACGTTGAGTCTTCGAGAAATTCTTTACTTCAGGAAAGTCTTTCCTAATTGACTGTATAAATCTCTTGGACTTTCAAATTTACCATTCTAAGAACTGTTTTCATATTTACCGCTTTAAGAACTAGTACAGAGTTTGGCAGTTTGTTAAATGGCCACATAGCAGTTTACTTCCGGTTAAGGTCGTTTATCTTTTTAATAATAATGAGCAAAGTTTAATAAATGCTTTTTTGTTTTTATAAGACCTGACTCAATTCTATATTCATTGTTGCCAGTCACGTGACAGTATATGTCCTATCTCTATTAGGCAGCTTCTCTACTTACTTCATGAAAATGAAATTGATTGTCCTTGCATTTCTCTTGTAAACTTCACTCCAAAGCCCTTATGTTCTTGCATGTAATATTAGGGTTATCAATGATTATATAGGTTGAGCAAAATTATTTATATTTAACTCTGCGTCTGCTCAAGAAGTCAAGGACCCTGTATGCTTTTTCTTTAAACAGGATTTTAATCATCCTTCCACCTTCAAATATCTGTGCACAGAAAGCTGATGGTTTGTTTTATTTGTCCCAGAGTCCACATTACAATTCTATTATTTGTTTGCATTGCTTCACATTTTATGTACCAAAATAAATCATTTAAGAAATAACACATTTATACTGTGTTTTTTAATGATGCCCTGGATATCTCAAATAATTTTACAAAAAATTGCATGTTTTTGAGTGTAGTCAGAGTCACTATGCAGTCAATGGGGCACATGAGCATGCAGACATTTCCCCACCTAAATGCCAAGAACTTTGGGATTCCAATGCAAACATGCAAGTCCTGAACCCACTGTGGCTCTGCTTCCCCAGTAGCAGAATTGTTGCAAGTTCATACTTGATGCTGGGAAAACCCTGGACCTGGTCACTTATGCAGAGCAAGATCCCACAAACAGGAAAAAGTTTGTTTAGATTTGGCATTCACCAGAACTTTGATGAACTTCTATAGATGCAGTGGAGAGTATCCTGGTAGCATCATGGCCTAGCATGGAAACTTCAATATTCAGGAATGAAAAAGTCTACAGAAAATGGTGGATGCACCCCAGTCCTTTACAGTCCACCACTGAGCACATTACAAGGAGCACTGCCACAACAAAGCTGCATTTGTCATCAAAGTCCTCCCACCATCCAGGCATTGCTAATACCATCGGGCAGGAGGCATAGGAGCCTTAGATCCCACATGAGCGAGTTCAGGAACATTTATTACCTACAGCCATCAGACTCCTGAACCTGCATGGACAATTACACTCACCACAATTCTGAACTGATTCCACATTCTATTGACTCACTTTCAAGGATTCTACAACTTATCAGTATTATTTATCTGTCTGTCTACTTATTTACTTATCTATTTACTTATTTGTTTGTTTGCACAATTTGTTTTCTGTTGCATATTGGTTGTTTGTCAGTCCTTAATGTATGTATAGTTTTTTCAATATATCTTTACTTTCCTGTAAACGTCTACGAGAAAATGAACTTCAAAATAGTATATGGTGACATACAAACTCTTTGAAAATAAATTTACTTTGACTTTGTAAATGTGATCAATATCGATACAATATGTTAGGTCTACCTGAGAAATCAGATTGTGCCTCAGCTCAGTGTCGCATACCGAGTACAGTACATCTGAGACTGCAGCATTCAGTGGGGCCTCGTACTAGATTTGGGATAATAATCACATCAGGTTGCTTGGGTGGTGGCTGGTGGTACTCCAGTGCTGTTGGAGAAGAGTGTAAATAGAAGTCTAAACATTGTTGTGCATCTCTTTGACTGGGAGTATCTAGGTTGTTTTGAAATGATGGATTGTCCCAATGCCAGATATATGAGAGTAGATTTTTTTTTAAATGAGCATAACTTTGAGAAAACTAAGAAGAGGGTCATCAAAATTTCTTTTTTAGCAAAAACCTTCCAAAACCTTTTCAAAAATATAAAAGCATGACCACTGGCTGAAGAGAAGGAGAGATGCAACATAAGAAACTGAAGCATTTATTCCCTGTCTCCAGATAAATAAGATTGCAGTTAACAAAAATATGGGGAGTAGAGAGATGACAGTTTATTCATGAGGTTTTGGAAGAAGATTTTGTTCTCTGTCAGATTGGCAGATATTTTATAACAATTTATAATAAGATAAGACATGGCATAGATCATTTTGACCAATACAATTTATTACATTCTAAACATCTGTCAATTTACACATCAAGAATCTGAAGGACCAACACCACTCTGTGATGACAACGTCTCAACAGTTCATTAATTAGAATAGGATATGTATGTGATACAGAAATAGGTCATTCAACCAGTCCACTTGATCTTCCTCTCAACTTTCCTCACCTAAATCTATTAGCGTCACCCTTCATTCTCTTCTCATCATTGGCTTGACTAACCTCCCTAAATGAATCCACCCTGCCACTCCCAGAGCTCAAATTCTCATCACTCTTTCGATAAAATTATCGGCATTCCTTCTACCAAGATTTTTCAAAATTTTATAGGTCTATCTTGCTGCATAGAGACCTGTATAATTCCTTAGAGGTTTCATCCTCGTAAACCTTGCCATTTCCACAATATGGCAAATCGGAATTCCACTCAGTATACTGAATGTCTAAACCAAGATTTGATACAAGCTTAGTGCATCTTTTCTCCTTTTCAAGTCTCTAGCAATAAACATTAGCATCCTGATTTTGTGGCTGTGCTATTCTATGGCACATTTTTTTTCATGTTGATGTACTCCAAGATCCATAATTTACGTTCATATCTTCCAAGTATTAGTCTTCTTTGTTCTTACCAAAATTACTATGTCACATTAATCTGTTTTCACATTCATGACCAAATGCCTATTCAGCAAGTTTGTTAATATCCTACTGTTGCTAACTTCCTCAAAATTAAATTATCACCCCCACTTCAGTTTAGCGTCATTCTAAATTTAGAATTTATTCAATTTATTTATTTCGGGATCCAGCAGCACAGAACGGCCCCTTCTAGCCCCATGAGCCAGGTCACCTAGCAACCCCCCCCCCCCATTTAACCAGAGCTTAATCACAGGACAATTTACAATGACCAATTAACCTACTAACCAGTACACCTTTGGACTATGGGAGGAAACCAGAGGATCTGGAGGAAACCCACCCAGTCACATGGAGAAAGTGGCAGAATTCAACTCCAATGTCCCAGCTACCATGGTACCGAAAATTATGTTTTTGATTCTAAGATTGAATCAGTAATGCACAATGTGGATCTAACACTGACCTCCCTGGAGCTTCACAAAACATCCTCATCAACAGTGAGCAGGTACCTTTCACTCCCACAGAGGTTTCTATCCTGAAACCAGTTTTCAAACCATTCTCCTACTTGTACCCTGGCTTTGAACCCTCTGATCTTATTCATTAGCCTATTACAGAGCACGTTATAAAAGGCTTTACATCTAATATTTAAATAGCCATTTTCCAGTGTCTCTGACCCATTTGACATCAGTTCACTTATTTTGAAACTCAAAACCTGTTTAAGGAATGATGGAAGGAAGATTATTCAACAAGAGCATGGGGTGTCACACTTTTGATCAGGGAGAACATCACATCAGTAGGTAGAGGATATCCTGGGGGGAATCATACAACAAGGGCCTAAGGGCAGAACTGCGGATATATGAAAGAGGCTTTCACTTTGCTGGGGTTATACCATAGGCCTCCCAATAGTCAGTGTGAATTAGATGAATAAGTCGCCATCAAATTGCAGAAAGGTTTAAAAACAATAGATGTGATTTGACAAATGGGAGTCTTATAAGACAGCAGGGATTCAGGGCCAGCTAATGTGGTAAGGGTGAAAGGCAAAGATGGCAAGATTAGAGAACCTTGGATGGCTAAAGTTATTGGGCTTCATATTCTAACACTCAACCTTTGGATGCAAATATGCCATGTGCCTTCTTTACCACTTCTTTATGAAGCCCAATTGTCAAATCCTCCCATTTGTCAAATCACATCTATTGTTTTTAAACCTTTCTGCAATTTGATGGCGACTTATTCATCTAATTCACACTGACTATTGGGAGGCCTATGGTATAACCCCAGCAAAGTGAAAGCCTCTCTCATATATCAATGTGTGTTTCCTCTTGAAGGAGACTATGATTTGGATGACTAAGTCTCTCTGTCCATCAGCATTTGTTACTGTCCTACTTCCCAATCTGTAACTTCAGAAAACATTGCCTGTGGAGCATTCCATGCAGTTCTAGTTGTCACACTATAGCAAGGATGTGATTGCATTGGAGAGTGCAGAGATTCACCAGGTTGCTACCAAGACCAGAGGTCTTTTGTAACAGGGACAGATTGGAGAGCCTGGGCTCCTTTTTCCTGGAGTGAAGGAAGAGGATTGATAGAAATACATAGGAATATGAGAGGCACAGCGGGGCAAATAGTCAAAATCTTTTTCACTTAGTAGGTATATCAAATGAGGACACATTTGAGGAAAGAGAAAAGAATTTTAAAGGGGCTCTGAGATGCAAGTTTATTTTACACAGAATGTGGATGGTATCCTGGCAGTGAATTCAAAAGTTACAATGCCATTTAAACCATTGTAAATATTTCTTAATATTTAAAAATAATTTACAGCAGCTTGTATTGAAGATACAAGCCAAGTTTTTAATTTAGTTTAGTGCTTAATTCAACTATTACTAGTAACAACAAACTCCAAAGGGATCCAGAGATGTTTTCCAACAATTAACTCAGAACACTGGCATCCACGGCATCTGCATGAACTAATGTTTACGCACATTGCTGTTGCTATAACAACAAGAAAATGACAAAAGGAAGATGTGGAGCAACTGAAGCTGAAAAACATTTCAGCAATTCAGTCAGTGGCATTGGAAGAACATGATGTTTTCAGAGTCTGCTCTGATAAGGGGCTGATAACTGGATTACAAATAACATGCCTTTTTTTCCCCTAACAGATACTGATTGACATCTACATTTACACTGTTCAGTTAGTTAAATGTTACATTTTTAATGCCACGCCACCCTATCAATCCAATCTCATCTACATTCCGATCACTGTGTAACAATGGCAACCACTATTTTGTAAATCTGTATCTGGTTGACTCTGAGTGTGGTTTTATTAAATCACTCACTGTTGCACTGAATGGTAATGATGACTTGTAGAGAACTACCCTTCCAATTTTTGCTTCAGCTATAATCAGCTCCTCTTTCTGGTGCTTAGAACTATCAAAATAAATAGCTTTTTACATTCAGTAGAAAGTTAGAAGTATTGGATTTGTTGGTAATTGATAACTTTAAGAGAGCAGTATTTCTGCAGATTAAAGAGTAAGCAAAATTAGTGGAAGAAAAAAATACTTATTTTTATTTTTATTTATTGTTATACAGTGTGGAAGGCCCTTCTGGCCCTTTGAGCCACACCACCCAGCAATCCCATGATTTAAATCTATCTTAATTATGTACAATGGGACAATATACAATGACCAATTAAGCTACCAACCAGTATGTCTTTGGAATTTGTATAACACCTGGGTAAAGAAACTAAGCTGATCAGGGAAAAAGTAACTTCGTGAGTTGCAGCATTTTCAACAAATGGTGAGTGATGCACAGACTTCTATCAATTTCAACAAAACAAGCATGTGCTCAAAAAAATAATTAATATACAGTGAATTCCAGATAATTTGGACACATTTTGGCCCAATTAAGCAGCTGCCTCAATTAGCCAAATTTGCAAGGAAATAGTTAAAGATATTAAAAAATGTAACCTATTCAACTGAGTGACAAATTGTGTTTTTAAATGAAATACAAAACACATTAGAACACTATCAATACTACGACAATACTATAAAACTGTGTATTAACTCCTAAAAGTTAATGACAGAGGAATTCATCCAGTGTACGCTGTCATGTTTTGATTAACTGTAAATAAACAAAATCAGCGCAGACATCTAATGCAAATAATAGACTGCCTTCATACAATGCTTTCGACATTGCATCCTCCAAATCTTCACTCTCATTGCAACATTCAAGATGATTGTCAATATCTTCAAATTCTCCATAGTTCCTAACTTGTTGAAGTAGTGAAGTAATTTCCTTTTCACTCCCGGCATTTTCTGGCATCTCCAAGCCTGAAGGCTTGGGAAAGCAGTAGCAAAACAGTTCTGAATTATCATACTGCTTATTCCTCAACAGCTATCATAGTCATAGTCATACTTTATTGATCCTGGGGGAAATTGGTTTTCGTTACAGTTGCACCATAAATAATAAATGGTAATAAAACCATAAATAGTTAAATAGCATTATGTAAATTATGCCAGGAAATAAGTCCAGGACTAGCCTATTGGCTCAGGGTGTCTGACCCTCCAAGGGAGGAGTTGTAAAGTTTGATGGCCACAGGAAGGAATGAAGGAATGACTTCCTATGACGCTCTGTGTTGCATCTCGGTGGAATGAGTCTCTGGCTGAATGTACTCCTGTGCCCAACCAGTACATTATGTAGTGGATGGGAGACATTGTCCAAGATGGCATGCAACTCAGCCTGCTACCCTCAGCCTGCTGCCCCAGCACACAACAGCAAACATGATAGCACTGGCCACCACAGACTCGTAGAACATCCTCAGCATCGTCCGGCAGATGTTAAAGGACCTCAGTCTCCTCAGGAAATAGAGACGGCTCTGACCCTTCTTGTAGACAGCCTTAGTGTTCTTTGACCAGTCCAGTTTATTGTCAATTCATATCCCCAGGTATTTGTAATCCTCCACCATGTCCACACTGACCCCCTGACCCCCTGGATGGAAACAGGGGTCGCCGGTACTTAGCTCTCCTCAGATCTACCACCAGCTCCTTAGTCTTTTTCACATTAAGCTGCAGATAATTCTGCTCACACCATGTGACAAAGTTTCCTACCGTAGCCCTGTACTCAACCTCATCTCCCTTGTTGATGCATCCAACTATGGCAGAGTCATCAGAAAACTTCTGAAGATGACAAGACTCTGTGCAGTAGTTGAAGTCCGAGGTGTAAATGGTGAAGAGAAAGGGAGACAAGACAGTCCCCTATGGAGCCCCAGTGCTGCTGATCACTCTGTCAGACACACAGTGACATCACTGCATTTTGAATACAAACACACCCAACTGACGCCATTTAGAAAACTGTTCACTCTAAGCACGGTGTAGTATCTAACGGCCATGCAAATGCACGTGACTGACACTAGTTTGAAACTGTTCGACGACAGTCTCCTGTCCCAATTAAGTAGCTTGGAGTCCCAAATAAACAAAGGAAATTCCTGCTATTTTTCTCAATTAGTTTTTGTATTTTATGCGTTGGCCCAATAAAGCATCTGCCCTGATTACCCAATGGCCCAATTAACTGGAATCCACCATGTTTGAAAATAAAGAGATAAAACCATAAGACATAGAAACAAAATGAGACTATTCGACCCATTGCTCCACTATTCCACCATGGCTGCCTTATTATCCCTCTCAATCCCATTCTCCTGCCTTCACCCCATAACCTTTGATGTCCTGAGTAATCATGAACCTACAAACTTCTACCTTAAATATACCCAATGACTTGCCTTGCACAGCGATCTGTGGCATTGAATTTCACAGATTCACCACCCTCTAGCTAAAGATATTTTTTAAAATCTCTGTTCTAAATGGATGTCCCTCTATTCTGAGGCCGTGCTCTCTGGTCCCAAATTATCTCACAATAGGAAACATCCTCTCCACATCCATTCAATCTACAGTAGGCTCTTCAACATTCAATGGGTTTAAATCAGACCCACCTCCGTTCTTCTAAATTCCACAAAGGACAGGCCCAGAGTCATCAAACTCACCTCACATGTTAACCCTTTCATTTCTGGGATAATTTTGTGAACCTCCTCTGGACCCTCTCCAATGCCAGAAAATCTCTTCTTAGCTAAGGGGCCCAAAACTGCTCACAGAACTCCACGTGTTGTCTGACCAATGTCTTATAAAGCTTCAGCATTACATCCTTGCTTTTATATTCTAATCCTCTCAAAATGAATGCTAACATTGCATTTGCCTTCCTTACCACCAACTCAACCTGCAAGTTAATCTTTTGGGAATCCTGCACGAGGACTCCCAAGTCCCTTTGCACCTCTAATTTTCAAATTTTTCCCCATTTTCTAGATAGACCACTGTCTTATTCCTTCTACCAAAGTGCATGAC
This sequence comes from Mobula hypostoma, assembly GCF_963921235.1. Lineage (NCBI taxonomy): Eukaryota > Metazoa > Chordata > Chondrichthyes > Myliobatiformes > Myliobatidae > Mobula > Mobula hypostoma. Next base: position 156,164,092 of record NC_086098.1, on the reverse strand, counting down.
TGTGCACTTCCCTGAACTACATTCCACCTCTTTGCCCATTCTCCCAACCTGTCTCAGTCCTTCTGCAGGCACCCTGCTTCCTCAAAATACCTGCCCTTCCACCTATCTTCGATTCATCCACAAACTAGAATCAATCTCTTCAATTAAATTAGGGGTTCCCAAACTGGGTCCACAGACCCCTTGCTTAAAGATCTTGGGTTTAGACAAAAGTCTAAATCTTCATACTTTTGTATTCTAGTCCTCTCAAAATTGCATTTGCCTTCCTTACCACCAACTCAACCTTTAGGCAATCCTTCACAAGAACTCCCAAATCCCTCCACACAATTTTCTCCCCATTTACAAAATAGTTCACGCCTTTATTCCCTCTCTACACACTTCCATACATTATATTCCAACTGCCACTTTTTTGCTCATTCCCCCAATTTATCAGTCCTTCTGCAGCCTCCCTGCTTCCTCAACACCACATGCCTCTACAGCTGTCTTCGTATTGTCCACAAAGTTGATCACAAAGCCATCAATTCTGTCATCCAAATTACTGACATACAATGTGAAAAGAAACAGCCAGACACTGATTCCTGAGGCACACCACTAGTCACTGTCAACCAACCTGGAAAGGCCCCTTTTATTCCCACTCTTTGCCTTCTATCCATTCTACTACCTTTCCTGTAATACCATGGACACCTTATTTTGTTAAGCAGCCTCACATGTGACATCCTGTCAATGTCTTCTGAAAATTCAAATAAACATCAACTGACTCCCATGCCTTGTAAATATCTATCCTACCTGTTATTTCCCCAAAGAATTCCAACAGATTTGTCAGGCAAGATTTACCCTTTAGAAAACCATGCTGACTTTTGGCCCATTTTATCACGTGCCTCAAAGTATTCTGGATTTCAACATCTTTCCAACCACTGAAGTCAGACTATTTGACCTATAATTCCCTTTCTTCTGCCTCTCTCCCTTCTTAAACAGTGGAGTGGCATTTGAAATTTTCCAGTCCTTGGGAGCCATTCCAGAATCTAATGATTCTTGAAAGATCATTACTAATGCCTCTACAATCTCGTCAGCTACCTCTTTCAGAACCCCAGGATGTAGTCCATTTGGTCTAGATGACTTACCTATTTTCAGACTTGTCAACGTCCCACGCACCTTCTCCTTAGTATTAGCAATGACACTCACTTCTGCCCCAACACTCTCGCATTTCTGGCATTCTGCTCGTGTCTTCCACAGCGAAGACTGGCACAAAATACTTAAGTTTGTCTGCCATTTCTTTATCCCCCATTATTACCCCTCCAGTGTCATTTTATTCGTCTCTTTTACTCTTTATATATCTGAAAAAAAATTTGTATCATCTTTTATATTATTGGCTAGCTTACCTTCATATTTCACCTTTTCTGTCCTTATTGCCTTTGGTTGGTTTTTACAAGTTTCCAATACTCTACTTTTCCACTAATTTTTGCTCTATTATATGCCTTCTCTTTTGCTTTTATGCTGATTTTGACTTCTTTTGCCAGCCACGGTTGTCTGATCCTGCACCTTCGGAATTGCTCCCAGAAACTCCAGCCAATGGTGTTCTGCTGTCATCCCTGCTAGTGTCCCCTTCCAATCAACTTTGGCCAGATCCTCTCTCATGACCCTGTAATTCTCTTTGCTCCACTGTAAAAGACATTACTTTTAACCAGCTGCCTGTTCCCAAGGATAGCTGCAAATTCTTACATAAAACAATGATCCTAAAGTTTCTCTATCTAAACTAGACTTGAGATAAACTGAAAATTCTGGAGTTGGATTATTTTTAATTTGAAAGGTAGAAGGTCACCATACTTCTCAGAAATCTATCAACTTGGATTTTAATGGCCTTGATTATGAAAAAAAATGCCAATAAAAATCTTTAATATTAGCAATTGCTTTTCAGTCGATTTGTGCAGGTTTTGTGCTCTAGTAATTTACTATATATCGAAGTGAAGGTTTAAACATTCCAATAGCACCCTGTTTCCATCCAGGGGGTCAGTGTGGACATGGTAGAGGATTACAAATACCTGGGGATATGAATTGACAATAAACTGGACTGGTCAAAGAACACTGAGGCTGTCTACAAGAAGGGTCAGAGCCGTCTCCATTTCCTGAGGAGACTGAGGTCCTTTAACATCTGCCGGACAATGCTGAGGATGTTCTACGAGTCTGTGGTGGCCAGTGCTATCATGTTTGCTGTTGTGTGCTGGGGCAGCAGGCTGAGGGTAGCAGACACCAACAGAATCAACAAACTCATTCGTAAGGCCAGTGATGTTGTGGGGTTGGAACTGGACTCTCTGACAGTGGTGTCTGGAAAGAGGATGCTATCCAAGTTGCATGTCATCTTGGACAATGTCTCCCATCCATTACATAATGTACTGGTCGGGTACAGGAGTACATTCAGCCAGAGACTCATTCCACCGAGATGCAACACAGAGCGTCATAGGAAGTCATTTCTGCCTGTGGCCATCAAACTTTACAACTCCTCCCTTGGAGGGTCAGACACCCTGAGCCAATAGGCTGGTTCTGGACTTATTTCCTGGCATAATTTACATATTACTATTTAATTATTTATGGTTTTATTACTACTTAATTATTTATGGTGCAACTGTGACGAAAACCAATTTCCCCTGGGATCAATAAAGTATGAATATGACTATAGCATGACAATCCAACTGGATGCAAATGGACAAAATCTATTTTTTTTTATATGAAAACTGCTAACGAACACCATCACTGCAAGCAGGTCATGTCTTCAAAGAAAAATAATTATAATAGCACATCAAATCTTCTTTCTGACTTATAAGACTATAAATCAAATAAATGTAATAGATTCTTTTATTTTAATGACTACATATAGTGGTGTTGCACTTAGAAATCAGAATGAGTATGCTTGGTTAAATCTATTATCAATCAACTTCCCTAAACTTATTTACTTGCCCAGAAGCTTGCTACTCAGCAACAACTATATTTATACATCAACTTTAATGCTATATCTGAGATTGAGATGAAGCACACAATTCCTACATGACACCATTCCACATTTTGTTTGTCAAAATATCCCACTTAGATTTTATGCTGCCTCTGGTCTTTAGAAAAGTTTCCAGATTAAATCGATGATGTTCGCTGTACAATCTATTGCTTGCTACTAGTTTGACCTCTAACCACTGAGAGATGGTAAGAGTGATATATTGTTAATTCATTTATACAATGGCTATAATAATGTGGGATTAGCGGATTCCATAGTTATCCACTTTTAACAGAAAATTCATTAGCTAGTGCACACAGTACAGTAGCTTTGAGTTACTTGCCTGAGAAAGGGAAGATTCAATGTTGAATGTGTAAATCGCAAAGCATTAACAGGTGACTATAAATTACACTGGCATATGCGGCAAGTGGGAGAATCAGGGAGATGTAATGGGAACAGGTGAAAATATATATTACAAGTAAATTAATGGGGCAATGGGACTGCTCTGAGGGTTATGCAGTGTCCTGAGTTGTAAAGAAATATGAAATCAATGCAAAATGAAATACAACTATTGGATTTCAAATGACACAAACCATTATCCTACAGTGATGGAAATAAGGGGTAATTGTTTTATTCTTCATGTATCAAATAACTAAGGCAATGTCATAAAATTGGTCACCAGCACAGTTAATAAAGCAAGACCTCAGACAAAGGAGAGCTCATTCCAGCACTCCAAATTTCCATGAGAATTTTATGGAGATATTTATCTATTGGGTAAATTGCATTCTTGAGCAATTATTTTTAATGTGGATATAAACATGATACATCTACGATATACTTTCAATTGCTTTTCATCTTTAAACGGTCCACTGTTTCCAATGTCACATGCCACTGGTTGGATGTTAGAACTGCTTTTGCCAATCTAGATCTGCCTTTGACACTCAATTACCTTGTTTTCCATATTACTGCAGCTCATGATTATCTTCACCTAATAAAACTGAGTACTGTTCTGAATAGAGCTCTATAGGGCCATGAAATGCAACCTCATGAATATAAAATAGGATAAGACCAAGTTTAGAAAAAAAGCTTTAAAAAAAATGTTACAAACACAATAAAAAATCAATGCAGCGATTTTTATAGATAAAATAGAAATGCATTAATTGCAACCTGGATGAAAAAATTTGTTGGATAAGTTTATGTCTTTTCTTATTCTAGAGTTAATAAGGAATTTGCTGATGAACTGAAATATTTTTTTGTTTACACAGTATCATAAATCAGTGATATTCATTTGGTAACAGATAAAGACAATAAATAGATTGAATGGCATTTCATTGAAAGTCCTGTTCTTTTCTCAAAATGTTTTAAGTCCTATCAGTGATCATTCAGTTAAAGTCCAATCATAGAAAGCTCATCAGTGATCATTAAGTGCTCTTATATTCACTTACTGCTCCACCAATGAAAACGAACATTCCACTTGCCCTCAGGATAACCTGTTGTACCTGCAAACTAACTTTTTGTGATTCATGCACTAGCACTTCTACGTCCCTCTGCACAACAGCATTCTACGGTCTTTCACAATTTAAATAAATACATAATTTACTTTTTCACCATTTAAATAAATGACTACATAATTTACTAACTGCAGATTTACACTCAGTGGCCACTTTATTAGGTAACTCCTGTACCTAATAAAGTGGCACAGCGTCCGTTCATGGTCTTCTATTGCATTTGCCCATTCATTTCAAGGTTTGATGTGCTGTGCATTCAGAGGACACACCACTGTAGTAACACGTGGCTGTTTGAGTTACTGATGCCCTCTTGTCAGCTTGAATCAGTCTGGCCATTCTCTTCCGACCTCTCATTTAAAGAACATTTTCGTCCACAGAACTGCCGCTCACTGAATATTCTTTTGTTTTTTGCCCCATTCTCTGTAAACTCTAGAAATTGTTGTGTGTGAAAATCCCAGGAAATCAGCAGCTTCTGAGATACTCAAAACATTCCATGGTCAGCCACTTAAATCATTTATTCCCCATTGTGATATTTGGTCTGAATAAATGAACCTAATGAACCTCTTGACCATGTATACATTGAGTTGCTGCTACATGATTGACTGATTAGATATTTGCACTAATGAGCAAGTGCACAGGTGTACCTAATAAAGTGGCCATTGAGTGTTGCATAATGCAGAATTAAAAGCAACATGATTACTGACATTTCCTAAGCAGTTCTACAAAGCAAAAGAAGGAAAGGTTCCGTACTTGTAGTGTGATGATGTCTTCCCGAGTGAAAGGTTCGTCACTTAGCAGATCTCGAAAATTCTTGGTCTTAATGTTCAATTGCTCCACAGCCTGAATAGAAGGAAAATAATGACTTTCTTCCAGCCATGTTAAAAGCACAAAAAATGGTAGCTGAAGCTATACAAATAACCTAGATGCAAAAAAGTAAGCTAATTATTTCAAATTTGTAGTTAACCACGAGTATAGCAGAAATGGAAGATCATCGAATCACAAAATGTGTGGCATAGGAGAATATTTGGCTCATTATGTCTATATCAGTTGGAAAAGGTTGAGATTTGAACACTGTGGTCACCACACATTACACTGCCTAAACGGGAAAAAGACATGTTCATACCACCATTGATGCTGCCCTCATTCACATCTGCCCTCAATCCATCATCCCATCACTTTAACAGGGATATTCCTCTTGTCCTTGCCTACCACCACAAGCCTCTGCCTGCAGCAGAACATTCTCCGCAACTTCTAGCATCTTCAACGAACATGATCCCCACCATCACTCTCCTCTTTCTCCATGATTCCTTTGTCTATTTGTTGCTCCCCAATGAACTCCTTTCCCACTGTACATAAATCACAGCCATTGACATTGAGTTGGCATTTCACTTTAAGAGGCTGGTCTGACGTGATGACGTTGTTACCTAAAAGGTTTTTAACACACTTTTGTTGTGGGGGTCTTGGAGTTCAATTAAATGTGTTATGTGTTTCGTTAAAACTTTGCTTGATTTGCGAAAACCTACATTCATGACCCTGCTATAGGACGATTCCGGAGTTACTGAACATGTTGGCCAATGCAGTCGCTTTGAAACTGCCAGAGATTTGGGAGCAAAATGCCATCACTTGGTTCATACAAGCTAAGGCCCAGTTCATCCTGCAAGAAATCTCCGCCGACAACATCAAATATTTCTATGTGGTAGTGTCGCTCAGCAATTCCACGGTGGCTTAGATGGTTATCTTGGTCTACATGAACGAGCTACGTTAAAGAGCCAATTTCCGTGCCCTATGACCTGGAACTTGACAGCAATTTGTTCGATACACAATTTCCTTGGTGACAAACTTCCCTCAGTTACTCTCCCCCCCTCAATTCCCATTTTCTGCTATTTTATAAGTATATACTATCATGATTCAAAATACTTGATTAATTTATTCAGCACTTCCATATTTCCTATGATTAATTCCTCAGACTTGTTTGATTTGCAACCAACATTCAATCTAAATCTTTTCATTCTAAAATATCTGCAGAAACACTTATTAACTATAGAATTTCTACCTAGTTTTACTACGCACTCCAGTTTTTCCTTCCTTTTTAATCTTTGGTGACATCTGTATTCTATCCAACTTTCTAATCAACTTTTAAATGTTTGAATAATTCTATGATTTTTCTTTCAGCTTGATTTTACCTTTTACTTCCTTAGTTAGCAATGGATAGTTGATCCTCCCCTTTGAATACTTCTTTTGCATTGGGCAGATTTTATGTTATATATTTTAGAAGATCCCCCGCATGTCTACAATTTATGCTCATAGATAGCATAGCTGCTACTTCATCTCAAATAACCAATCGCATAACTAATTAACTACTTCATGGTTAAGAAATGAGCATTGACAAGTAATTTAAACTTAAACAAGTGCAATCATGATCTGCTCTGCTTTCATGATTGCACTTATTGAATTTTAAATTACTTGTCTTGGACCCACTATTCTCTCCCTCCCAGTGAATGTATAAATTCATTCTATGATCACTGCTACCTAAGGGAGTATTCACTACTAAATCAGTAATCAATCTTATCTTGTTATCAGTCTTAAATCACATGCTCCCTAGTTAGCTCTACAACATACTGTTCCAAGAAACCATACTGAAAACACTATGAGCTCTTTATTTAGGCTCTCTTTGCTCATTTGATGTTTTTTTCACTAGTGTGCATCTCTAGATTAAAACGATTGACTGTTGCCATACATTTCTGACAAGCTCCCATTATACCTTCCTAAATACTCCATCTATTATAAGACCAATGTAGCACACCAACAAGTGATTTCTTGCATTTAATATCCTGCTCCCCATTCTATTATGCTAAGACCATCATTCATTAACCGAGCTACTCCTCCAACTTGTCTTAACTTCTTGGCCATCACATATCATGCACCCGTTGATATTCAGGTCTTGATCTATGCCATCCTGAAACCATGTATGTGTAATGGTTATCAAGGCTGTCAGATCATATCTCCACTCTCAGTTCATGTATACAATTTTGATTGCAAAATGAAAGGCTAATACATCAACTTTAGAGTATGATCCCTAAAACCTCTTCAAGTTATCCAACAGTGTTGTAAACAGGCTTATGGAAAAGCGCAATATAATTTCTTCCCATTTGGATTCAAGTCACTAAATACAAAGGCCATTAGCCATTAGCCTTTTTGATTATTTATGGAACCTAATCATAGAACTCACAAGAGATCATTTGTCCCACTGTCAGCACCTTGCAGAGAAATTTGACTATTGGTACCGTGTTTGCACCTTGGTCCCAGAGTAACGCTGTTTCACTTGGCTGTATTCAGGTATGGTTGAATGACAGTTAAACTTGTTTTTGTTTAGACCTCCTTGCTTCTATTCAATTCCCTTTTGGCCGCTCTGGTCTAATTAGATTGCACCACTCTTAAAGGTGATAAGTTCCAGCTGAAAACTACTCTTTAAGGTTTTTAAAAACACCCTTGTTACATGTACCCATCATTTTGAATATGTCCATTGCCCTCAAAACATCAGCTAAAAGGCACAGCTTCACCTTATTTAACCAATCTAAAACAGCCACATACAGTTGCTACCACGGCATCAAATCTCCTCCCAATTTTCTTTAATGTAACAAGGGCATCCCACCTTCTTTACTCTAACCTGTAGCTCAAATCCTTCATCACACCAGTCAGTCTCTTCTGCAGCAATTCAACCACCTTCAAGTTCCTGGGTGTCAACATCTCTGAAAATCTATCCTGGGTCCAACATATTCATGCAATTACAAAGAAGGCACGACACTATTGATGGCATGATCCAGGCACCTACAATCTGTTTTTTTAAAAAAAATTGCCCCAAGCATCCCCTGCAAGTTTCCACCCCATCCACTAAAAGCTAACCCCTCCAATATTCAATATTTCTACTCTGTAATAAAAGATTCTGGCCATCTATCCTATCGATACTTCTCATAATTTTATAAACTTCTATTAGATCTTCTTTCAGTGTCCAATGCTCCAGAGAAAACAATCCATGTTTCTCCAACCTCTCCTCATGCTTATGGTTTAAGGACATCTCTTCTAGGATGTAATGGAACCTAGATTGAGAGGTAGAAGCCAAGTTGTCATCATTCAGTGGGCTCTATTGACACAGTTAGAATTAGTAAGGAGGTTTGGCTAAAGAATTACAAGCAGTGCAGGCAAAACTGTAAAAGAAAACCATAAAGGTGATAATCTTCAGTTTATCGACTTGAACCACAAGCAAATTGGTAATGGGTGAGTAAGGTCTGAGAAGTAACTGTATGCTGAAAATTTGATTTGGGAGAAATGTATTCCAATTCATGGGGCACATGTAGCAATGCTGGAAAAAGGAAGAGCTGTTTCTTTGGGGTGGGCATCATCCGAACTGTGCTCGAAAATCAAATAGACAGGGCTTTACACTAATTAGAGGAGTGGGGCGGTGAGTGGTTCAATTGACATTAAGTTTAATGAATGAAAAAGAAACATGATTGGAGGAAAGCATGGGGGGGGGGGCTCAGAGTTAGTTGTTTTTTTTTAAACAGAGTGGTAGGTGCATGGAACCACCGGGAGTGGTGGTAGGCACATTAGAGACATTTAAGACACTCTTAGATAGGCACATGGATGAAAGAAAAATGGAGATCTTTGTAGGAGGGAAGGGTGAGTAAATCTTACAACAGATTAAAGGGTTGGCACAGCATTGGGGGCCGAAGAGCCTGCACTGTGCTGTTCCATGGTCTATAAATGAGAGAGCAGTGGCACAGGTAATGAACAAAAAATCAAAGTATGACAGGAAAAGGCAGAAAACAGAAATTGTAACTGGAGTAACGGCTGTAAAAAATACACACACAAGGTTCTGCAAATGCTCTAAACCCAGAGTAACATAGAAAATGCTGGAGGAAGTCAGTGGATCAGGCAGCATCTATGGAAGGGAATAAACAGTCAACGTATCGGGCTGAGACCTATCATTGAAGCCTTTCATCTGTAAGAAGTTGAACTTCAAGACTTTTTACGAATGAACACAAGATAGATGAGTTGATGCATCAAAGGCGATTGATTTTAAAACTGTTTCAGACTTGTAGATGCAGAGTAACCAGGATTGAGAGCTCCATATTCCACACCACTTTATGTTTTAAAATAAAAGGCAAACAGGGAAGGAGGTAGAGTACCACATTCTTAACCAAGGAAGTTATAAAGTGTAACAGAGAGAATAAATGCAATAGATCATGATGTGAAATCAGTTTACAAGAAATAAGGAAAAGCAGGGGAGAGGAAAGAGTAAAAAAGCACTAGATCCTTTTTCAAGGAAAAGTAGTTCATAAGTATTGTTTCAAGGTAGGACAAAGCATGAATAAGGAAATATAAAAGTCATGTAAAAAGGGAACTGCAAATATCTCTGGTGATTTTAATGTACATGCTAATTAAACAGGCAAGAGCACTGTGGAAAAGGAATTTGTCAGTTGCAATAAGGGTCATTTCTCTGACCAAAACATAATGTAAACTACTTTGGCTACTGCAGATTTGGTCATATTGTATGCATTGAGGTTGGATTAATAAGAGATCACGGAGTTAAACATCCTACAGGGAGTAATTATCAAAAATGGTAAAATTCCAGGCACATTTTGAGGACTAAACACCAGGGGCTAAAACTGCAGTTACAGTAGTTGAACTGACTTGTTTGTCACTGCAACACACATCAAAGTTGCTGGTGAACGCAACAGGCCAGGCAGCATCTCTAGGAAGAGGTACAGTCGACATTTCAGGCTGAGACCCTTCGTCAGGACTAACTGAAGGAAGAGCTTATATTCCTTATATTCTGTCTGGGTAGCCTCCAACCTGATGGCATGAACATTGACTTCTCTAACTTCCACTAATGCCCCACCTCCCCCTCGTACCCCATCTGTTACTTATTTATATATACACACATTCTTTCTTTCACTCTCCTTTTTCTCCCTCTGTCCCTCTGACTATACCGTTTGCCCATCCTCTGGGTTTCCCCCCCCCCTTTTCCTTCTCCCTGGGCCTCCTGTCCCATGATCCTCTCATATTCCTTTTGCCAATCACCTGTCCAGCTCTTGATTCCATCCCTCCCCCGCCTGTCTTCTCCTATCATTTTGGATCTCCCCTCCCCCTCCTACTTTCAAATCTCTTACTAGCTTTTCCTTCAGTTAGTCCTGATGAAGGGTCTCGGCCTGAAACATCGACTGTACCTGTTCCTAGCGATGCTGCCTGGCCTGCTGCGTTCACCAGCAACTTTGATGTGTGTTGCTTGAATTTCCAGTATCTGCAGAATTCCTTGTGTTTGCATTGTTTGTCACTGCCTTGTTTGTCTATCAGCATATTTTACAGCTCCTTTGGCACCACCATTGACTATTACATAGTCGTTCAGGCAGTTTTCCTTGCGCTTCTTCTTTATCGGTTTTTCTCTTTTCTATGATCTGAATAACTTCCATTCCTACTGATGTATTGGCAGTATGTGTTTCTTTGATTAGGATCAAGATCAAATACTTACTCAGTATTCAAGCTATGCCCTTTTCCTTTTATTTGGCGTACTTACCCATAGCGTTATAAGATGTAAATATTATGGAGCCCTTTGGGCCAACTGCTCTCTCGACCAGGGATTCTCAAACTTTCTTATGCCCTAAACCCCGACCGTTAACCAAGGAGTCTGTGGATCTCAAGTTGGGAGACCCTGATCTAGAACATTATTTACTGTTCAGAGTCGAGCAACGAGGGTACCATTGCTTCAATTTTTAAAAAGCAAACAGAAAATTCTAATCATGGGTAATTATCAAATGCTTTCTCACAATACATCAAAACACAAAAGACAGTGCATGCCTGAATATTGGACTGGTTCTTCAAAGAACATTAAATTGCAGATTATGAAATAAAAACAAACATTGCTGGAAATACTTAGAAGGTCAGGTTGTGTCTATGGAGGGAAAAAACATGATGTTCAGTAGATGACTTCTCACCAGCATTGAATCTTCTCATAAGTCTCTTGCCCAAAAATCCTCTGACAGGGGCAAAGCTTTTGTCATGAATTTTATTTACCTCCATCATGGTTCTGATGAATAGTCACCAACCTGAAATTGCATTTTTATTGCTCTTCACAGATGCAGTCTGACTTCGCACATGTTCTGCTCTTAAAGAATAGAAATGGCCCAGAGGTTAATAGAAAGTGTTATTTTGGATTTCTCAATCAAAACAGGTATTACCCACCTCGTATGAATAGACATTTCCCGAAGACTTAACTGCCAATATATGCGAGTTGTTTGTGAAGACAGAGTACATCACTGGGCAGTGATACTTTCCTAGGAGAAGCAAAATAATAGTAAGTGATCTTTTACATAAAATTAATGCTTTGAATACTTTTTTTTGACTCAAACTCATTGTCCATTATTTATTATTCTCATGGTTCAGTAAAGATTCTGAATGCAATCAGGAACAATACAAATGAGCAAACACGAGGAGATCTGCAGATGCTGGAATTTCAAGCAACACACATAAAAGTTGCAGGCCAGGCAGCATCTATAGGAAGAGATACAGTCAATGTTTTGGGCCGAGACCCTTCATCAGAAAAAGGGAGAAGGTCCGAAAAAAAAGAGTACAGGAATTTGGGAAGGAAGTTGAGAAGCAGGACTGCAAAGGCATAATCTCAGGATTACTGCCTGTGCCACGCGACAGTGAGAACAGGAATAGAATGAGGTGGAGGATAAATGCGTGGCCGAGGGATTAGAGCAGGGGACAGGGATTCAGATTTCTGGATCATTGGGACCTCTTTTGGGGCAGGTGTGACCAGTACAAAAAGGACTGGTTGCACCTGAATCCTAGGGGAACCAATATCCTGGCGGGGTGGTTTGCTAAGGCTACTGGGAAGAGTTTAAACTAGAATTGTTGGGGGGTGGAAACCAAAATGAAGAGAGTGGGGAAGAGGAGGTTGGCTCACAAATAGAGAAAGCTTGTAGACAGTGTGAGAGGTAGGACAGGCAGGTGTTAGAGAAGGGACACGCTCAGACCGAAGGTTTGAGATGCATGCATTTTAATGCACGGAGTGTTGTGAACAAATTGGATGAGCTTAGAGCGTGGATCAGTACTTGGAGATATGATGTGGTGGCCATTACAGAGACTTGGATGGCTCAGGAACAGGAATGGTTACTTCAAGTACCGGGTTTTAGATGTTTCAGAAAGAACCTGGAGAGAGGCAAAAGAGGTGGGGGCGTGGCACTGTTGATCAGAGATAGTGTCACGGCTGCAGAAAAGGTGGACGCCATGGAGGGATTGTCTATGGAGTCTCTGTGGGTGGAGGTTAGGAACAGGAAGGGGTCAATAACTTTACTGGGTGTTTTTAATAGGCTGCCTAATAGTAACAGGGATATCAAGGAGCAGATAGGGAAACTGATCCTGGAAAGGCGCAATAATAACAGGGTTATCGTGATGGGAGATTTTAATTTCCCAAATACCGATTGGCATCTCCCTAGACCGAGGGGTTTAGATAGGGTGGAGTTTGTTAGGTGTGTTCAGGAAGGTTTCTTGACACAATATGTAGATAAGCCTACACGAGGAGAGGCTGTACTTGATTTGGTATTAGGAAATGAACCTGGTCAGGTGTCAGATCTCTCAATGGGAGAGCATTTTGGAGATAGTGATCATAATTCTATCTCCTTTACAATAGCATTGGAGAGAGATAGAAACAGACAAGTTAGAAGAGTATTTAATTGGAGTAAGGGGAATTATGAGGCTATCAGGCAGATAATTGGAAGCTTAAATTGGAAACAAATGTTCTCAGGGAAAAGTACGGAGGAAATGTGGCAAATGTTCAGGGGATATTTGTGTGGAGTTCTGCATAGGTACATTCCAATGAGACAGGGAAGTTATGGTAGGGTACAGGAACCATGGTGTACAAAGGCTGTAATAAATCTAGTCAAGAAGAAAAGAAAAGCTTACAAAAGGCTCAGAGAGCTAAGTAATGTTAGAGATCTAGAAGATTATAAGGCTCATAGGAAGGAGTTTAAGGAGGAAATTAGGAGAGTCAGAAGGGGCCATGAGAAGGCCTTGGCGGGCAGGATTAAGGAAAACCCCAAGGCATTCTACAAGTATGTGAAGAGCAAGAGGATAAGATGTGAAAGAATAGGACCTATCAAGTGTGACAGTCGGAAAGTATGTATGGAACTGGAGAAAATAGCAGACGTACTTAATGAATACTTTACTTCAGTATTCACTATGGAAAATGATCTTGGTGATTGCAGTGATGACTTGCAGCAGACTGAAAAGCTTGAGCTTAGAGATATTAATAAAGAAGATGTGCTGGAGCTTTTGGAAAGCATCAAGTTGGATAAGTCGCCAGGACCGGATGAGATGTACCCCAGGCTACTGTGGGAGGCGAGGGAGGAGATTGCTGAGCCTCTGGCAATGATCTTTGCATCATCAATGGGGATGGGAGAGGTTCTGGAGGATTGGAGGGTTGCGGATGTTGTTCCTTGATTCAAGAAAGAGAGTAGAGATAGCGCAGGAAATTATAGACCAGTGAATCTTATGTCAGTGGTTGGTAAGCTGATGGAGAAGATCCTGAGAGGCAGGATTTATGAACATTTGGAGAGGTATAATATGATTAGGAAGTCAGCATGGCTTTGTCAAGGGCAGGTCATGCCTTACGAGCCTAATTGAATTTTTTGAGGATGTGACTAAACACATTGATGAAGGAAGAGCAGTAGATGTAGTTTATATGGATTTCAGCAAGGCATTTGATAAGGTACCCCATGCAAGGCATATTGAGAAAGTAAGGAGGCATGGGATCCAAGGGGACATTGCTTTGTGGATCCAGACTGGCTTGCTCACAGAAGGCAAAGAGTGGTTGTAGATGAGTCATATTCTGCATGGAGGTCGGTCACCAGTGATGTGTCTCAGGGATCTGTTCTGGGACCCTTACTCTTTGTGATTTTTATAAATGACCTGGATGAGGAAGTGGAATGATGGGGTTAGTAAATTTGCTGATGACACAAAAGTTGGAGGTGTTGTGGATAGTGTGGAGGGCTGTCAGAGGTTACAGCAGGACATTGATAGGATGCAAAACTGGGCTGAGAAGTGGCAGATGGAGTTCAACCCAGATAAGTGTGAAGTGGTTCATTTTGGTAGGTCAAATATGATGGCAGAATATAGTATTAATGGTAAGATTCTTGGCAGTGTGGAGGATCAGAGGGATCTTGGGGTCTGAGTCTATCGGGCGCTCAAAGAAGCTGCGTTGTTGAATCTATGGTTAAGGTGGCGTACAGTGTATTGGCCTTTATCAATCGTGCAATTGGATTTAGGAGCCGAGAGGTAATGTTGCAGCTATATAGGACCCTGGTCAGATCCCGCTTGGAGTACTGTGCTCAGTTCTGGTTGCCTCACTACAAGAAGGATGTGGAAGCCATAGAAAGGGGACAGAGGAGATTTACAAGGATGTTGCCTGGATTGGGGAGCATGCCTTATGAGAATAGGTTGAGTAAACTCAGCCTTTTCTCCTTAGAGTGACAGAGGATGAGAGGTGACCTCATCGAGGTGTATAAGATGATGAGAGGTATTGATCATGTGGATAGTCAGAGGCTTTTTCCCAGGGCTGAAATGGTTGCCACAAGAGGACACAGGTTTAAGGTGCTGGGGAGTAGGTACAGAGGTGATGTCAGGGGTAAGTTTTTTACTCAGAGAGTGGTGAGTGCGTGGAATGAGCTGCAGGCAACGGCGGTGGAGGCGGATACGATAGGGTCTTTTAAGAGACTTTTGTATAGGTACATGGAGTTTCGAAAAATAGAGGGCTATAGGTAAGCCTAGTCATTTCTAAGGTAGGGACATGTTCAAGACAACTTTGTGGGCCGAAGGGTCTGTATTGTGCTGTAGGTTTTCTATGTTTCCATGAAGCTGCATCATAAATAAAAGCAGTGATTTAATATCCGCCAATGCAATGACTCTAGAAGTATGCTATTAACTTTGATTCTTTGAGTGACCTAGGCTTTTGAAAAGTATCACAAGTTGGAATTCTAGACCTATTTGGGAATACCACACTTTAAGTCAACTGTAAAAAGAGCTGGAAATAAAAGGTGCCACTGGTAACACAGGCAAAACATCATTCACAGAGTGGTGAAGAAATACTGTTGATTTTGAAAAATTACAATTTAAGACATTGTTTCCTCAGCACATTGTAAATGTGGTGAACCATATAAAGTTCAAAGTGTTCTGCTGTTTGTCCCCAAAATGTGTTACGAATTGAGAAGATATTCTATCTCTTAGGGATATCAATTTTATTTTGTAATGGACCTTATTCAAATTGAATAATATGTTTCTTATTTAAACTTCAAGTAGGAAGCGTTAAGACGCAGAATCTCAATGGGAAACAAAATGTAGCTAGTCTAGAAATTTTCTGAGAATTAAACTGCATCAAAACACAGCAGGAAACATTCCATCATATGGACGTAACAAGATTATTTATATCAAAATATCGGAGATAATTTTTTCAATATTTGAGAAAATTGCAAATGTACTTCAATATCATATTTTTGTGTACTGAAACTAAAAGCAGCTTTTGTTCCTTACAGATGTATATTCATCCATTTAATCTGAATAGCACACATGGCGAGCTAGATAACATTGTTAGTGCTTCACTGGCAAAGCTGTATCATTGGAAATGGAAGTAATGTACAATGAACACTGCAAAGCAGCTGCACTACTGCTCCATTCCAAAGCACTAATAAGAAACAAACTGCAAATCTTTGTAAAATCAAAAAGCATAAAATATACAGATGCTATAATCAGAAAATAAAAAAGGATACGATGTTGGGAGAGAATTGGCTAACATTTCAGATTGATGACCTTTTTGTCCAAACTATTAAGTTAGGAATCAAACATACTCTTTGTTCTTCCTTGAACATAGGCCAAACAGTCTCCCTCCACCATCAGCCTCCTTTGTTTGGCTGAACTTAACTCCCACAATGAACAAGTTTTTCAACTCCACTCATTTCTGCCAAATCACAGGTGTTGCTATGGAAACTCGCATGGGTCCAAGCAATGTCAATCACTTTGTGGGGGAGATTCATAGAGTTATGCAAACAGGCCCTTTGCCTCAACTTGCCCATCCTGAGTAATATGTCCATCTCTACACTAATCACATTTGCCTGCATTTGATCAATATCCTACTATACCTTTCCAATTCTTGTACCTGTCCAAAAGCCTTCTAACATCATAATTTTATCCACCTCTGCCATTAGTAATTCATTTCATATACCCACACTCGAATGTGTGTAAACACTTGCCTCTCAGATCCCCTCTATCCCACCTCATTTGAAAAATGTGCTTTCTAGTTTCAGATTCCACTGCCTTTCACCTCATAACTTTATTAACCTCTGTTTGTCACTTGTCAGCCTCCTCTCCAAGACTTGCCAACATTTCTTTATGACTCAACCCACCAGTCCAAGCAACATTCCTGTGAAACCTTTTGCATCCTCTCTCCTTTAATCAAATCCTTTCTGTTGTGAGCCAATAGGAACTGCGGACAATACTCCAACTGTGGTCTAATCAACAATTTACATAATTCTACAATGAAATCCCAACTCCTGTGTAGCACCTCAGCCACTGAAGGCAAGCATACCATATGCCTTCTTCACCACCCGGTCTACCAGCGTTGCCACTTTCAGTGAACTAGTCAGGAGGGCTTTCAAGTGTTCACTGTCGGCTAACATTCCCCAAGGCCCTGCCATTAACTGTGTACGTCCATAAGACCAAAAGATATAGGAGCAGGAATGCAAACACAAGGAATTCTACAGATGCTGGAAATTCAAGCAACACACATCAAAGTTGCTGGTGAACTCAGCAGGCCAGGCAGCATCTAGAAATGCTGCCTGGCCTGCTGTGTTCACCAGCAACTTTGATGTGAGGAGCAGAATTAGCCATTTGGCACATCAAGTCTGCTCCGCCGTTTCATCATGGCTGGTCCATTTTCCCTCTCGGCTCCAATCTCCTGCCTTCCCCCCATACCCCTTCACACTTTGACTAATCAAGAATCTATCGACCTCAGCCTTAAGTATACCCAATAATTTGGCCTCCGCAGCCAACTGCGGCAATGAGTTCCACAGCCATCACACACTCCTCATATGACAAGAATTTCAATCCCAGAATCATTTTCCTAAACCTCCTTTGAAACCTCTCCAATGTCAGCACATCTTTTCTTAGATAAAGGGCTCAAAACTGCTCACAATACTCTAAGTGAGGCCTCACCAGTAACTTATAAACCCTCAACATTACATCCTTGCTTTCCCACAACCTATGGACTCACTTTCAAGGACTCATCATCTTTTATTCTTGATATTTATTGCTCATTTAGTTATCATTACTTCTTCATTCTTTTTGTATTTGTACAGTTTGGTGTCTTTTGCACACTGGTTCTGGTTTAACATACATCTATCACTTTACACTTGTCCAAGTTAAATTTCATCAGTCATTGCCCTGCACAATTTCCTGGTTGATCTAGATTCTGTTGTAATCTTAGAGACCATTTTCTTAACTGTCCACTATAGAGGCTACAAACTTTACTGCATCTGCAACCTTCTTATTTTAATCTACTGTAGAGTTTAGGTGATTGGGTGCCCACTAGGAAGAGTAAGAAGTGGGAAGAAGTGTACCCCTCATGAATTTGATGAACATAGATAGGGAATTGAGGAAGAACGTGCGGAGAAGGGACTTGGGATGAAGAGAGCTAATGAAGGAGGGCGAGGTAGAGCAAGTGAGCGTGAGGGAGAAGAAATGGGTGTGGAGTTTATTAGTGGTGAGAATGATGAAACAGGTGAGCAAAGTTCATCTGGTTTGTATGAGCCACAGCCCAAAAGCCTCCTTATGTGCTGTTCCTTATCGTGGTGGGGAGGTTTGTGTGCCTTAATGATCCTGGGAGCTATACCAGCTGGGACTTCAGTCCCTGGTAGGTTCAACCTTGCTGGGCAGGTTCCAGGTGAAGGGGCAGACGAATACAGCTTCTGGTCCTCCAGTTTGGGGGTTGGGCGTAGGGCCAGCAACCCTACCCTGTAAAATCTTAACCGCTACAGAAACCGAAGAGGCCTCATGTGCCACCTAGGCACCAAGGGTTCACACGAGATGACGACGACAGCCCAAAAGACCAACAGATGACAAGGATGATCAAATGAGTACTCAAAATACAAAACTTTCGTTCTCTTTTCAAGCAAAATTCATTTCATTGATTGAAGGGTGCCCACTGGTAGGCATGGACAAAGTGGGCTGAATGGCCTGTTTCCACGCTGTGGAATACGACTCATTTAGAATCAGATTCAGGTTTATTATCACCGGCATGTGTCATGAAATTTGTTAACTTAGCAGCAGCAGTTCAATGCAATACATAATATAGAAAAAAAAGAAATAATAATAATACATTAAGTAAATCAATTACAGTATATGTATTTTGAATAGATTAAAAATTGTGCAAAAAACAGAAATAATATACATTAAAAAAGTGAGGTAGTGTTCACGGGTTCAATATCCATCTAGAAATCAGGTGGCAGAGGGGAAGAAGATATTCCTGAATCGTTGAGTGTGATTCTGCACCTTCTGTACCTCCTCCCTGATGGTAACAGTGAGAAAAAGGCATGCCCTGGGTACTGGAGGTCCTTAATAATGGACATTGCCTTTCTGAGACACCACTCCCTGAAGATGTCCTGGGTACTTTGTAGGCTAGTACCCAAGGTGGAGCTGACTAGATTTACAACCTTCTGCAGCTTCTATCGGTCCCACGCAGTAGCCCCTCCATACCAGACAGTGATGTAGCCTGTCAGAATGCTCTCCATGGTACATCTATGTGTATTTGTTGACATACCAAATCTCTTCAAACTCCTAATGAAGTACAGTCACTGTCTTGCCTTCTTTATAACTGCACCGATATGTTGGGACCAGGTTAGGTCCTCAGAGATCTTGACACCCAGGAACTTGAAACTGCTCACACTCTCCAATTCTGATCCCTCCACGAGGATTGGTGTGTGTTCTTTCATCTTACCCTTCTTGAAATCCACAATCAGCTCTTTCATCTTACTGACGTTGAATGCAAGGTTGTTGCTGTGACACCACTCCACTAATTGTCATATCTCACTTCTGTATGCCCTTTGAGATTCTACCAACAATGGTTGTATCATCAGCAAGTTATAGATGGTATTTGAGCTATGCCTAGCCACACAGTCATGGGTATAGAGAGAGTAGAGCATACCTGGGTGCCCCAATGTTGATCATCGGCACAAAGGAGACATTATCACCTATCCACACAGATTGTAGTCTACTGGTTAGGAAGTCGAGGATCCAATTGCAGAGGGAGGTACAGAGGCTCAGGTTCTGTAACTTCTTAATCAGGATTGTGGGAATGATTTTGTTAAATGCTGAGCTATAGTCGATGAACAGCATCCTGACATAGGTGTTTGTATTGTCCAGGTGGTCTAAGGCCATGTGGAGAGCCACTGAGATTGCATCTGCCATTGACCTATTGTGGCAATAGGCAAACTGCAACGGGTCCAGGTCCTTGTTGAGGCAGGAGTTAATCTAGTCATGACCAACCTCTCAAAGCATTTCATCACTGTAGATCAGAGTGCTACCGGGGAATAAGGCAGCTCACATTATTCTTCTTAGGCACTGGTATATTGCCTTTTTGAAGTAAGTGGGAACTTCCACCCGTAGCAGTGAAAGGTTGAAAAATGTCCTTGAATATTCCCGCCAGTTGGTTGGCACAAGTTTCCATCAGGACCTTCCATCTTGCTAGGATTCACTCTCTTAAAAGACAGCCTAACATCGGCCTCTGACACAGAGATCACAGGGTCACCGGGTGCAGCAGGGATCATACAGCTATAATTATATTCTCCCTTTCAAAGCGGGCATAGAAGGTGTTGAGTTCAGCTGGTAGTGAAGCATCACTGCCATTCATGCTATTGGGTTTTGCTTTGTGAGAAGTAACGTCTTGCAGACCCTGCCAGAGTTATCGTACATCCAATGTCACCTCCACCCTCACTTGAAATTGTCCCTTTGTCCTTGAGATAGCCCTCCACAAGTCATAACTGGTTTTCTGGTATAGACCTGGATCTCCAGACTTGAATGCCACAGATCTGGCCTTCATCCACCGCTTTTGGTTTGGGAATGTATAACAAGTCTTTGTATGCACACACTCATCCACACAGGTTTTAATGAAGTTGGTAACAACTGCAGTATACTCATCCAGATTTGAAGATGAATCCCTGAATACGGCCCAGACCACCGATTCAAAGCAGTCGGGTAATGTTGTACCGACCACGTTACCTATTCTAGAAGCTGCCTAGAATTTCCCTACCGCATAGCCCTCTATTTATCTAAACTCCACGTACCTATATAACAGTCTCTTAAAAGACCCTAATGTATCCACCTTCGCCATGTACAGGGAGGGGGTCAAACACTGAGAGAGCTGGTGCAGGGATAACAACTTGATGCTTAATGTCACCAAAATCAAGGAGATGATCGTCGATTTCAGACGGTCTCAGCCTGAGCACTCACCCCTCAGCATCAGCGGCTCCACAGTGGAGAGAGTGGAAAACATCA
Organism: Mobula hypostoma; assembly: GCF_963921235.1. Taxonomy (NCBI): domain Eukaryota; kingdom Metazoa; phylum Chordata; class Chondrichthyes; order Myliobatiformes; family Myliobatidae; genus Mobula; species Mobula hypostoma. The sequence goes on along the minus strand of NC_086098.1, from coordinate 156,143,008 downwards.
AGTTCCTTGGGGTGCAGATCTCGGACAATCTCACCTGGTCCAGGAACACCACTGGGATTGTGAAACGGGCCCAGCAGAGATTGCACTTTCTGAGGAAGCTTAAATAAGCATCACTCCCCACTTACATCTTAACTACATTCTACAGAGGCGTGGTTGAGAGTGTGCTGACCTTTTGCATCACAACCTGGTACTCCAGCTGCAGTGCTGTCGACAAAAAAGCCTTGCAGAGGGTGGTTAGGGGAGCAGAGAAGGTTATTGGGGTCTCCCTACCTTCTGTCCAAGACCTCTTTCAGAGTCGATGCCTCCAGAAGACACGGTACATCATTAAAGACCCCTCACACCCTCTCCATGACCTGTTTTTTCTTCTGCCATCAGGCAAACGTTACAGGAGCATCAAAACTAAAACCACAAGGCTATTAAACAGCTTCCTCCCACAGACAATCAGACTGCTAAATAGCTGCTCCACCTGACTCTGCTTTGGACACTTTTAATTTGCACTGGACACATAACTGATTTAACTGACGTGGCTGTTGTGTTTTACTATTTATTGTTATGTTTATTATTTAGTGTTGCGTTTGTTATGTTATGATTGCACTGCCCCTGAGGAACACTGTCCCATTCTGCCCTGCAGAGCTGATGTATGGTTTGAACGACAATAAAGTTTTTTGGATCTTTGAATCTTCCACGCACCCACCGCTCTCTGCGTGAAAAACTTACCCCTGATATCCCCCATGTAGCTACTTCCAAGCACCTTAAAACTATGCCCCCTTGTGTTAGCCATTACAGCCCCGGGAAAAAGCCTCTGGCTATCCAGATAATCAATGCCTCTCATCATCTTATACACCCCTATCAGGTCATTGCTCATCCTCCATTGCTCCAAGGAGAAAAGGCCAAGTTCACTCAACCTATTCTCATAAGGCATGCTTTCCAATCCAGGCAATATCCTTGTCAATCTCCTCTCCATATAGCATCTACATACTTCCTGTAAAGAGGTGATCAGAACTGAACACAGTATTCCAAGTGGGGTCTCACTAAAGTTTTATATAGCTGTAACATTACCTCACGGCTCTTGAACTCAATCCCACGATTGATGAAGGCCAACACACCACACGGCCTCCTAATGGAAGTATTAGTTTAGATGAAGTAGATAAACCATTGGAAGCAATGCATGCTATTCATCACATTCATCCTGTTCATCCAGAAGGACCAGATTATTCAGATCTGAAGGTGTTGAAGCAAGGCTAAAGACAATATCAGCTTGGAGGCTAAAACTGATGAGTCTGGTTCATTTTAAAACAGTGACTAGGGAGAGGAATTTACATAACAGTGAGAACATAGGACTTGCTATAGAAGCCCAATACAATGGCATCCATCTGACTGACATCAAAGGAGAAAACATTTGAACTTTATTATGCCTTGATAACTTCATGATGTTTCAAATCGCTCTCTAGCCAAAGTAGTACATTTTGAAATGCACTTGCTGTTTGCTGTAATTCAGAAAAGAATTTGTGACTTGTCCATTACAGGATGGCATTAATGAGGCGCAACCACATAGGCAATAATTCAGCACAGAATTATCCCAAATCACACAATAAACCACTTAACTTTACCTTTTATGCTTATTGCTATTTATTGATAGGGTTGCTGAATTGAACAGGATATCAATTGATTACAACCATATGTAGTGTGTGCACAGTGATCATGCTCTTTGTGAATACCCTTAGTCAATTAGATTTGTCCATAACACAATTTACCCAAGCAGAAAAAAATCAATTGAAAAATTTACTTTCCGTTCAGAATACAATGATCTGCTGCCTATGAACAGTAAGATTACAGTAATATTCTTGTTGTATTTAAAAATACAAATGATCCAGTGTAAAGCCAATTTGATGCTATTTACTCAACGTAAAATATTATTTTGTTTACACAGTAACAATGCAGCTTAATAAAGACTCCGAAAACAACAGTAACTAAGATTTTGGCAACACCCAGCCTTCCAAACAACACACTGACGTAGCGCTGAACTAGTCAGTAGACAGGCTAAAGAACGAAGAAAGCATGCAATTTAAAAATTTCTTTTCTTAATTTAGCAATGATAACCAACTATTTATTTTTAAAAAGTGAATAATCACTCAAACAACATTGAAAATTTAACCATTTTACTTTACTTCTTTTGATCTAGTTATTGGCACTGCACTAACTGAACTGGGACCAGCTTAGTACAAGCCAGAATCATAATATTAAATATTTAGACTATGAAATAAAGACACTTCCCACATGCATTATATGCTAGCTGAAATGATCAACATGGAATTAAACTCAGACAAGTCTGGGTGCACTCACAAACAACTAGTTACACTGGATAGAATCTTAGAAGCAGCAATACTTTTGCTGAAAGAGATGTCACTTGGAAAATGAATTAACACAATTCATACATTCATTCCAATATACAGTGGATTCTGGTTAACTGGGAAACATCAGGATTGGTACATTTTGGCCCAATTAAGTGGCTGCCCTATTTAGCCGAAGTTTCATAGAAATAATTAAAAAGGTATAAAAAGGACTAATTTAACTGAGTTACGAATTATGCATTTAAATAAAACACAGAGCAGATTGGAACACTACCAATATTACTACAATACTATTAAACTGTGTTTTAGTTCCTACTAGTTACCAACAGAGGAATTCACCCAAGGTACACTTCTGCATTCTCTTGATTGACTGTAAAAGAACAAAATCAGTGCAGACACCTGATGCAGATAACGGACTGCCTTCATACAATGTTTTTGACAATTGTATCCTCCAAATCTTCATTTTCATTGTGATAATCAACATTGATTTCTTCAAATTCTTTGTAGTTCTGAAATTGTTGAAGTAGTGAAAGTGTTTCATTTTCACTCCTGGCATTTCAAAGCCTGAATGCTTGAAACTAGTGAGCAAAACAGCCCTCCCCCCTCCCACACCATTTTATTTTCACATCTTCTCCCTTCCTTTCCAGTCCTGAAGAAGAGTCTTGGCCCGAAACATTGACTGTTCATTTCCAAGGATGCTGTCTGAGTTGCCGAGTTCCTCCAGCATTTTGTGTGTTGCTCTGAATTGTCTTACTGCTTATTTCTTGTCAACTATCAGTGACAAAGATCACTGATTTTTGAGCACAAACACACGTAGCTAATGATGTTTATAAACTGTTTTCTCTTAGCATGGTATAGTGTCTAACAGCCACACAAGTGCACCCAACTGATGTTAGTTGAAAACTGTTTGCCAACAATCTCCTGTCCCAATTAAGCAGCATAGTATCCCAAATAAACAACGGGAATCCTAGTTATCCTCTTAAATAGTTTTGTTCTTTAAGAGTTCTCCCTAATAAGCAGCTACCCCAATTAACCCCTGTATCCCATGTATTTCCAAATTAACTATTTTTACAATGTTACAGTAACCTTCAGATCAGAAAAATCTTCTGAAACTCATTATGTGAGAAACTTGGGCATTATCAGGCATCTTGCTGCTCTAATGCATTTTAAACATTTTCCTTTGATCTATTAGTATGTTTAACTTAACTTTTTACCATAGTGGGACCATTTTCCCAGCTGACTTTTCATTTCTTAAAGGGGATACACATTTGACCATAACACTACAAGACATTGGAGCAGAATTATGCCATTTGGCCCATCGAGTCTGCTCCACCATTTCATCATGGCTGATCCTTTTTTTCTCCTCCTCAACTCCATTTCCTGACTTGTCCCCGTAACCTTTGATGCCATGTCCAATCAAGAACCTACCAATCTCTGCCTTAAATACACCCAACGACCTGGCCTCCAAGTTGCACATAGCAACAAATTCCATGAATTCACCACCCTCTGGCTTTCTCCACATCTCTGTTTTGAATGGATGCCCCTCTATGCTGAGGCTGCGCCCTCTTCTCCTGGACTCCCCCACCATGGGAAATATCCTTTCCATATCTACTCTGTCTAGGCTTTTCAAAGTTTGAAAGGTTTCAATAAGATCCTCCCTCATCCTTCTAAATTCCGGCGAGTACAGATCCAGAGCCATCAAACGTTCCTCATATGATAACTCTTTTATTCCTGGAATCATCTTTATGAAACTCCTTTGGACCCTCTCCATGGCAGTAAATATCTTCTAAGATGAGGAGCCCAAAACTGTACACAATACTGAAGGTAAGGCCTCACCAGTGCCTTATAAAGCAACAGCATCACATCGCTGCTCTTGTATTCTAGGCCTCTTGAAATGAATGCTAACATTGCATTTGCCTTCCTCACCACCAACTCAACCTGCAAGTTAACCTTTAGGATGTTCTGCACAAGGACTCCCAAGTCACTTTGCGTCTCAGATTTTTGGATTTTCTCCCTGTTTAGAAAATAGTCCTCATATTTATTTCTACTACCAAAGTGCATGACAATGCATTTTCCAACATTATATTTCATTTGCCACTTTTGTGCCCATTCTCCTCATCTGTCTAAGTCCTTCTGCATCCTACCTGTTTCCTCAATACCACCTGCCCATCCATCCAATCTTCATATCATCTGCAAACTTGGCAACAAAGCCATCTATTTCATCATCTAAATCATTTACATACAACATGAAAAGAGTGGTACCAACACTGACTCCTGCAGAACACCACTAGTCACTGTCAGCAAACCAGACAAGGTTCCTTTTATTCTCACTCACTACCTTCTTCCAAGCAGCCAATGCTCTAACCACCTTAGTAACATTCCTGCAATACCGCGGGCTCCTAACTTGGTAAGCAGCCTCATTTGTGGAACCTTGTCAAAGACCTTCTGAAAGCCCAAATATATAACATGCTCTGCATTCCCTTTATCTATCCCACTTGTAATCTCAAAGAATTTCAACAGGTTCGTCAGGCAGGATTTTCCCTTAATGAAACCATGCTGCTTTACCCTATCTTGTTCTGCGTCACCAAGTACTCCATCACCTCATCCTTAACAAATGACTTTAACATCTTCTCAACCACTGAGGTCAGACTAACTGGTCTATAATTTCCTTTCTGCTGCCTTCCTCCTTTCTTAAAGAATGGAGTGACATTTGCAATTTTCCAGTCCTCTGACACCATGCCAGAGTTGAATGATTTTTGAAAGATCATTTCTAATGCTGCCACAATCTCTAATGCTACCTCTTTCAGGACCCTAGGGTGCAGTTCATTTGGTCCAGGTGACTTGTGCACTTTTAGGTCTTTCAGCTTTTTGAGCACCTTCTCCCTTGTAATAGTAACTGCACCCACTTCTCTTCCTTCACACACAACATCTGGCACACGGCTAATGTCTTCCACAGTGAAAACTGATGCAAAATACACAATTAGTTCACATGCCATCTCTTTGTCTCCCGTTATTATTTCACCTGCCTCATTTTCTAGCTGTCCTATATCCACTTTCATCTCTCTTTTATGTTTTACATACTCGAAAAAGCTTTTATTATCCACTTTGATATTATTTGCTAGCTTGCTTTCATATTTCATCTTTTCCCTTATGTTACGTACCCCGTAACTGGGTTGCCAAACCAGCAGAAATGGATCACTCAGTTGGAGTCTGGATTACTAGAACTAAGAAAGTTTTATTAAAGAAACAAGCAACACAGTACTCTAATCAAAAGGATAATAAATGCAACAGTTAGCAATGATAAACACACATGTACACAGAATTAAGATAACAGGATCAATCAAGCTCTATCGTTGTCTAGGGGTAAATGACCAGTTTCAAAGTGACGCAAAGTTCAGTTCAATTTAGTTCAGTTCAGTTCGCAGACAGTGGAGGGAAGGAGAGAGAGAGCAAAATGAATGAATATTCAAAACGGCTTCCACACACAGACCTTCGCAGTCAGCTTTCGGGCGAGTCCTTTGTGATGTCATCTGAGGTCACCAACCGTGACCCCCTCCGTTTCCAGATACGATCGTTTCTCTGTGGTGAACCTGGCACCCAGGCAAGGGTGGACACACACCAGGTTCCCACCAATCGTGCCTTTCCACCCTGTGCGTCAATGGCCTGGTCCCGCAACCAGCCTTCCAAAACTTCCCACCGACTTGTGAGAGACGCACCGCTTCCAGGGTCTCGTTACCTCAGGTGTCGTGTGTGTCCTGCCTTAGCGAACCTGTCCCTTTTTATCCCCCTGCTGGGGTATCGCCTGTCCATCACTTCAAACAGTTCAGGGTTCAAAGGGGGAGCCGATCTTGACAGCTCTCTTTCCGTTCCTTCATTAACATCTCCAAATGCTGCTCCATTGTTTTCCTTATCTCTCTCTCTCCTGAAGACAGGTGGCAGACCAACTGCTGATCCCACTGGTGCCAGCACAGGACAGCTAACATCTTAATCTATGTGTATTCTCGTCACACTTCTAATGATTCTTTTAGTTGCTCACTCTAGGTTTTTAAAAACTTCTCAATCCCACTAATTTTTGCTTTGTTGTATGCCCTCTCTTTTGACTTCCTTAGCTTTGACTTCCCTTGTTAGCCATGGTTGCACTATTTTGCCCTTTGAGTATTTCTTCACTTTTGGAATACACATGTCCTGCACCTTCCTCGTTTTCCCCAGAAACGCACGCCATTGCTGCTCTGCTGACATCCCTGCCAGCAGCTCTTTCCAATTGACGTTGGCCAACTCCTCACTCATACCACTGTAATTTCCCTTTCTCCACTGAAACACTGCTCTGTCAGACTTTACTTTCCCCCTATCAAATTTGAAGTTGAACTCAGTCACATTGTGATCACTGGTATATAAGGGTTCTTTTACCTTAAGCTCCCTAATTGCCTCCAGTTCATTACATAACACCCAATCCAATATAGCTGATCCCCTAGTAAGCTCAATGACAAACTGCTCTAAAAAGCCGTCTCAGGCATTCAACAAACCCACTCTCTTGAGATCCATTACCCACCAGATTGTTTCCATTACCAGCCATAATTTGTTCCCAATTATGTATTGATCACTTAGATGTTAGGCATCATACTTTTTTTTTACATTTAGAACCCAATAGCATGAACAATGAGCTTTCCAATGTTACCCCTGGTGTTATCCTCCCACACTCACTCATTTGTCACCCAGTTGACTTCCCCTTTTATTCATTTCTCCCATCTTCCTTCTCTCCTCATCTGGTTCCATCTGCTCATCATCTCCTCCCAATCTGCTTTCACCATTGCCTAACAGCATCTGTCCTACCCCACTTCCTCACTTGCATCCATTTGCCTGATATCCTCTCATCTCGTTCCACTTCTCATCCCCCCACCCCCCCATACTACTATGTACTGGCAACCTTTCCTCTTCCCTTTCAGTACTGATGTAGGGTTTTGACCCAAAATATCGACTTATGTCCTTTGCCTCCACAGATGCTGTTGAACCATTGTGTTCCTCCAGTATTTTTTATTGTTCCAGACTCTAGCATCTGCAGTCTCTTTCAATTTTTAATGCACTTTACCGATTTATTCCTCAGACCTTTGTAGTTTACTATGTTTGGATTTAAGAGTTTAATTTTTATAAATTAAATCACTTTTAATCTTTATATTCAAATGTTCTAATATATTGATAATCACTTTCATTAATGTAATTAGCTATATGAACCCTATCTCTTCCACAATACTAGATTTAAAATATCCTGTCTTCAACTCTCAATTGTCCAATCATCTCCTATTAGCTGACCACACCATGATCATTACTTTACTTTGACCTTAGTGTGAAGGAAGAGAAGTGGGTGCAGTTACTATTACAAGGGAGAAGGTGCTCAAAAAGCTGCAAGACCTAAAAGTACATAAGTTACCCGGACCAAATGAACTGCACCCTAGGGTCCTGAAAGAGGTAGCATTAAAGATTGTGGCAGCATTAGAAATGATCTTTCAAAAATCATTCGACTCTGGCATGGTGCCAGAGGACTGGAAAATTGCAAATGTCACTCCACTCTTTAAGAAAGGAAGAAGGCAGCAGAAAGGAAATTATAGACCAGTTAGTCTGATCTCAGTGGTTGGGAAGATGTTAAAGTCAATTGTTAAAGACGAGGTGATAGAGTACTTGGTGACGCAGAACAAAGATAGGATAAAGTAGCATGGTTTCATTACGGGAAAATCCTGCCTGATGAACCTGATGAAATTCTTTGAGGAGATTACAAGTGGGATAGAGAAAGGGAATGCACAGCATGTTATATATTTGGACTTTCAGAAGGTCTTTGACAAGGTTCCACAAATGAGGCTGCTTACCAAGTTAAGAGCCCGCAGTATTGCAGGAAAGTTACTAAGGTGGTTAGAGCATTGGCTGCTTGGAAGAAGGTAGTGAGTGAGAATAAAAGGAACCTTGTCCGGTTTGCTGACAGTGACTAGTGGTGTTCTGCAGGAGTCAGTGTTTTTATGTTGTATATAGTTCCTGATGTTGGGGGAGTCCAGAACCAGAGGCCACAGTTTAAGATTAAGAGGTAGACAATTTAGAACGGAGTTGAGGAAAAACTTTTTCACACGGAGAGTTGTGGTTCTGTGGAATGCTCTGCCTCAGAGTTAGATAGAGCTCTTAAAGATAGCGGAGTGAAAGGATTTGGGAGAAGGCAGGAAAAGGGTACTGATTGTGGATGATCAGCCATGATCACAGTGAATGGTGGTGCTGGCTCAAGGGCTGAATGGCCTACTCCTGCACCTACTGTCTATTGACCAGTCTATACTTAAATTAACCCCCCTTACTGCTTACCCCTCTAATTTCTTGACATACAATGCCACACATTACCACTACTGTTTGTGATCTCACAAACAACTCCAATCAATGGTGTCTGCTCAATTCCGCCCATCAAGTCTGCTCTGCCATTCCATCATGGCTGATTTATTAGCCCTCTAAATTCCATACTCCTGCCTACTCCCTGTAACTTTTGGTGCCCTTATTAATCAAGAATTTATCAAACTCCACATTAAATATACCCAGTGACCTGGCCTTCACAGTTGTCTGTGGCGATGAATCCCACAGATTCACCAACTTCTGTCTAATAAAATTCCTCCTCTAAAATTACTACAAATGGAGTAATTAAATTAACTTTTTTCAAAATGCCAAGATGGACTGAACTTTTTGAGGATCCTAACCATAATGCATCACCCAGTTTTAATTGGAATGTTGGCGGGGGGAGGTGGTTCTAAAATACAGGGAAGAAGTGTAAGATGAATAAATTCATTTTGCTGAGCTGACTATGAAAAGAGTCAGGACAATGAAGAAATATTGTTATCTAGAGTTAAAGAACATACCTTACTAAAGCAGTCAGGGAAAGAGAGAGCTAATGGCATGTTGGCCTTCATAACAAGGGGAGTTGAGTATAGGAGCAAAGAAGTCCTTCTGCAGTTGTACGGGGCCCAGGTGAGACCACACCTGGAGTATTGTGTACAGTTTTGGTCTCCAAATTTGAGGAAGGACATTCTTGCTATTGAGGGAGTGCAGCGGAGGTTCATGAGGTTAATTCCCGGGATGGCGGGACTGTCATATGTTGAAAGATTGGAGCGACTGGGCTTGTATACACTGGAATTTAGAAAGATGAGAGGGAATCTGATTGAAACATATAAGATTATAAAGGGATTCGGCACGCTAAAGGCAGGAAACACGTTCCCGATGTTGGGGGAGTCCAGAACCAGAGGCCACAATTTGAGAATAAGGGGTAGGCCATTTAGAACGGAATTGAGGAAAAACTTTTTCACCCAGAGAGTTGTGGATCTGTGGAATGCTCTGCCTCAGAAGGCAGTGGAGGCCAATTCTTTGGATGCTTTCAAAAGAGAGTTAGATACAGCTCTTAATGATAGCGGAGTCAAGGGATATGGGGAGAAGGCAGGAACGGGGTACTGATTGTGGATGATCAGCCATGATCACAGTGAATGGCAGTGCTGGCTCGAAGGGCCGAATGGCCTACTCCTGCACCTATTGTCTATTGACCTCAATTCTCTATTCTAAAGGTACATCTTTCTATGCTGAGGCTGTGCCCTCTGGTCCAACACAACACAACAGGAAACATTCTCTCTACATCCACTCTATCTGGACCTTTCTATATTCAATAAGTTTCAATGAGATCACCACTCATTCTTCTGAATTCCAGCGAGTACAGGCCCAGAGTCATCAAATGTTCCTCATAAGTTAACCCTTTCATTCCTGGGACCATTTTCATGAACCTTCTTAATAATGGAGTCCAACATCTTACCAACCACCACTGTTAGTCTAACTGGCCTATAATTTCTTATCTTTTGGTTCCTTCCCATCTTCAAGAGTGGAGAAAATTATCTACCACAGTTGGCAGTTTCATGTAAATTTCTGTTAAGAGTTGTCAAGCAGTTAAGTCTAATGTGCTGTGATATAGTGCGAGAATACAAAATGTTAGTGTTCAAGGAAAAAACAATTTTTCTCCCTTCCCCCATATAACGTATTGAATATGCACACAGGTGAAGAAAACATTTGACGAAACTACAAGGTCCTTCATGGTTCTTCAATGAATAGAATGTGACAAAGAGAGGACGTACCTTCATTGTTTTTATGGTAGTTCAACTTAATGAGAGATTTAACATCCAATTTCTGGAACAGAAAAGAAAAGCTCTATAAATAGTTAGCAAATGATTTTGAAATACTTCAAAACAGTCATTGAATTCTCTTTCTCTGACTGTTTTAGTAAGGTATGTTCTTTAGCTCTAGATAACAATATTTCTTCATTGTCCTGACTCTTTTCATAGTCAGCTCAGCAAAATTAATTTATTCATCTTACACTTCTTCCCTGTATTTTTGAACCAACCCCCCCCGCCCCCACCAACATTCCAATTAAAACTGGGTGATGCATTCTGGTTAGGATCCTTAAGAAGTGCGATCCATCTTGGCCTTTTGAAAAAAGTTAATTTAATTACTCCATTTGTAGACAATTTCTCTTACTGTAGACTGATGAACATTCAGGTCTTTAGAAATGCTTTTGTAGCTTTTTCCAGCTTCATGCATCTCTACAATTCTTCTTCTAAGGTCCTCAGAAAGTTATTTTGATCAAGGCATGGTGCACATAAACAGATCTTTCTTAAGAGCAGGCTGTCAGTAACCTGACTTTGTGTGTCTTTTTTTATATAGGACAGGGCATCTCTACAACCCACACTTCCAATCTCATCTCATTGATTGGGACACAGGACTGCAACAGCTTTTGTAGAAGGCATAATCCCAAAGGTTCACATACTTTTTCTAACAAATACAAGTAATATTAGATATTTTTGTCGATAAATATATGAACAAGTATAATGTTTTGTGTTATTTATTTAATTAGGTTCTCTTTATCTAGCTTTAGGACTTGTGAAAATCTGATGACATTTAGATCATATTTATGCAGAAATAGGGAAAATTCTACAGGGTTCACAATTTTTCTAGCACCACTGTATATGTCACCATATACAACTCTGAGATTCGTTTTCTTGTGGGCATATTCAGCAAGTCTTTAGAATAGTAACTATAACAAGATCAATGAAAGATCAACAGAGGGCAGAAGATAACAAACTGTGCAAAGGCAAATATAAAAAAAAGCAATAAATAACAACAACATGAAATATAGATTCTTTAAAAGTGAGTTTATTGGTTGTGGGAACATTTCAAAGAAGGGGCAAGCGAAATTGAGTGTAGTTAGCCCCTTTTACTCAAGGCCCTGATGGTTGAGAGGTAGTAACTGTTCTTGAACCTGGGGGTGCGAGTCCTGAGGCTCTTGTACCTTCTACCTGATGGCAACAGCGAAAGAGAGCATGACCTAGGTGATGGTGATCTCTGATGATGGATGCTGCTTTCTTTCATCAGTGTTTCATGTAGATGTGCTCAACAGCAGGAAGGGATTTACCTTTTATGTACTAGGCTGAATACGCTACACATACACTCCACTTCTATAGAGGTTTGCCAAAGTTTTAGGTGTCATGCCAAATCTCCGCAAACTCCTAAGAAAGTAGAAGCGCTGTCATGCCTTCCTTGCAATTGCACTTAGACACTGCGCCCAGGAAAGCTCCTCTGAAATAGTAACACTGAGGAATTTAAAGTTGCTAACCCTCTCTACCTCTAATCCTTCAATGAGGACTGGCTCATGTACCGCTGGTTTCCCTCTCCTGAAGTCTATTATCAGTTCCTTAGTCTTGCAGACATTGTGAGAGGTTGATCACCACCACTGATTCAGTGCATGACAGTGGTGTCATCAGCAAACTGGAGTATAACTTCATTCAGGTCAGGAAACAGAAGATTGGCTTTCATGAGACTCCACTCATGCTGTGCACATGATTCAGATCAATCAAAAATGGGCGGTAAATTCCTTCCCAGTTCACATCACGACAGGTTTAAACTCATACTAAATTGTCATGCCCCATAAGCTGTGAAGTAAGTACACTGTGTATGATGGTCTTGGTTCTCAAAATACTTAAGCTGGATCAGTTGCTCTCACTTTGACCTGCTTGTATGTCTCCCAACAATTGTCGAAGTTCCTTAAAAATAGTCTCACATCCCACACAAACCCATGTCAGCCTTGTTTATCTAGTACATGACGTGCTGGCCTATCTTGGCTCCTGATTCAGAAATACCTTGCATTCAAATTCTTTTATTGTCCTGCCTCCCACTCTCTCAAGCATATAACTCTACAATATTTTAGTACTCCTCCAGCTTTGGCTTCTCACTCAACTAGTTTTTGCTGCTTCAACAACAGTGGTTGCTCCAACTATCTCACTTTTAGCTTTGGAGATCCGTCCTTAAACATCCACATCCTCCTCCTCCAAGACACTGTTTACAGCTTACATTTTCCACCAAGCTTCAGTCACCCGCAAATTAAAGTTGTAAAAAAAACTACAGATGCTAGAAATCTAGGAAAAACAGATTTAATGCTTCAGAATGAAGACTCATCACTAAAACTTCATCTGCAGTAATGTTTCCATATGTACTTCACTTGTTTTAGAATAAGTGTAGCTTATATCCTCTATCACTTAGAATTCAGCCAGAAATAGTTACATTTTTCCACATAAACATAAATATTGAAGTAGACAGTCATTTATGTCATCTAAGTTGTGAAAGTAAAATTACAAAATGTCTGAACAGAAATAAGGGAGACTGAGCTGCGATGCTTTGGCAATTGAGAAAATAGAGTAAAAGAGAGCTCATGGGACAACATGAACAAATAGTATGCTTTCCAATAAAATCTATCTTTAACTTAGCTGATCTGAAACAGATTGGTAGCATGAGTATTAAAATTAACTTGTGCTGGAAAAAAAATTCTATTAGTTACATCCATCAAGCTAGCCATGACAGAGAAGATGATGAAAATTGGTTGTTTTACTAAAAGCACAATGAATAATGATTGTACATGAAGGACAGTCAACTGGACAACATTTTTAAAAATCCACAGAACCACAGATTAAGGAAACAGGAGATCCCACCTTTCTCCCTCTCCCACCCACACTAAGGCTTCCATTTCTGCCAGTCAGTAATCAAGTAACAAAAGCCTAAGCAACTACTTTATAGGGCACTATAATATCAAGTAAATTAATCCTTAAACTTCTGGACCTTGGTCTTGGAGCTCCATCTGCAACTGGCTTCTAGACTTCTTGACCAGCAGATCCTCAGCCAGTTAAAATTGGTCATAACATTTTATCTGCCCTGCCGCTCAATATTGGTGTTCCTGGAGTTGGGTTCTCTGTCGCCTGCTCCACTTCCTGTATACCCTTAGCTGTATGATGAGACACATTGTTAATTTCATCTTTTAATCAGAACCAAATTCCAAATCTGGGATATCCATCTGCCCTTTGGATTTACAGGCACCGCCGCAAAGAATTTACCTCAGGATAAAAATTTGTACATCATAGAAGCTATAGAACACTAAGGCACAGAAACAGGCTCTTCAGCCCATCTAGTCCATACCAAACTATTATTCTGCCTAGTTCCATCGACCTGCACCCAGACCATTGCCCTGCCTGCTCCTCCTATCCATGTACTGATCCAAACTTCTCTTGAATGATGAAATTGAACCTGCATCCACCACTTCCACTGGCATTTACAATATCACTACCCTTTGAGTTCCCCCTCACGCTCCCCTTCAAGATTTCACTTTTCACCTTTAAGCTCTAGTTCTAGTCTCAGCCAACCCCAGTGGGAAAAAAACTGCTTGCATTTACCCTATCTATACCCTTACAGTTTTGTATACCTCCATTAAATCTCCCCTTATTCTCCTGTGCCATCAGCTCAAAACCATTTGAAAGATATTCCACATGTCTAATACAGCCTACCATTTTCTGTTGAAATGGCAAGAAGTACAGAGAGTGCCCCGATAGTACCAATAACCAATTAAATATGCTTCTGTTCACTGATGGCTTGAGCAGCAGAAGGCAAATGTTGGGAGTCCTTTTTTTTAAAAAAGTTTAAAAGAGACTTGGGTTGCTTAAAGAAACTGCTGTAAAGCAAAAAAAAATTGGGGAGAAGAATCCCACACTAGTAAAGTTTTAATACAGAAACCGGTTACAGAAGAGTATTTGTTGATGTACAGGTCAGTGACTGCAAAATTATTCTTGGCTGGCATTAAAGTGGGAACACCAACATTTGACAAACTACACATGGACTATAATCAGAGAACACAGAAAATAAATATTAGTTTTGAAAGAGTTTTTCATGACATCGTTAGAATATTTTAAAGCTTTCAGATAAAATTACATTAAGGAGTCTAGTGGCTATGCTGCAACGGAAAAGGGAAGTTCTTCAACAGTCCCAAGAACATCTGTGAAGTGAATGAATAGTTAATCAGTGATACCAATTGAGAGAAAAATGTTTGCAAGATCGATATAATAACTGCCTGTTCTTTAAAAAAACATTCAATATCTCATCTTAAAAGTCAGCACCAAAAACAGCATTGCTCACCCTGTGCACCAACAACTGTATCAATTAGTGTTAACAACATTTAAGGTTGACTTCAAGTTTCTGGGTATCCTGATGAAGGGTCTTGGCCCAACACGCCAACTGGTTATTCCTTTCCATAGATGTTGCCTGGCCTGCTGAGTTCCTCCAGCATTTTGTGTTTGTTGATTAGTTGTTAATTCCCTGCTTATCCATGCATATAATTTTGAAGAAATCTCACGTGCATTAAAAAGATACTTATCAAACATAAAAATATTGTTCAGGAAAATAAGGCTTGTTCGAGCTAAAGATGGGAGCTACACACATAAAAGTTGCTGGTGAACGCAGCAGGCCAGGCAGCATCTACAGGAAGAGGTACAGTCAACGTTTCGGGCCTCTGATCTGGGCTGACAATTACGTGCCAGGCAGCACCTAATTAATTAGCATGTTTATTTCGGCTTTTTTTCTTAAAGATGTGCTGTGTGCCTCCTGGCTACCGCTGCATTCTCCGCTAATCGGTACAGTATCTGTCCGGGGCCCGGGGGTTGGGGTGGTGGGACACGGGGGTGTCATCTCATCATCGATCAGGACAGGCAGCTCATCTTCTCCTATGACTGCCCGCCTCAATGTCGAAGTTCGTCGTCTGCTGTGGAAGGCTTGCTTGACTGCTGAGCCTCGTCCATTTTTCTATCACACAGTTCTTTGTAAGCACTCAAACAATCCTGCAAATATCCCCTAAACCTACGTACCCTTTCAAAATTAAAGTCGTAGTTTATCATTGCAGCAAAAAGCTCACGCAGTTGCTTCACTTTCGCTACTGCATTCGCTTTCGATTGTTATCGTTTCCTCTTCCAATTGCATCAGCTCTCCATCTATCAGATCTTGGTCATGGGATGCCAAAACCTCTTCAACATCATCTTCGTCAGCTTTCACAAGCCAAACTCACTTTGTCCTTGCTTCGTTCACCACGATCGAAACGCTTAATTATGTCTAGTCTTACACTAAATAAAACACCCTTATGAGCTCTTTCAGGTTTTTCGGACAACTTAGAACTCATCTTGCTAACGGCTGCTCAATGCAACATGTTAAAGCAATGCCATTCCGAATCCGGGGGAGAGCGGCTGCTCGGGGCGCGTGCTGCCTTTTATCACGCGCTGATTTTTTTGCGCGCTGATTTTTTATCGCGTGCTGCCTTTCTTCATAACAGTGAAAACACCTTCTGAAAGCGAAAACGGGGTACTAATGTAGGTCTTTTGTAACAGTGAGGTTTCGTAAAGCGAATGTTCGAAAAGCGGGGGACACCTGTACATGAAAAAGGATGATTCATGTGAAGTTATATTATCAACTGAAAATCCTGTGCCTGGTTTTGACAATGTTTTTCTCTTTCTTTTTAAATCTTTTTATTGAATAAGTATGCAAAAGGTAAGCCATATAGGCACTAATACACTGTTAGAATATAATAAAATTACAGGAGATATTAAAACAGAAAAGAAATGATACAAACAATGTAATTTAAACATAAAATAATAAGGTAACATAATAGTATACTAATTTTTATATATATATATCAATAGAAAAAGGAAAAAAAAAACCCACCGTGCAACTAAACTAAAAGCAAAGCAAAGCAATGGGCTAACTTGGAAACAAGTAGAGTTAAAAGACTTAAAATCACGTCCTCAAACCCAACCTCCATTAAAAACAGTAGAAAAAAAAACAAGGGAATATAACTATGGAGCAAAAAGGGGAAGAAAAAAAATTACATTAAATGAAAATATTGAATAAAAGATCTCCAGGTCTGTTCAAATTTAAGTGAGGAATCATAAAGATTGCTTCTAATTTTCTCCAAATTCAAGCATAATATCGTCTGAGAAAATCAAAAAAAGGTAGATGGAGCATTAAGCTCTTTCCAATGTTGTAAGATACATCTTTTCGCCATTAAAATAAGAAATGCAATCATTCAAGGAGAAAGATTACTGGAAATTTTAGGTAATCCAAAGATAGCAGTAATAGGGTGAGGAGAGATATCTATATTCAATACCTTTGAGATAATATTAAAAATGTCTCTCCAAAAAGTTTCCAGAGTAGGACAAGACCAAAACATATGAGTTAAAGAGGCTATCTGCCCCAGACATCTATCACAAAAAGGATTAATATGAGAATAAAAACAAGCTAATTTATCTTTGGACATATGTGCTCTATGAACAACTTTAAATTGAATTAGGGAATGTTTAGCACAGATAGAGGAAGTATTGACTAATTGTAAAATCTGCCCCAGTCATCCACGGAAATGATAGAGCCCAATTCCTGTTCCCAATCTACCCTAATCTTATCAAATGGAGCTTTCCTAAGTTTCATAATAATATTATAAATCATAGCCGATGCACCTTTCTGACATGGATTAAGGTTAATTATAGTATCTAAAATATATGTAGGAGGAAGCATTGGAAAGGAAGAAAGTATAGTACTTAGGAAATTTCTAACTTGTAGATATCTAAAAAAATGTATTCTTGATAAATTATATTTATTAGATAATTGTTCAAAAGACATAAGGGAACCATCTAAAAATAAATCCAAAAACCGTGAAATACCCTTAGTCTTCCAAATTTGAAAAGCACAATCCGTGAAAGAGGGAGGAAAAAATATGTTACCTAAAATAGGAATCGCAAGTCCAAATTGGTTAAGATCAAAAAATTTTCTGAATTGAAACCAAATATGTAAGGTATATTTAACTATCGGGTTAGAGACCTGTTTGAGGCGTTTCAAATCAAAAGGAAGAGAGGAACCTAAAATAGAGCCAAGTGTATAGCCCTGAGCAGATTGTAATTCCAATACTACCCATTTAGGAATGGATAGTATATCCTGGTCAAGTAACCAAAATTTCATATGTCGAATATTAATTGCCCAATAATAAAATCTAAAGTTAGGTAATGCTGAACCTCCATCTCTCTTAGTTTTCTGTAAATGTATTTTACCCAGTCTCGGGTTTTTATTTTGCCAAATAAATGAAGAAATTTTTGAGTCAACTTTATCAAAAAAAGATTTTGGAACAAAAATCGGTAATGCCTGAAATATATATAAAAATTTTGGAAATCTTAACTGCATTAATACGACCAATCAAAGTTAAATATAATGGAAATCATTTAGATGAAAGTTGAGTAATCTGGTCAATTAAGAGTAAAAAATTAATCTTAAATAAATCTTTGTGTTTACAAGTAATTTTAATCCCAAGATATGAAAAATAATTATTAATCAATTTAAACGGAAAGTTGTGATATAAGGGAAGTTGTTTATTAATCGGGAAAAGTTCATTCTTACTAAGATTTAATTTATAACTTGAAAAAAGACTAAATTGTGCTAATAAATCTAAAACAGCAGGGATGGATTTTTGAGGATTAGAAATATATAAAAGTAAGTCATCAGCATAGAGTGATATTTTATGGGACTTTAAGCCCCGAGTTATCCCAGTAATATTTGGAGATTCTCGAATGGCAATTGCAAGAGGTTCTAATGCAATATCAAATAATAAAGGACTAAGAGGACAGCCTTGTCGAGTACCTCAAAAAAGAGGGAAAAAAGGTGAGCTTAAAGAGTTAGTACGGACCGAGGCTACAGGAGAATGATATAACAGTTTGATCCAGGATATAAATTTCGAGCTAAAATTAAACATTTCAAGCACCTTAAATAAGTAAGGCCATTCTACTCTATCAAAAACTTTCTCAGCGTCTAAAGAGATAACACACTCAGGAACATTTTGTGAGGGGGTATAAACAATATTTAACAGTGTACATATGTTATAGTAAGAGTAACGACCTTTAATAAAACCCGTTTGGCCTTCCGAAATAATAAAAGGAAGTACTTTTTCTAATCTGTTTGCTAATAATTTAGAAAAAATTTTAGAATCAACATTTAGTAAAGATATTGGTCTATAAGATGCACATTGAGCAGGATCTTTATCCTTCTTTAATATTAGAGAGATTGACGCTCTATTGAAAGATTCGGGAAGTTTACCCAGTTTTAATGAAGCCTCGAAAACCCTACAGAACCACGGGATTAATGGAGATGCAAAACATTTATAAAATTCTGCGGTAAACCCATCAGGGCCAGGAGCTTTCCCCAGGTTCATAGAGGAAATAACATTCTTAAGCTCATCAGTGGTAATGGGAGTATCTACCATAGAAGACATATCCTGTGAAATCTCAGGGAATTCTAGGTCATCTAAAAATCATGATCAAGTATCAATCGATCATTTTGATTATAAATCTGATTAATTTGAGACTTAGTATAATTAGATTTCAATTGGTTAGCCAACAGTTTGCCAATTTTGTCACTGTGTACATAAAATTCACTTCTTGTTTTCTTTAATTGGTTTACAATCAAGGACGAAAGTAATAAACTGTGTTCCATTTGAAGTTCAGTTCTTTGTTTATATAACTCCTCAGAAGGAGCTATAACATATTTCTTATCAATTTCCTTAATCTTGTCCGCAATTACCAACTCCTCCTGCTTCAGCTTCTTCCTCAAAGCAGCAGAATACGAGATAGTCTGACCACGAATATAAGCTTTAAAAGTATCCCAAAGAATGTTCACAGAAATATCCTCTGTATAGTTGATTGTAAAAAAAAATCAATCTGTTCATTCATAAAGTTAACAAAATCCAAGTCCTGAAGCAACAGCGAATTAAAACGCCATTGTCTATTATTTTGTGTATTGGCCTGAATTTTAATAGAAAGCTTAAGTGGAGCATGATCCGAAATGGTTATAGAGTCATAATCACATTTAATCACTGAAGAAATAAGGCAATAAGGCGAGAGTCAATAAAGAAATAATCAATTCTTGAATAGGAATGGTGAACATGTGGAAAAAAAAGAAAAATCTTTTTCCTGAGGATGCAAAAAACGCCAGATGTCTGTCGACCCAGAATCAGAGAGGAATGAATTAATCAAAGTTGCAGATTTATTAGGTAAGGTCCGTAGAGGAGCCGAACAGTCCAAAGCTGGAGATAAACAGGTATTAAGATCTCCGCCCCAGATCAATGAAAACTCATTCAAATTCGGGAACTGATTGAATAATGATTTATAAAATTCCGGACAGTCCATATTGGGAGCATAAACATTAACCAGAACTACCTTTTTATTAAATAGTAAACCACTAACCAGTAGAAATCTACCATTCGGATCAGAGATAATGTCATGTTGTATAAAAGTAACTGAGGAGTCTATAAAAATAGAGACGCCTCAAATCTTAGCGTTAGAGTTCGAATGAAACTGTTGGCCCTTCCAGAATTTAAAAAAACGTAGTCTGTCCCCCCTCCGCACATGGGTCTCTTGTAAAAATAGAATTTGTGCTTTAAGTCTCCGGAACACTTTAAAAACTTTTTTCCTTTTAATTGGATGGTTAAGACCATTAGTATTCCAGGAGACAAAATTAATAATAGACTCCATAAACCCTAAAGTCAACCCACAAAAAGGAGGATTGACGATAGGCTCGACCCACGAACCCAGAAAGGGAACAGAACAAGCAAGAGATACCAGGAAGGAGAACGCAACCAATACTTCAATAGTGTAAATAGCCCAAGAAGACAAAAACGAAAACGTGAAGCCCCTCCCACCACCCCCCACCCCATGACCCCAAGGCTAAATCTAAAACAGACCAGCCGGAAAGAAGCAAGCACTAAAACTACCCCCATGACTTCCGATAGACGCTCACTAAAAAAAAGTATAAATATAAAAAAGATCAGCAAATTATAAAACAGTAAAAGAATAAAAAAAAGTAAATCAATTAAAACAAACACTTAATATAACAGAGAAAAAGCCAGAAAATATAAAAAAACCGCAACAAACCCCAGACCCTATGAATAAACAAAAAAAAGAAATGAAATTATTAACATAAACTAGTTATAAAAACCTACAAAAAAAGATTTAAAAACTACAAAATTTAAGGCCTCAAAGGAAATACATAGAATGACGCTGAGGAAATAACCACCCAGAATCCCCTGGGAAAAAGAAAGGAATGACGCAGATAGAAAGAAAGTTTAGCAACCATATTAATTAATCAAAAATACACTTTTCTGCCCATATAAGGCAAAAAAAAATTAAGGCCGACAGATTCACAACCTCCGATCAAACGGAGATAGTTAAAAATTACGATTAAGATGTTGAAGGTGAAAATTGATCCAGATAACTCTGGACATCCAATGGAGATTCAAAAAAACGGAGGGCTCCATCCGACGTGCGAATCCTTAGACGTGCTGGGTAAAGCAGCGCTGGTTTTAAATCCATCTTTTAGAGTTCTGACATCACAGATCTGTAATGAACCCGTTGATCCCGAATTGGTTTGCTGAAATCCTCCACGAATCTGAAATTAAGATCTGAAAAATCAATGTAACCTTTAGATCGAACGAATCGAAACAGTTTCTCCTTGTCTTGAAAGTAATGAACACGATCCAATAACGGTGGTTGGTCAGGAAATACAGTAGGAAATGCATCTTTTAAAAGTTGAGAAAAAAACTCCATAGGGTTGTCAGATTCAACAGCTTCACGCACACCAATCATTCGAAGATTCTGCTGTCGCATTCTGGATTCTAAGTCAGAGTTTTTAAAGGTCAGAAAGTCAAGTTTTTTCTTCATTATAGTAATTGTTTCTTCAATTTTCCCCATCTTGAGTTCATTTTGTTGCGTGGATTTTTGAAGATTAGATATAGCCGACTGATGTTCCGTAATAGATAATTGTATTTTATCGATTGAATCGGCTATTTTCTGGAAATCAATTGAAATTTCCAAACGAATCAGTTCCGTAATAGAGGTTGAAATTTCCCTTTGAATTAGATCCGATATAGCTTTCAAAGTCACCGGTGTTTCAGTCGGAGGAAGATCGGTACCTTTCGGTCTAACCGGAGGTTTGCCGTCTTTCCCATTTTTTCCATTCTTAGACATAGCAGACCTTAAAAACATCCCATTATCGAAGAGCCCAATTTGTTCCAAAGTATTGTAAAAGTCGATGCCTTAGTGGTTAGTTAAAATATAGCTGATCATAAGAAGAAAAACTCAGAGGTAATGGAGCGAGTCAAGAACATGACTTCACTCCATGAGCTCTACCGGAAGTCCCGTCGACAATGTTTTTCTCATCACAGAATAACATGGAAAAAAAACAAAAGGAGAAAAGTATCCAGTCATTTTTGCCTAATGAAAGCAACTTAAACATGTGACAAAAAGCAAATGACCAGGATTGAGAGTTAGCTGGTGAAGCCTGAATCAGCTGACCCAATTGCTGATGTGTACACATGTCAAACATAGGCTTCATTTAATCCAGGATCAGATGATTAACAAGATCAAGCAATAAACTATATACATGTACAAGTATAAGTGTCAGGAAACTATTGAACCTGAAGATTCCACTTCTACATGTATAAAAGGGATTAAAGCATAATTAAACCTAAATAAACTGAACCAAAGAATGAAAAAATAGAAATAGAAAAATGCTATGATGTCACTGGTACTCAGAGGGCTGAGTTAGGGAAAGAGGTTGGGCAAGTTGGGCCTTTATTCCTTGGAGCGTAGGAGACTGAGAAGTGACCATACAGAGGCGTATCAAACCATGAGGGGCACAGATAGGGTGAATAAGCACATTCTTTTTCCCCAGGGCTAGGAAATCAAAACCAAAGGGCACAGGTTTAAGGCAAGAGGACAGAGATTGAATAGAGACATGAGGGAACACTTGTATAGCAAGAACTGCTAGAGGAAGTGGCTGAGGCACTTATATGGATAGGAAGGGTGTAGAGGCACATGGGACAAACACTGGCAACTGAGACTGGTTTAGATGAGGCACCTTGATCAGCATGGACCAGCTAGACCAAACAGCCTGTTTCCATGTTGTATAACTTTATGACTCTAAAAACCAAGAAAGGAGAAATAGCAATAGCTAAATGCAACAAACTAAAGAAATAATCAGAGACCATAGTAAAAGTGGTCCATTCAGTTATAAAATAACTTGTATGAAGAATGCACCATGTAATTAGGGATGGAACTAAAGAGAGATGGTAAAAAAGTAGACAAACTGTCAAACAGTAAAGATGTAGATTTCAGTAAATACAAGCTATCGATGGACACTCTACAAAAGGGTAAATTAGAAATAAAAACTGCACATTAAGATCTACACAAGCAGAAAGGATCTTCGCAGCAATCCAACAGTTGGAGACTCTCTGAGAACGTTCCTGTTGAATTTCAACTACATAAGTGTAAGCATTAATTACAACAGAGAAACTGATTAAAGCTACACTTAGTGGCCACTTTATTAGGTACACCTGCACACCTACTGGTTAATACAAATAACTAATGAGCCAATCACATGGCAGCAACTCAATACATAAAAAAGCATGCAGACATGGTTAACAGGTTCAGTTGTTGTTCAGACCAAACATCAGAATAGAGGAGAAATGCGATCTGAATGACTTTGACTGTACAAAAATTGTTGGTGATAGACAGGGAAGTTTGAGTATCTCAGAAACTGCATATCTTCTGGAATTTTCGTGCACAACAGTTTCCAGAGTTTACAGAAAATGATGTCAGAAGCAAAATACATCCAGTGAAGGGCTGTTCTGTGTGCGAAAACGCCTTGTTACTGAGAAAGATCAGACCAGAATGGCCAGACTAGTTCAAGCCGACAGAAAAGCAAGAGTAACTCAAAACAACCACGCGCTACAAAATTGGTGCGCAGAAGAGCATCTCTACATGCACAATATGTCAAGTTTTGAAGTGGATGGGTTACAGCTGCAGAGTACCATATGGGGTTCCACACCTGTATCTAATGAAGTCACCACCGAGTATATTAGGTATTATGGGATATATTCAGAAAAATATAGATTTTTAAAAAAGTTGTACGCAGATTGGGGGAAACAACGATGGACCAAGAAAATAAATATTTCAAACACCTAAGAAGGTGAAAGAAGACTCAGAGACAGAAAAGGATGAAAAGTCCAGGGAGCACAGATAAAGACAGGGGAGTATAGCAAGGAAACATGGAGGATGAGACTGCCTTAATCTAATCACATGCAATTTACTTGTTATTTCATGCTCTCGTTATTTGCATTTGCACATTTTTTGCTTTCTATGCTCTACTTCATTTTTCATTGATCCTGTTATAGTTATTATTCTATACATTTTCTGAGTATGGCTGACAACCTACCGATGCTCACCACTAAAATCGAGGCGAGAAGACTGCAAATAGCGGGGCACTGTCTACGCCACCCCGAGCTACCTGCCAGTCTAGTTATCATATGGGAGCCCAAGCATGGGAGGATGAACCCTGGGTGCCCTCCCAAGACTATGGTCAACACGCTCCTAGAAGACAGCGGCGCGGCTAATGTAGATGAACTGAACACACTGATGAGAGAGAGGGAGAAGTGGAGAGTCCATCATCATGCCCGACACCGGCCCCCTAGGCCTGAGTCAAAGTAGTAGTAGCAGTAGCAGCAGCAGCAGGAAATGAATCGCAGAGTGTGGTGACATATATGTACTCTGATAATAAAATTTACCTCCAACTTCTTGAACTTTATACGCCAGGTACTGGGGAAGGGAAAGCACTAGACCGGACCAAATGAGTTTGAAAACAATCAAAATAGGGCTGAGCATTCATGAATCACAGGCCAACTGTGATCTGATCCTAACAGAACTTTGTGCCTGTAAAGAGCAAGTTTCCCAGTATAACAGGAAGGTTGACCACACTTACGTGCAAAGTTAGTTCAACAGCACTAAGGACTCTTATGTTGGATGGATAAAGAGGCTTGGCAAAGGATCCAAGACAAATTTCAATCAGCCCCACCTACCAAAATAATGGTACTAGTAAACATGGCACACCAGCTTCACTATGAAGGAAGTTGTAGATATCACCTCACAAGATCAGCATCTTCTTGATCTTTGAAAGGACAGCTTTAAAAGTATAGAATTAGAACCAATATGTAGGACATCTTTGGAACACTACCACTTGGTGATCAACATATACAAGCACAAAAGCAGAATGCTAGCACACTGCCAACATCCTATGGAACCGAGTACAAGGTAGCTCCAATCAAGCAAAGGACAAGAAATAAAATCCTCCCTTGGGCCCTATTGTGATCAGGCTGCAAATTTGAAAATTGAAAACACTCAGAAATGGATTACAGCTACTGTGATCTCCACACAGGCTAGTATTTGCCAAGCAAAATAATGCAAGCAGTAGGACTGCAGCAGCTATGGAAAGTCAGGGAGTATAAGAGGACCACGCTGAGCGAAAAGTGAAACAATCCAATTGCCAAGGACCCAAACAGAAAGGAACTCAAAACCCTTAGCTCCACATTGCTGAGCTGAGAAATTCTACATCTTGAATCAATTAGGATATTCCAGAGTACAGCAGAGAAATGAGAATACTCCTGAAAGAACAATAGCCAAAATTTCTTTAAATAGCTGACACTGCACAGCTTTCACCAGCATGCTGAGTTTTACGTATCTTGATCATGGCCAAATGCCATTTTGACAGACCTGCTTCATAATATCAAAAACATTGTGATTCTCCTCCATTTTTTGAGAGTTCCTGACAAGCCCTTTCCTTTCAGCTGAAAGATGAAGACAAGGAATCTCATTTGTCATGTTTGGGTTTCACTCACAAGGGGTCTTTGCTGAGATTCGATTCAATTCAAGTTTAATTGTCATTTAACCATATATGAATACTCATGAATACAGAAAAACGAGAGTTACTACAGGGTCAAAGTGCAAAGACACATTACCAACAGTCACACAAGATCACAATCATATAATAAGAATCCCCTCCCCTTATGATCATTACAGAACATCTCTATGGTGCTTCCCAAACAACATTAGGTCTTACTGGTAAAATTAACTGAAATAACTAAGTATGTGTAAGACCATAAAAAAGAGCATAAGTCGGCCGGTCATTGCTGATTAAGACCATACGGCCATAAGATGTAGCCGAATTTGGCCATTTGGCCCATCCAGTCTGCTCTGCCATTTCATTATCACTGTTCTAATTTTTCTTTCAGCCCCAGTCTCCTATCTTCTCCCCATATCCGTTCATGCCTGACCAATCAAGAATCTATTAACCTCTACCTTAAATATACATAAGGACTTGGCTTCCACAGCTGCCTGTGGCAAAAAATTCCACATATTCACACTCTCTGCCTCTCTGGCTATCCATCCCATAGGATGATAATGGTTCCTTTCAGTAAGTTAGTGGGGTTTGTGAGGATACTCCACTCCTCAGGAACAGCGTGTGCGTGATTGGATTTTAGGTGAGTAGGGGGTTGCACAGGTCCAGACCCACCCTCTCAACGTCCCCTCCCGGATCCAGCGGCATGGTGAGGTCCAAGGCGGCTGGAGAAAGTTCTGTTGCAGTGAATGGCCAGACCAAGCTTCAATGCAAGGGATGCCCTTTCCGCGCTTCACAGCACGTGTTTGCTAGATGGTCGTTGACCCTATGAGAGTGTTCATCCACCTTTTGACAGGTCTTGTTTTTCATCCTGCAGGGTGTCTAGCCACCCTCCTCACCAGGCAAGCCTAGTGGGGGAGCCGGTTTAGTCGCCGACCACCCGACCATGTGACAGGTAGTACTGGGTTGCATGGTACCAGTAGGACTCAGACGAGTGACCTGACAAATAAATATTCACCACTATCTGGATAAAGAAATCCTTCCTCATCTCTGTTCTAAAAGGATGCCCCTCTATTCTGAGGCTGTGCCCTTTGGTTTTAGGCTCTCCTACCATAGGAAACATCCTCTCCACATCCAATCTATTGAGGCCTTTCAACATTCTATAGGTTTCAATTAGATCACCACTTCATTCTTCTAAATTCCAGTGATTACAGACCCAGAGGCATCAAACACTCTTCATATGACAAGCCATTCAATCCTGGAATCATTTTTGTGAAACTCTTTTAAACCCTCTCCAGTTTTAGCATATCCTTTCTAAGATAAAAGGCCCAAAACTGCACACAATACTCCAAATGAGGCTTCACCAGTGCTTTGAAGTCTCAACATTACATCCTTGCTTTTATATTCTCGTCCTCTTGAAATGAATGCTAACATCGTATTTGCCTTCCTCACCACAGACTCAACCTGCAAATTAACCTTCAGGGTATCCTGCACGAGGACTCCTTTTCTATAGACTCACTTTTCTATATTTTCTCTCCATTTAGAAAATACTCAACCCTTACATTTCTTCTACCGAAGAGCATGACCATACACTTCCTGACACTGCATTCTATCTGTCATTTCTTTAACCATTCTCCTAATCTGTCTAAATCCTTTGGTAGCCTCTCAACGTCCATAAAATGACCCGCCTCTCTGTCTGTCTTCATATCATCTGGAAACTCTGCGAAAATGCCATCAATTCCAAATCATTGATATATAATGTGAAAAGAATTGGTCCCAACAGAGACTCCTGTGGAACACCACTAGTCACCAGCAGTCAACCAGAAAAGGCTCCTTTTATTCCCAGTCTTTGCCTCCTGCCTATCAGCCTCTGCATTATCCATGCTAGAATCTTTCCCGTAATAGTTCGTTAAGCAACTTCATGTGTGGCACCTTGTCAATGGCCTTCTGAAAATCCAAGAACACAACGTCAACCAATTCTCTTTTGTCTTTCCTCCTTGTTATTTCTTCAAAGAATTCCAACAGATTTGTCAGGCAAGATTTTCCCTTAAGGAAACCATGCTGGCTATGGGCTATTTTA
The DNA here is from genome assembly GCF_963921235.1 of Mobula hypostoma. Lineage (NCBI taxonomy): Eukaryota > Metazoa > Chordata > Chondrichthyes > Myliobatiformes > Myliobatidae > Mobula > Mobula hypostoma. Next base: position 156,115,459 of record NC_086098.1, on the reverse strand, counting down.
TCTTGTGTCCCCAAGTACCCTGAGACCTCATCTTTAATAATCAACCAATTCAACATCTTCCCAACCACTGAGGTCACACCACTGGTCTATAGTATCCTTTCTTCTGCCCCTCTCCCTTCTTGAAGAATGGAGTGACATTTGTAATTTTTCAGTCTTCCAGAACCTCTAGAAAGAAGCACAGTCAAAGTTTTGGGCCGAGACCCTTCGTCAGGACTAACTGAAAGAAGAGATAGTAAGAGATTTGAAAGGGGGAGGGAGAGATTCAAAATGATAGGAGAAGACAGAAGGGAGAGGGATAGAGCTAAGAGCTGGAAAGTTGATTGGCAAAAGGGATACAAGGCTGGAGAAGGGAGAGGATCATGGGACGGGAGGCCTAGGGAGAAAGAAAGGGGGAGGGGAGCATCAGAGGAAGATGGAGAGCAGGCAAGGAGTAATTGTGAGAGGGACAGAGAGAGAAAAAAAAGGGAAAAATAAAAAATAATAAATAAATAAGGGATAGGGGTAAGAAGGGGAGGAGGGGCATTAACAGAAGTTAGAGAAGTCAATATTCATGCCATCAGGTTGGAGGCTACCCAGACGGAATATAAGGTGTTGTTCCTCCAACCTGAGTGTGGCCTCATCTTGACAGTAGAGGAGGCCATGGATAGAGATATCAGAATGGGAATGGGATGTGGAATTAAAATGTGTAGCCATTGGGAGATCCTGCTTTCTCTGGCGGACAGAGCGTAGGTCTTCAGCTTTCTACTTTCAGCAATCAACTTTCTAGCTCTTAGCTCTATCCCTCCCCCTCCTGTCTTCTCTTATCATTTCAGATCTCCCCCTCCCCCTTTCAAATCTCTTATTTTCTCTTCTTTCAGTTAGTCCTGACGAAGGGTCTCGGCCCGAAACGTCAACTGTGCTTCTTCCTACGGATGCTGTCTGGCCTGCTGCGTTCCACCAGCATTTTGTGTGTGTTGCTTGAATTTCCAGCATCTATAGATTTCCTCGTGTTTGCATTCCATAATCTAGTTATTCTTGAAAGATCAATACTAATGTCTCCACAATTTCTTCAGCCACCTCTTTCAAAAGCTTGGGGTGTACACCATCTGGTCCAGGTGATTCATCTCCTTCAGGCCTTTCAGTTTCCCAAGAATCTTCTCTCCAGTTATGGTAACTTCACACACTTCATGACCCCGATACCTAGAACTTCCACCATAATGCCTTCCACAGTGAAAACTGGTGCAAAATACGTATTTAGTTTATCCGCCATTTCCTTGCCCTCCATTACTACCTCTCCAGCATCATTTTCCAGCGCTCTGATATCCACTCTCGCCTCTTTTATACTTCAGGTATCTGAAGAAACTTTTGGTTTCCGCTTTAATATTACTGGCTAGCTTACTTTCGTATTCCACCTTTACCTTCTAAATGATTTTTTTAGTGGCCTTCTGTTGGATTTTAAAAGCTTCACAATCCTCTAACTTCACACTGATTTTTGCTCTATTATATGCCCTCTCTTTGGCTTTTATATTGGCTTTGACTTCTCATGGCATCTTGCCTTTACAATACTTCTTCCTCTTTGGGATGCATATATCCTGTGCCTTCTGAATTGCTTCCAGAAATTCAAGCAATTGCTGATCTGCCATCATCCCTGCCATTGTTCTTTTTCCATCAATACTGGCCAGCTCATCTCTCATGCCTCTGTAATTTCCTTTACTCCACTGTAAGACTGATAAATCTGACTTTAGCTTCCCTTCTCAAATTTCAGTGTGAATTTGATCATATATTCTGGTTCATTGCACAACACCCAATCCAGATTAGCTAATCTCCTAGCAAGCTCAATCATGAGCTACTCTAAAGAGCCACCTTGTAGGCACTCTCGGAATTCCCCATCCTGGAAGTTATTATACCTCTCAATCCTGTTTTTGTGCCTTCTCCCCCTAACCTTTGATGCCCTAACTAACCAAGAACAAGAACTCCACGTTAACTACACTCAATGATTTGGCCTCCACAATCATCTGTGACAATGAATTCCACAGATTCACCACTAAATAAATTCCTTTTCATCGCTGTTCTAAATGGACTAAATGGACTATTTTGAAGCTGTGCACTCTAGTCATAGACTCACCAAGTGTAGGAAACATCCTCTCCAGATCTACTCTATCCAGACCTTTCAATATTCAATAGGTTTCAATGAGATCCCCCTCATTCTTCTAAACTCTAGCGGGTAATGGTCCAGAGCCATTAAATGCTCCTCATTGTACAGCACAGAATCAGGCCTTTCAGCCCAGTACATCCATGCCAATCAAGATTTCTATCTACGCTCATCCCATATACCAGCATTTGGTCCTCTCAACTTTTCCTATCCATGTACTTGTTCAAATGTCTTTTAAACATTGTAATTGTACCTGCCCCCATTAGATACCTTTTATATTTTTATACGCTCTCTTTAAAGGCATAGTCTCTATTTTAGACTCACCTACCCCAGAAGAAAAAGAATGCAACAATCTACCCCTTATAATTTTATAAATGTTCATAAAATCACTCATCAGCTTCCTTCACTCCAGAGAAAACAAGCCTGTACAGTCTGTCCTTGTAACTCAAGCCCTCCAGTCCAGGAACCTTTCTTGCACCCTGCTGAGCTTAATCACATTCTTCCTATAGCATGGCAACCAGAAGTGTATGGTCCAAGCAGTTTCGCCAATATTCCAAGTGCTTCGAAACTAACGCTTTATACAACTGCAACATAATGTCCCAATCTCTATACTCAATGCTTTGAAACATGAAGTTAAGATTAACATATGCCTTCTTCATCACTCATCTGTAGCTGGAAGTGCAACTGTAACGAAAACCAATTTCCCCCAGGATCAATAAAGTATGACTATGACTACTATCTACCTGTGCTGCTACTATCGGGGGTCTATGCTCTGACGAAGAGTCGTAGCTTGAAACATCGGCTCTTCATTCCTCTCCATAGATGTTGCCTGACTTGCTGAGTTCCTCCAGCATTTTGTGTCCGTTATTCAAGGGACAATGTACTTGGACCCCAGGGTCACTCTGCTCAATGGCGCTACAACAAGTATGTCTTGATCTGGATTATAAGTATAATTGTTAATTTTGCAGAATACTGCTAGTAAAGTTTTGCAATTCATTATTGAAAGTTAGTTTATCTTTAAATTCTGAACTGCTAAGCATCAATGAGCCAAGAATGTAATGTTTGACTCTGTCAATGCCAGTAGTGAAAACAAATCCTTTGTGCTTGATCTCTTTTGTGTACAATCAGCAGCTTGGCTGGGTTTCAGAACAAGCACACCTCATCAGTGCAAGACAGGAATGGTGTTCTTATATAAACAAGGGAAAATCTGCAAATGCAGGAAATCCAACACAAAACAAAATGCTGGAGGAACTCAGCAGGCCATGCAGCATCTATGGAAAAGAGAACAGTTGACATCTTGGGCCAAGACCCTTCAGCAGCTGCCTGGCCTGCTGAGTTCCTCCAGCACTTTGTATGTGATGTACCCTGGGGCATTTCTTTCAAAACTATTCTCTCACTATTAGACTGGATTCTAGATAAAACACTCACTAAACACATCTGTCCTACAACTTTAGCCTTTTACAAAGCATTTATTAGTGATCATACTCATTACTTAAGACTGTAAATCTGTTTATTTAATTGTTTGTTTATTTAGATATAGTGTATCTTCCAGCCCTTCAAACTGGGCCGCACAGCAACCCCTGGATTTAATCCTAGTCTAATGACCAATTAACCTACCACTCGGTACGCCTTTAGAGTGTGGGAGGAAACCCATGCAGTCACATCACAGGGAGAACATAAAAACTCCTTAGAGGCAGTGCTAGGAATTGAACCCAGGTCGTTGGTACTGTAAAGCATTGTGCTCACCACTACGCTACCATGCTGCCTCCTGGAATCTAGAATCCTTCATCAACTTCTCCACATTGCTGTCTTTAAGATACTCCTTTAAACCTGCCTTCTGACCAAACTTTTATCATTTATTCTAATATCTCTTACCCACTAAGCATCAAAATGTCATTGATAATGCTCTGTAAGATTTTTTTCACTACTTTAAAAGGTGACACATAACTGAGTATTCAAGCTGAGTTACCAATTCCCCATTTGGACTTAGCCTTTGTGATCAGATATTTCAACGAGAACACGTTTACAAGAAAGGCTGCTATGAGTGATACCATCTGGTTTAATTAACACAGTTTGCAGTTCATGCAGTTGTGGTGAATGACCATCAACTTGCATCTGACTAAAATTAGCGGCAGAATTAATGATGTAATGCTCTTGATACACCATGAACAACTCCATGTAATAGTCAATAACAATTTTGAATGCGTCCTGCCGGAAGGGTTTTTGTGGTCGAGAGTAAGCCGGAAGAATTATTTTTTCCTTGATGCTCTAAATACAAGCAGTAACAACAAAAGGGCATTTTCTCAGTAGTGAGACGATTCACTAGAATCGAGTGAACAATCTGGCCACTGATAAAATGCTCCCTTGCTGTCACTGCCTGACTGGATTCTTTCCTCACTGGTATAGGACATAAACTTAAATTTGGTTATAGTCAACTGTTCCTTTCAGATTTACACATAACAGAAATCAGTAGATTAAATTGTTTGTCACATGGAAACAAGCTGCATAGCAGCAACATATTCTTGCATTATGTTTTAAATATATATATATTTTTTTACAGTTTCCATGAGACAAAGCAGTATTACTAACGAGTTTTGCTTCCCGGCAAGAGTGGACAAATACTAATTTCCTAACATCGCATACTGAGCAAAATAGTTGAAACACATCAATGGATTTCTCAACAATACCTCAAATCAATGAGTGTAATCCAATTTGACTGACATTCTCTTTTTTAAACTTTAGCAACTATTTGAGAAGAAAATTCAGATCAGTGTTAAGATGAGCATTGTCATAATTCTTACATGCAGAGATTCAGAATCACCTCCATTCATTTTAAACCATTTAGTTTCAATAGATTTTTTTTTATAAAAACACTATTCCTACAATGAAATATCCCTCATAAAATACTGATAAAAGCGGACAGTAAGTTGACAATTAGTCCAAGATTTTTTTAAAGCATCGGATCAATATTTGAGAGAAGTTAACTACAGTATTGTCTTTGTTTTCCTATCCAAACAGTGATGCTTAATCAAAAAAGAGCTTTGAACTTCAATGGTGGACGGAACCGTGAAGATGGTGGAAAAATTAGAAGAGGGAAATTAAAGCAACCTTCATTATCAAGTCAATTTTGCTTGCCACATTGGAACCAGTTACCAGACTGCAGAGATTTTATTAGATATAACTCTCCAACCCCAGCTGAGCAAAATAGAGTGTTTCTCCACCTTGAAACAATCCCTTTCTTTGAAGGTGGCTTTCATCTGCAAGCATCTGAAATTACATTTCTTTCCTAGTTTAGGATACAGTGCAAAAGAAAAGGCATAAACACTTGTTGCACACAAGATTTTGTATTCTGCAAGAAAGATGCAGTTAATTCATCCTAGATTCATTCACCTCTTATTTCATTTTTTAATAAAATGGAATGATATTTTGGTCACCTTTAATATTAAAGGACAAATAATATTACATATACATACTACCACTGTTGGTTCTTCTAAATATTACTACAAGACTAAAATTTGTGTCTGTCTGTCTAGGTACCATATTCGACGCAGACTTTAGTGACCATGGTTTTCCATATAGATCTATCCTTCGTTTTTTGGATGACTTCCATTTCCTCGATGTGTAGCCACCTACTAAAATTTACAAGCAGTTTATTATGAGGTTTAATCCCCTTTTTCAAAGTGTTTGTGAGCTATCAACAATAATACTGCATTATCATTTTAGTCCCGATGAAGGGTCTCAACCAACATCATTCGTTCGCTATTCCTTTCCATAGGTGCTGCCTGACCTGCTGAGTTCCTCCAGAATTTTGTGTGCATAGCTCTAGATTTCCAGCATCTGCAGAATCTTGTCGGTTTAACATTTTATTGTTAATTTCTGATTAATTTCACTGCCATCACTGCCTGACATAAATGAAGATTGAGTGAAGTAGGATAATTCCTCGCCCCCTGGGGGATTTCACATCATTATTGCGCATAAATATTCCACATTTTACTTCTGGTTCAATTCAGCAGTACTTTATTTTATTTGTATTCAGAAATTTGGTCTTTGTTCAATAAATAAAAATCAATGACAAAAATTACAGGCTCTTTCATGCTTTTCATTCATTACTTGTTTCTACTTTTTCATAAAATGAAATTGCAAAACCTTTTAGTTTCCACCCCTTTTCTGCTCACACTTTGACTCTTTTGAATGTTTTCTATAGAGGTTGTATTGAGAGCATACTGAGCAGCTGCATCATGGCCTGGTTCGGAAATTGTACCATCTCGGTCGCAAGACCCTGCAGCGGATAGTGAGGTCACCTGAGAAGATCATTGGGGTCTCTCTTCCCGCCATTACAGACATCTACACCACAAGCTTCATCCGTAAAGCAAACAGCATTATGAAGGACCCCACGCACCCCTCATACAAACTCTTCTCCCTCCTGCCATCTGAGCAAAAAGCACCGAAGTATTCAGGCTCTCACGACCAGACTATGTAAAGGTTTCTTCCCCCAGGTCATCAGACTCCTCAATACCCAGAGCCTGGACTGACACCAACTTACCGCCCTCTACTGTGTCTATTGTCTTGTTTATTATTTATTGTAATGCCTGCACTGATTTGTGCACTTTATGCAGCCCTGGGTAGGTCTGTAGTCTAGCATAGTTTTGTGTTGTTTTTTTTTTACATAGTTCAGTGTAGTTTTTGCATTGTTCATGTAGCACCATGGTCCTGAAAAACATTGTCTTGTTTTTACTGTGTACGGTACCAGCAGTTATGGTCGAAGTGACAATAAAAAGTGACTTGACTTGACTTCATCACTGTCACACCACTGAATAAAACATCCCACAATCAAATAGGATTGGTCGGAAGTAAACGTGCATTCTTAAAGCCACGCGGTATTCTGAAAGTAAATTAAAAAGAAATTTAAAATATTCATTGTTGATATTTACTGCAGGCACAAAGTTTTGTCAGTGAAATAAAATAAGAACTGAATTCAAGGTAAGCCTTCAGGATTTTTTTTTGGGTTTTGCTGGGTAAAGCAAAAAACAAATCAAGCTCTTGCCATAATCAACCTGTCAGTAAGCTAAAGCACCGTTCAATAATATAGTGACCACAACTGCTGATGGATAGTAACATTGGAACTTAGTGCTTTTTTTAAAAAACTTTTATAGTATATCTAATTGGTGCAACTGATAAGATCACGGCTTTGATGGAGTACTTACCACAAATACTGAGGGGAGCAATACAGATGAGGTGGTAAATGACTTTTGTTCTAATAATATTTTGGTGTGAAATAGCTTTGTGGCATATCATCACTCTTAGGAACCTGTTGATTATGTATCATGTAGTGATTGCTCAACTGCACTCAGCTAGATTTGTAATTAAGTCAACAGAACCCAGATTACTTTCACAAAATACAGAAGGTTCCAGGCCAAATCCAACTTCATTAAGAAATTCAGGAAAAATGTACTTAATCAAACTGTGGTTAGAAAATAGAACTGTTAATGCATAAACATTGGCGCAGAATACTTGGACTCAAATGGACTGTTTTTGTGCTGTACATCTCATATAAGGGTTGCAAATAACAAGGACGAGCCTGATGATGAGATCAAAGAGGTACAGCATGGAAACAGGCTCTTCAGCCCATCAAGTGTATGCTAACATCAGCCAACTATTTACAATCAACAACAAAAAATCTGCGGATGCTGGAAATCCAAGTAACACACACAAAATGCTGGAGGAATTCAGCAGGCCAGGCAGCATCTAAGGGAAAGAAGGCCATGGAAGAAATAAAACGGGGGAGCACCAGAGGGAGATTATGGGCAGGCAAGGAGATAAGGTGAGAAAGGGACATGGGGATGGGGAATGGTGGGGGGGGGGGTGGAATGGCCATTGCCAGAAATTCAAGCAATCAATATTTTCAAGATTCAAGATTCAACAAACTTTATTGTCATTCTAACCATACATCAGCTCTGCAAGGCAAAATGAGACAGCGTTTCTCAGGAGCACTGCAATCATAACATAACAAACGCAACACTAAATAATAAACATAACAATAAATAGTAAAACACAACAGTCACATGTCAGTTAAAATCAAGTTATAAGTGTCCAGTGCAAGTTAAAGGTGTCCAAAGCAGAGTCAGGTAGAGCAGCTATTTAGCAGTCTAACTGCCTGTGGGAGGAAGCTGTTTAGTAGCATTGTGGTTTTAGTTTTGATGCTCCTGTAACATTTGCCTGATGGCAGAAGAACAAACAGTTCGTGGAGAGGGTGTGAGGGGTCTTTAATGATGTACCGTGTCTTCTGGAGGCATCGACTCTGAAAGAGGTCTTGGACAGAAGGTAGGGAGACCCCAATAACCTTCTCTGCTCCCTTAACCACCCTCTGCAAGGCTTTTTTGTCGACAGCACTGCAGCTGGAGTACCAGGTTGTGATGCAAAAGGTCAGCACACTCTCAACCACGCCTCTGTAGAATGTAGTTAAGATGTTAGTGGGGAGTGATGCTTATTTAACCTTCCTCAGAAAGTGCAATCTCTGCTGGGCCCGTTTCACAATCCCAGTGGTGTTCCTGGACCAGGTGAGATTGTCCGAGAACCGCACCCCAAGGAACTTGATGTTTTCCACTCTCTCCACTGTGGAGCCGCTGATGCTGAGGGGTGTGTGCTCAGGCTGAGACCGTCTGAAATCGACAATCATCTCCTTGGTTTTGGTGACATTAAGCATCAAGTGGTTATCCCTGCACCAGCTCTCAAGGTGTTTGACCTCCTCCCTGTACATAGTTTCATCATTTTTGCTGATGAGCCCCACCACTGTGGTATCATCTGCAAATTTAATGATCAGGTACTCCTTGAATCTGGCTGCACAGTCATGTGTTAGCAGTGTAAATAGCAATGGGCTAAGCTCACAGCCTTGTGGGGATCCAGTGCTCAGCGTGATGGAGTCAGAGATGTTCCTGCCAACATGGGCTGACTGTGGTCTCTCTGTCAAGTAATCCAGAATCTAGTGACACATGGCAGTGCTAAGGCCAAGCAGCAACAGTTTCTCCACTAGTCTCTGCGGGATGATGGTATTGAACAATGGTATTAATTTATGCCATTAGGTTGGAGACCACCCAGACAGAGTATAAGGTATTGTTCCTCCAACCTGAGTGTGGCCTCCATGACAGTAGAAGAGGCCATGGATAGATATATTGGAATGGAAGTGCGAAGTGAAAATAAAAGAGATCGCTCTCTTGTTCAATTGTCCCTCCTGGCATCTATCCTTGCAAGCTGAACAAGTGCTACATCTGCCCCTTCGTCTCCTCCTTCACTACAATTCAGGGCCCCAAACAATCCTTGCAAGTGAGGCAACACTTCACCTGTGAGTCTATTGGTGTTATATACTGTGTCTGGTGCACTCGGTGTGGCCTCCTGTATATCAGTGAGGCCCAGTGTAGATTGGGAGACTGCTTCACCGAGCAACCACTCGAAAAAGCAGAGGCTATTCATTTTAATTCCACTTCCCATTCCAATTCAGATATATCTTTCTCTGGCCTCCTCCATTGTCGTGATGAGGCCACACTCAGGCTGAGGAGCAACACCTTACATTCTGCCCGGGTAGCCTCCAACCTGATGGCATGAAGATTGATTTCTCGAACTTTCAGTAATGGCCACCCCACCCCCCCCTCACCATTCCCCATTCCCTACTTCTGGTGCTCCTCCCTACTTTTCTTTCTTCCAAGGCCTTCTGTCCTCTCCTATCAGACTCCCCTTTCTCCAGCCCTGTATCTCTTTCACCAATCAGCTTCCCAGCTCTTTACTTCACCCCTCCCCTCCTGGTTTCATCTATCACCCTGTGTTTCTCTCTCCCCTCCCCTCAGCTTTTAACTCTACTCCTCATCATTATTTCCTCCAGTCCTGCTGAAGGGTCTCAGCCTGAAACGTCGACTGTACTCTTTTCCATTCACACTACCTGGCCAGCTAAGTTCCTCCAGCATTTTGTGTATGTTATTTACAATTTTTTTTTTGTTATTCATTTGACATTCCCTTTCACTCCTGCAAGCTCCTACCACTCAATGACACACTAGGGCCAATTGGTCAATTAATCGTTCAGCTCACATAGGATGGGCAGGAAACTGGAGTTCCCAGCATCGAAAGTCACAGCAGAACGTGAAAGCTCCAGACCTATAGCACTTGAGGCCAGGATTGAACCTGGGTCAATGTGATGGCACGCTCAGTACATGTCTTTTCATAGTCCAACTGCAGAAACTATCCTTCTGCCCAGACTGTACTCAGGTTCAGTGACTCTCCTGGAACACTGCTATAATTCTGTCGTTCTTCAATAGCAAGTAATCAAATGGATCAATATCAAAATACCTTGATTACATTACCCAAGGTTAATCTGTTGACTGAACGAATGTTATTCTTCCCCTCAATAAAATCAAGTTTCTTACAGAACCTTTTCTCTTAAAAGTAGTTATTAAAATGAGTGTATTCTTTAAGAGTGCACCAATTACAGTTCCAAATTTGGTTCCTTTCAAAAAAAGTTGTTAAAGAGGGCAAGGAAACTATTCCTTGATGTTTGTCAAAAATAACCATCCGGCCAGTTCCTTTAAAATGCTGCACAACAGTTATCAAAAGATCAACATGACACTTTACTTTCATGTGCCAGAAGTCCCAGACAGTGTACTCAGACCCAATCATATAACACTGAATAATGAAGAGTGTGCCAAGCACTCCATAGCTTGGCACAAAGCAGGTGTAGCCAAGGCAATGCAGCTTGAACATTTGTCTCACTTCGCTGTGACCCAGTTTCTTGACAAGTAATTACAATGACCAAGATCAGCTGGCTGCCTGACATTATCGTCACTTGAGCCCACAGCATGCTCAACCAGCAAATTACAGAGCGGTACCTCTATGAATCAATTTAGAAGCCATCCAGCTGGCATCAGGACACTGATGCTAAATATGATAAATGCAAAGCCAATGGCTGCCCATCTGAAGCCAGACGACATCGTAAGGAATTAAAAATTCTGCAAATAAATCAATTACAGAGAAAGAATTTAAAATTGCTTCCCAATCTAGTTATTGCCCCATTAAGTATGTACATACTAACTTGAACTGAGATAGAGAAGATGCCTTCTTTAGTAAAGAACAAGGCTGCGTCCTTCGGGTGGAAAGCTATTTTTGGAAGCATTTGGAGGAAGAGAAACCAGTCCATCCTCAAATGAAACAGTGAACATACAGTTTCTTTGATTTTAAGCATTTCACAAAGAGGATTTGTTTATTCTTTGCAAACATGCAGCTGATTGCTGTCATAAGATTGCTAGTAGTTTATTTCCAATTGTCTAAATTACAAAATACCACAAGACCATTTCAGGGCCACTGGCAAAATTATTACATCTGATTAACACTTCTTATTCCCAAAACAGAAACAATATTGTCAAAGAACAATTGCAGAATACAGCAAAAGTCACACAATGTCACCATAAATTATCTGCGCCACTAAATGATGACCATCAGATCCATACAGATGCTGTGTAAGAGCAATTCAGTTGGTTCCATTGCTCTTCTTAGCTCCACACTCCTCCTCCCACAGTCCTGCTAATTCTTCCCTTTCAGCTTCATCCAATTCCTTTGATAATTGAATTTGCCTCCACTACTATGTCCCTACATTCCACACCCTAACTACTTGATTTGTAAAATGATGGTTTCTCATCTCACTTTTGTATCTTTTGCTAATCACCATCATTCTCACCTGACCCCTCCACCAGTGGGAACAGTTTCACTTGGCAACTTAGTCTATACCAGGAGTTCCCCAACTGTTTTTATGCCATGGACCAATATCATTACGAAAGGTTTGAGAGGTTGGGAACCCCCTGGTCTACACTCCTCACAACGTTAAGTATCTCTATCACATTTCCTCATAACTTGCTCTTTTCCAAACAGACCAACCCCAGATTTTCCAGTCTAGGAGGGGAGGAGAAGATAGCGGTGTGACACAGCACGTGCGGCTGCTCCGAAATGATATCGGTACCATGCACAATCCTGATTTGATGGAGACAGACGTGAGAAGCATGGAGGAACATCTGGAGAAACTTCTGAAATGCCTGCTTCACTGCCGTTGCTACTGTGCGAGCAAGAATCTCTGGAGGGGAAGGCCCCAAATCTTCGGCTTTGCCTATTGCCGGGGCCTGGGTCGAAGCGCTCGGCAGGGATAGTGCTCAGTGTCGGAGGGCTGGTCGGAGGCTCAAAGTTTTTGGACGGACTCAAGAGTCGGTTGTGGTCAGGTGCTTCCAGGGTGCTGCATCGGCAAGTTTGCGGCACTGGAAGCTCATGGCAGGAAGACAGCTTCTCTTCCTTCTACCATCTGCGTGAGATGATGGGACTTTCGAGAGACTTTGAGACTTTTTTTTACCGTGCCCATGGTCTGTTCTTTATCAAATTATGATATTGCTTTGCACTGTTGTAACTATATGTTGTAACTATATGTGGTTTTTGTCAGTTTTTTAAGTCTTGGTTTGTCTTGTGTTTCTGTGATATCATTCTGGAGGAACATTGTATCACTTCTTAATGCATGCATTACTAAATGACAATAAAAGAGGACTGCATGTCCTCATAATCTAATCTAATCTAATTTAAATACCTGAAGTTCCTCATTTCTGGAATCATTTTGCTAAATCTTATCTGCGTTCTCTCTAAATGCTTTGTATTTTTCGTAAAGTATGGTGCTCACAATTGAACACAATACTGCAGATGTCATCCAGCCAATATTATACAAAGATTCATAACTTCTCTTGTACTCCCTGTTCCGTATGCTCTTTTTAAAAGAAAAGTCACATTATCAACCTGCCCTGAAACTACCCTTGAATCCCTCTGTCATGTAGAATTGTGACCTGCAATTTATATTGCATCTTCTCATTGTACCACCCAAAATGGAACATGGAACATAGAAATCTATAGCATAATACAGGCCCTTCGGCCCACAATGTTGTGCTGACCATGTAACCTACTCTAGAAACTGCCTAGAATTTCCCTAGCACACAGCCCTCTATTTTTCTGAGCTCCATGTACCCACCTAAGAGGTTCCTAAAAGACCCTATTGTATCTGCTTCCACCACTGCAACCAGCAGTGCATTCCACGCACCAATCACTACTTGTGTGAAAAACTTACCACTGACATCCCCTTTTCACCTATTTCCAAGCACCTTAAAACTATCCCCTACTGTGCTAGCCATTTCAGCCCTGGGATAAAGCCTCTGGCTATCCACATGATCAATGCCCCACATCATCTTAAACACTTCTATCAGGTCACCTCTCATCCTCCATCGCTCCAAGGAGAAAAAGCCAAGTTCAGTCAATCTATTCTCGTAAGGTACGCCCTCCAATCCAGGCAACATCCTTGTAAATCTCCTCTGCATTCTCTCTATAGTATCCACATCCTTCCTGTAGTGAGGTGATCAGAACTGAACACAGTACTCCAAGTGGGGTCTAACCAAGGTCTTATATAGCTGTAACATTATATCACGGCTCTAGAACTCAATCCCATGGTTGATGAATGCCAACACAGCATACACCTTCATAACAACACAGTCAACCTGTGCAGCAGCTTTGAGTGTCCTATGGACAGGGACCCCAAGATCTCTCACATCCTCCACACTGCCAAGAGTCTTACCATTAATATTATATTCTGACTTCAAATTTGACCTACCAAAATGAACCACTTCACACTTATCTGGGTTGAAGTCCATCTGCCACTTCTCAGCCCAGTTCTGCATCCTATAGACGTCCTGCTGTAACCTCTGAAAACCCTCCAGACTATCTACAACACCTCCAACCTTTGTGTCATCAGCAAACTTACTAACCCACCCTTCTACTTCTTCATCCAGGACATTTATAAAAATCACGAAGAGAAGGGGTCTCAGAACAGATCCCTGAGGCACACTACTGGTCATTGACCTCCATGCAGAATATGAACCATCTACAGCCACCCTTTGCCTTCTGTGGGCAAGCCAGTTCTGGATCCAGAAACCAAGGTCTTCTGGGATCCCATACCTCCTTACTTTCTGAAGCAGCCTGGCATGGGGAACTTTATCAAATACCTTACTGATATCCATATACACCACCTCCACTGCTCTTCCATCATCAATGTGTTTTGTTACTTCCTCAAAGAATTCAATCAGGCTCATAAGGCATGACTTGCCCTTGACAAAGCCATGCTGACTATCCCTAATCAGATTATGTCTCTCCAAATGCTCATAAATCTTGCCTCTCAGGATCTTCTCCAACAACCTGCCCACTACTATGGTCAGACTCACTGGTTTATAATTTCCTGGGTTATCTCTACTCCCTTTCTTGAACAAGGGAACAACATTTGAAACCCTCCAATCCTCCGATACTTCTCCTGTCCCTATTGATGATGAAAAGATCACTGCAAGAGGCTCAGCAATCTCCTCCCTCGCTTCCCACAGTAGCGTGGAGTATATCTCATCCAGTCCCAGTGATTTATCTAGCTCAATGCTTTTCAAAAACTGCATCATAACCTCTTTCTTAATGTCTATATGCTCAAGTGTTTCAGTCTTCTCAGGGTCTTTTCCAAGGTTTTTTTTTTCCTGGTAAATACTGAAGGAAAGTATTCATTTAGTACCTCCGCTACCTCCTCCAACTCCGTGCACACATTTCCACGATCGCACCTGATTGGTCCTATTCTTACATGGCTCATCCTCTTGCCCTTCACATACTAGTAGGACATCTTGAGGTTCTCCTTAATCCTGGTCACCAAGGCCTTCTCACGGCCCTTTCGGGCTCTCCTAATTCCATTCCTAAGCTCCTTCCTAGAAACCTTGTAACTTTCTAGAGTTCTAACAGTACTTAGTTTCTTGAACATTTCGTAAGCTTTTCTTTTCTTCTTAATTAGATTTTCTACATCCTTGGTATACCATGGTTCTTTAACTCTACCATCCTTTCCCTGCCTTAATGGAACATACCTGTGCAGAACTCCAATAAACATTCCCTGAACATTTGCCACACTTCTGCCATGTATTTCCCTGAGAACATCTGCTCCCAAGTTCCTGCCTAATAGTATCATACTTCTCCCTACTCCAATTGAATGTTTTCCCAAATTGTCTGCTCCAGCGCTATGGTGTAGGAGATAGTCGTAGTCACTACCACCAAAAATGCTCTCCCACCGAGAGATCTGGCACCTGGCCAGGTTCATTTCCCAATAGCAGATCAGGTACAGCCTCTCCTTTAGTTGGCTTATCTACATATTGTGTCAGGAAACCTTCCTGAACACACCTAACAAACTCCACCCCACCTAAACCCCTTGCACTAAGGAGATACTAATCAATATTAGGAAAGTTAAAACGTCCCATCACAACAACCTTATTATTATTGCACTGTTCCAAAATCTATCTCCCTATCTGGAGTCTATAAAAAAACACACAGTAGAGTTATTGCCCCTATGAACACACCACATTCCTCAGTACTAAATTTCCTCTGCCACTGAGCCACCCTTTGCACCAACCTATCTTCTTCTCCTTTAACTCTCCAATATCCTTACAGTATTACTCCAAGTCATCTGCAAATTTGGAAACTGTGCCCTGTAACAAGTTAATAATCTGTATTAAGAAAAACAAGGACATCATACTGAGTCCAGGGGCAGTCCACAGTACACTTATCTTCCAGTTTAAAAAAATAAGCTCTCCCTAATACTGTTCCATTACTAGTTTTATTTTCTATCCATGCTGATACAAATCCTTTTATTGTTGATGCAGTATTTTATCCTTGTGATACACGTACACCACAGCAACCATGTTTCCTCTCACTGACTTCAAAATCTCTATTATTAGAGATGATTAGCAATCCAGCTGGTTTCACAGTTCCTTCTCCACCACTTCCTCTCCATAGCTCTGAAAAATTCTTCCATAGGCTTATCCAATTCCTTAATAATATTAGAATTCAGTCTCCTTCTACTACTACTCCACAACAATTCTCTTTTTATCCACTTGCTATGAAAAATATTGTTCCTTGTGTCACATTTGGTCCTTTTGCTAATCATCTTAATTGTGTATCCTTCCTTGGCTTCCTCCTATTAATACATAAACAAATCAGCTGTTGACACCATCCTTAATTATGGTTTCTTGAACTTTCTCAAGATAATACAGGGTTTATCCACACCCCCCCTTTTAAACAACACTTGTGAGTTCCAAATCTTTAGGCACCATCCCACATGAATCCGCTGATTAAAAATTACAGCCAAATTTCTTTCCTTACTACCATCAGCAACCACATAAGGTGCCTTTTCCACAGTTAGAGATAGATCAGAGAAATTATTTTTTTTTAAAGTTGGCAAGACAGAAATAGAAAACGAGAAAAGACTGGTAGCAAACATACAAGACAATCTAGATATTCATAGGGGTTTATGCAAAAAAGAAAGGGATTGCAAGTGTTAAATTTAATCATGGGCAGAAAATATGGATAAGGAACTAAATGAGTACTTTACATCAGTCCAAGGAAGAAAACATTTGTGAAATCTAAACAAAGGTATATATGGTTCATATTTGAGATGGGCTAAAATTATATTAGATTAGATTCAACTTTATTATCATTGTGCCGAGTACAGATACAAAGCCAATGAAATGCATTTAGCATCTAACCAGAAATGCAAAGAAGAGTGTTATTTACAAGACAACTGCGAATAAAAAGTAAGTACTACAGCACACAAATATAAAAGTACTGAGACAGTACAACAGGGGTGCAATACTGCCTAGCGCTGTGATGTGAGGTTCAGCAGGGTCACAGCCTCAGGGAAGAAGCTCTTCCTGTGCCTGCTGGCGCGGGAGCAGAGGCTCCTGCAGCGCCTACCGGATGGGAGGAGAGTAAAAAATCCATGGTTAGGGTGAGATGCATCCTTGATAATGCTTTTCGCCCTGCCCAGGCAGCGTTTATGGTAGATGTTCTCAATGATGGGCAATAGGGTGCCGATAATCCGCTGGGCAGTTTTCACCACATGCTGGAATGCTTTGCAGTCCGATACCGGACAATTGCCATATCACACTGAGATGCAGTTGATGAGTATGCTCTCAATGGTACAACGGTAAAAGTCTGTCAGTATCCTGGGACAGAGGTGAGCTTTCTTGATGCTTCGCAGGAAATAGAGGCGCTGCTGCACCTTTTTGATCAGGATGGAGGAGTTCAGGGACCAGGTGAGATCCTCGGAAATGTGAACACCAAGGAATTGACAGATTGCAAAAGAAAAATCAACAATGCGTTGTGAGCAGAGACAAAAACTTTTAACCAAGAGGCATATTTTATTGTGGACCTTGAGAAGTAAGAAGCTTTGCAGAAGCAGAGGGGTTCAGAGAAGATTAATATGAGCTGTGCAAGCTAGAATGCTCAAGGAGTGGCTGCCAATAGTGAAGCAAAATAGGTGGAGGGACAAGGACTTAAACACTCTTTAAACTGAAGTGCTGAGGTCACAAATAACTGATGAAAAGTATCCTGCTGTTGATTGAATATGAGCAGCTATCAATTTTCCATTATCTAATCACAAAGATGGATGATGCAAGGCCAGACAAGACAGCACAAGAATGTCAACTCTGAATATAGAAAATACGTGGATTTCAGAGGCAGATGGGTTGAGGGAGGAAAAAAATGTGGACGATTTTCTGGAGGTGAATGTAGTCAGCTGATATAGAACATAAGGTCAAATGGTCAGATTAGGATCCAAAGGGAAACCAAAAATGTAGGTTGTTTATTTTAAGGAAACGGGCAGGAAAAAGGATTATATCAAATGGATAAGAAGTTTGTGATGGTAATGGAGGACAATGTTTTATTTTTCCTACTGTTTAACTTAAGGTTTCCCAAGCTTTTTAATGCCATGGATCCCTACCATTAACCAAGGGGTCCGTAGACCACTGGACCTTAACTGAAAGAAACTGTGATTCATCCAAGAGCAGTAAAACAACTAGACAAGTGGATCAGTTGGCAGAATTTTGGAAAGTACGAGCTAGGCATTATCACCACACAGATGGGAACCATCCCATTGTCTTCTAATTATGGAGCCAAGGGGAAACTGCAGAGGTAAGGGGCTATGAATATTTTCTGAATCAGAATCATGCTTATTATCACTGGCGTGTGACGTGAAATTTGTTAACTTAGTAGCAGCAGTTCAATACAATACATAATATAGAAGAGAAAAATAAATAAATAATAGTAATAACAATAAACAAGTAAATCAATTACAGTTACATGTATTGAATATAAACGTAAACAACAGGAATTCTGCAGATGCTGGAAATTCAAGCAACATACATCAAAGTTGCTGGTGAACGCAGCAGGCCAAGCAGCATCTATAGGAAGAGGCGCAGTCGACGTTTCAGGCCGAGACCCTTCGTCAGGACTAACTGAAGGAAGAGTGAGTAAGGGATTTGAAAGCTGGAGGGGGAGGGGGAGATGCAAAATGATAGGAGAAGACAGGAGGGGGAGGGATAGAGCCGAGAGCTGGACAGGTGATAGGCAAAAGGGGATACGAGAGGATCATGGGACAGGAGGCCTAGGGAGAAAGACGGGGGGGGGGTGACCCAGAGGATGGGCAAGAGGTATATTCAGAGGGACAGAGGGAGAAAAAGGAGAGTGAGAGAAAGAATGTGTGCATAAAAAGGAGTAACAGCTGGGGTATGAGGGGGAGGTGGGGCCTAGCGGAAGTTAGAGAAGTCAATGTTCATGCCATCAGGTTGGAGGCTACCCAGACGGAATATAAGGTGTTGTTCCTCCAACCTGAGTGTGGCTTCATCTCTACAGTAGAGGAGGCCGTGGATAGACATGTCAGAATGGGAATGGGATGTGGAATTAAAATGTGTGGCCACTGGGAGATCCTGCTTTCTCTGGCGGACAGAGCGTAGATGTTCAGCAAAGCGGTCTCCCAGTCTGCGTCGGGTCTCACCAATATATAAAAGGCCACATCGGGAGCACCGGACGCAGTATATCACCCCAGTCGACTCACAGGTGAAGTGATGCCTCACCTGGAAGGACTGTTTGGGGCCCTGAATGGTGGTAAGGGAGGAAGTGTAAGGGCATGTGTAGCACTTGTTCCGCTTACACGGATAAGTGCCAGGAGGGAGATCAGTGGGGAGGGATGGGGGGGACGAATGGACAAGGGAGTTGTGTAGGGAGCGATCCCTGCGGAATGCAGAGAGAGGGGGGGAGGGAAAGATGTGCTTAGTGGTGGGATCCCGTTGGAGGTGGCGGAAGTTACGGAGAATAATATGTTGGACCCGGAGGCTGGTGGGGTGGTAGGTGAGGACCAGGGGAACCCTATTCCTAGTGGGGTGGTGGGAGGATGGAGTGAGAGCAGATGTACGTGAAATGGAGGAGATGCGTTTAAGAGCAGAGTTGATAGTGGAGGAAGGGAAGCCCCTTTCTTTAAAAAATGAAGACATCTCCCTCGTCCTAGAATGAAAAGCCTCATCCTGAGAGCAGATGCGGCGGAGACGGAGGAATTGCGAGAAGGGGATGGCGTTTTTGCAAGAGACAGGGTGAGAAGAGGAATAGTCCAGATAGCTGTGAGAGTCAGTAGGCTTATAGTAGATATCAGTGGATAAGCTGTCTCCAGAGACAGAGACAGAAAGATCTAGAAAGGGGAGGGAGGTGTCGGAAATAGACCAGGTAAACTTGAGGGCAGGGTGAAAGTTGGAGGCAAAGTTAATAAAGTCAACGAGTTCTGCATGCGTGCAGGAAGCAGCGCCAATGCAGTCGTCGATATAGCGAAGGAACCGTTTCTACCTCCTACCCAAGATCCACAAACCTGCCTGTCCTGGCCGACCTATTGTCTCAGCTTGCTCCTGCCCCACCGAACTCGTTTCTGCATACCTCGACACTGTTTTATCACCCCTTGTTCAATCCCTTCCGACCTATGTTCGTGACACTTCTCACGCTCTTAAACTTTTCGATGATTTTAAGTTCCCTGGCCCCCACCGCTTTATTTTCACCATGGATGTCCAGTCCTTATATACTTCCATCCCCCATCAGGAAGGTCTCAAAGCTCTACGCTTCTTTTTGGACTCCAGACCTAATCAGTTCCCCTCTACCACCACTCTGCTCCGTCTAGCGGAATTAGTCCTGTTACGTACCCCGTAACTGGGTTGCCAAACCAGCAGAAATGGATCACTCAGTTGGAGTCTGGAGTACTAGAACTAAGAAAGTTTTATTAAAGAAACAAGCAACACAGTAATCGAAAGGATAATAAATGCAACAGTTCAGTGATGATAAACACACATGTGCACAGCATTAAGATAACAGCATCAATCAAGCTCTATCGTTGTCTAGGGGTAAATGACCAATTTCAAAATGACTCAAAGTTCAGTCCAGTTAGTAGTTCAGTTCGCAGTAATCGTTGCCATGGCGATGGACAAGGTGGGGGAAGAGAGACAGAGAGAACAGGAACAACTCATCATTCAGCACAGCTTCACTCACAGATCAGCGAGATGGCTCACAGACCAACTTTTGGGCGGGTCCTTGGTGATGTCACCTGAGGTCACCGACTGTGACCCCTCCTCCAGATGCGGTCGATCCTCTGCAGTGAACCCGGCACCCAGGCAAGGGCGGACACACACCGGGTTCCCGCTGATCGTACCTTTCCACCCTTGTCGTTGTCTGGCACTTCTCACCCACTCGTGAGAGGCGCACCGCTTCCAGGGTCTCGTTACCTCGGGTGGCGTGTGTGTTCCTGTCTTAGCGAACCTGTCCCTTTTTATCCCCCTGCTGGGGTATCGCCTGTCCATCACTTCAAACAGTTCAGGGTTCAAAGGGGGGGAGCCGCTCCAGACAGCTCTCTCTCCCACATCCCTTCATTACACATCTCCAGACGCTGCTCCATTGTTCCTTATCTCTCCTTCCCCTGAGGGCAGGTGGCAGACCAACTGCTGATGCCACTGATGCTAGCCCAGGCCAGCAAACATCTTAATTTTATGTGTATTCTCGTAACAGTCCTTACTCTTAATAATTTCTCCTTTTGCTCCTCCCATTTCCTCCAAACTAAAGGTGTAGCTATGGGCACCCGTATGGGTCCTAGCTATGCCTGCCTTTTTGTTGGGTTTGTGGAACAATCTATGTTCCGTGCCTATTCTGGTATCTGTCCCCCACTTTTCCTTCGCTATATCGACGACTGCATTGGCGCTGCTTCCTGCACGCATGCAGAATTCGTTGACTTTATTAACTTTGCCTCCAACTTTCACCCTGCCCTCAAGTTTACCTGGTCTATTTCCGACACCTCCCTCCCCTTTCTAGATCTTTCTGTCTCTGTCTCTGGAGACAGCTTATCCACTGATATCTACTATAAGCCTACTGACTCTCACAGCTATCTGGACTATTCCTCTTCTCACCCTGTCTCTTGCAAAAACGCTATCCCCCTCTCGCAATTCCTCCGTCTCCGCCGCATCTGCTCTCAGGATGAGGCTTTTCATTCTAGGACGAGGGAGATGTCTTCATTTTTTAAAGAAAGAGGCTTCCCTTCCTCCACTATCAACTCTGCTCTTAAACGCATCTCCTCCATTTCACGTACATCTGCTCTCACTCCATCCTCCCACCACCCCACTAGGAATAGGGTTCCCCTGGTCCTCACCTACCACCCCACCAGCCTCCGGGTCCAACATATTATTCTCCGTAACTTCCGCCACCTCCAACGGGATCCCACCACTAAGCACATCTTTCCCTCCCCCCCTCTCTCTGCATTCCGCAGGGATCGCTCCCTACACAACTCCCTTGTCCATTCGTCCCCCCCATCCCTCCCCACTGATCTCCCTCCTGGCACTTATCCGTGTAAGCGGAACAAGTGCTACACATGCCCTTACACTTCCTCCCTTACCACCATTCAGGGCCCCAAACAGTCCTTCCAGGTGAGGCATCACTTCACCTGTGAGTCGACTGGGGTGATATACTGCGTCCGGTGCTCCCGATGTGGCCTTTTATATATTGGTGAGACCCGACGCAGACTGGGAGACCGCTTTGCTGAACATCTACGCTCTGTCCGCCAGAGAAAGCAGGATCTCCCAGTGGCCACACATTTTAATTCCACATCCCATTCCCATTCTGACATGTCTATCCACGGCCTCCTCTACTGTAGAGATGAAGCCACACTCAGGTTGGAGGAACAACACCTTATATTCCGTCTGGGTAGCCTCCAACCTGATGGCATGAACATTGACTTCTCTAACTTCCGCTAGGCCCCACCTCCCCCTCGTACCCCAGCTGTTACTCCTTTTTATGCACACATTCTTTCTCTCACTCTCCTTTTTCTCCCTCTGTCCCTCTGAATATACCTCTTGCCCATCCTCTGGGTCACCCCCCCCGTCTTTCTCCCTAGGCCTCCTGTCCCATGATCCTCTCGTATCCCCTTTTGCCTATCACCTGTCCAGCTCTCGGCTCTATCCCTCCCCCTCCTGTCTTCTCCTATCATTTTGCATCTCCCCCTCCCCCTCCAGCTTTCAAATCCCTTACTCACTCTTCCTTCAGTTAGTCCTGACGAAGGGTCTCGGCCTGAAACGTCGACTGCGCCTCTTCCTATAGATGCTGCTTGGCCTGCTGCGTTCACCAGCAACTTTGATGTATGTTACATGTATTGAATACATTTTTTTAAAACGCGCAAAAAACAGTAATACTATATTAAAAAAAGTGAGGTAGTGTCCATTTAGGAATCGGATGGCAGAGGGGAAGAAGCTGTTCCTGAATGGCTGAGTGTGTGCCTTCAGGCTTCGGTACCTCCTACCTGATTTTAACAGTGAGAAAAGGGCATGCCCTGGGTGCTGGAAGTCCTTAATAATGGACACACTGCTCCCTGAATATGTCCTGGGTACTTTGAAATAGCCCTCCACAAATCATACCTGGTTTTCTGGTACAGGCCTGGGTCATCAGACTTGAATGCCACAGATCTAGCCTTCAGCAGACAACGTACCTTCTGGTTCATCCATGGCTTTTGGTTTGGGAATGTACAGTAAGTCTTTGTAGGCACACACTTATCTACACAGGTTTTAATGAAGCAGGCAATAACTGCAGCATACTCATTCAGATTCAAAGATGAATCCCTAAATACAGTCCAGTCCACTGATTCAAAGCAGTCCTGTAGGCACTCCTGTGCTTCCCCTGTCCATACTTTCTTGGTCCTCACTACTGGTGTTGCAGTCTTCAGTCACTGCCTATACTAAGGGAATAGAAGTACAGCCAGGTGATCAGACTTCCTGAAATGAGGGCATGGAATAGCACAGTAGGCATTCTTGATGGTGGTGTAGCAATGGTCCAGTGTGTTGCTTTCTCTGGTATTGCAAGTGATCTGTTGATGGTAATTGCTTAGTGATTTTTTTCAGGTTGGCTTGGTTAAAATCTCCCAAAACGATGGTGAAGGCATTAGGGTACGCTGTTTCATGCATGTTGATGCCATTGCTCAGATCATCTAAATCCTGCTTGACATTGACCTGAGCTGGAACGTAAGCTGCTACCAAAATGACCCCATGGTAGGGGTCAAAATACCCTATCCATGGTAGGTAAAAAGGGCGGCACTTAAATGCTGGATATTCCAGGTCTGGTGAGCAGAATGGGACAACACTGATATATTTGTGCACCAAGAAGAGTTGATCATGAGGCATACTCCTCCACCTCTGCTTTTGAGAGACTCTATAGATCTATCCTGATTGTGTATAGTAAACCCATTGATCTGAATTGCTGTATCCAGTACAGAAGGGGTTAACCAGGATTCCATAAAACAAAGGACACACGCGGTCTTAATGTTCCTCTGATTCAATTTCAAATGTAATTATGCAAGGTTTAAAACAAATATCTTTCTACAGTTGCTAAAATTAGGGCGATCCAAAGTAGATTGGCTTAAAAAAAGCTGGGGAAGCTTTGCAGCAAACTATTGAGCCAGACTTCTTAGTTATGATATGATATGATATAGAATTAAGAAAGTGACCAGCAATGGTGCAATGGAAACTTGATAAGCTCTTGTGTTAAATGATGGATATGTACTTTGGATACAGAATAAGGTGAACTTTAGAAATAGAAGCTGGACTGGACTGTTCTGTCATTCCATAAGATTTCGATCGATCAAGAAGCTGGAGGATTCCTCCTAGCACATGTTCTACCAATGGACACCATGCAGATTCCCACAAAGGCAGGGAATCACCAGCAGGTTCTGGTCAGTAACAATGCTGTCTTGACCTTGCTGAAGTTTACAAGTTTTCAAATCTCTTACTAGCTCTTCTTTCAGTTAGTCCTGATGAAGGGTCTCGGCCCAAGACGTCGACTGTACCTCTTCCTAGAGATGCTGCCTGGCCTGCTGCGTTCACCAGCAACTTTTATCTGTGTTGCTTGAAATTCTAGCATCTACAGATTTCCTCGTGTTTACAAGGGTAATCTTGCATTTACAATACCCCGCAAATTCCAGACATGGTATTGGTAAATGACTTGTCATATGCTGCTGATCATCACAAAATGAGAAGTAGTAACTTTCAGTTTGGGAGAACATGGTTCCGTGAATTGAACATGGTCTTAAATATCAGTGATACCAATCTGAAACTGTGTACAGTATACTGACTAAAGTCTTTTACTGAAGATTCAAGAATCTCTTGTGGAAAGAATAGTTCACCAAGGAAATGTGGCTGAAACTCTTGAGCAAGAGTCACACATTTCAACACAGGATTTCATAAAGGACAAGAGACCACTTTGCTTCCCAAGCCTAGTCTGGCAATTTTTTAAAAAAACATGCCTGATCTGTAAATCATTTAACCACAATTTCTCCACATCCTTGGACATCTTAACAGCAATCTACTGATCTTATATTTGAAAAATATTCATTGACTCAGCATCCACTTTTCAATTTCTAACTATAAGAGGAACTACATTCATTCTTTTCAGTATTTAACCACAATGATTATATTCGAAAAACAAGTACTGACATTTATGGAATTGCTCTCCCATACTACAGAAGTTACTTAACCAAAATCTTAACACATAAAGGGCATTGAATAGAAGCGCAAGAACATACACTCAGTGGGCTCTTTATTAGAATAAAGTGGCCACTGAGTATATTCATGGTTTTGTACTGCTGTAGTCCATCCACTTCAAGGTTCAACGAGTTGTGCATTCAGAGATGCTCCTTTGTACACCCTGTTGTAACATGTGTTGTAAGTTACTGTCGTCTTCCTGTCAGCTTGAACCAGTCTTGCCATTCTCCTCTGACCTCTCTCAGTAACAAGGAGTTTTTGCCCACAGAATTGCCACTCACTGGAATTTTTTTTTTTTGTTTTTCACACCAACTTTAGAGACTGTTGTGCATGAAAACCCCAGTTTCTGAGATACGCTAACCACACCGTCTGGCACCAACAATCATTCCACGGTCAAAGTCACTTACACTACATTTCTTCCCCATTCTGATGTTTGGTTTGAATAACAACTGAACCTCTTGATCATGTCTCAAACATGAGAAGATCTACAAATGCTGGAAATCTAAGCAACACACACAAGATGCTGGAGGAACTCAGCAGGCAAGGCAGTAGCTATGGAAAAGAGTACAGTCAACATTTCAGGCTGAGATCCTTCAGCAGGACTCATGACGATGTCTACCAGCTTTTATGCATTGAGTTGCTGCTACATGATTAGCTGATTAGATATTTGCATGAGGAGCATGTGAACCTAATAAAGTGGCCACTCAGTATATACCCCAATTCATGATGATATTTCATTAAACTCTATAAACTAAAATAGAAGTTTCTCACAAAACACTCTGACCAAACAGTAAGAGTTCACAATCATCATGAGTATTTGAATGGCTCAGGTTCAGCCTAACAATGCTGCAACTGTCACAGAAATACAATACATTTTACTTCATAACGATAGATAAATCTATATAACAGTTCACAACCTCAGGACACCTCCTTACAGACAATTCAGAACCTTTTGAAACAATCACTACTGCAGTGCAAGAATTAGCATCTGATAGAATTTGTAAACTAATGATTTAATTTTAATGTGGAATTTACTTGTTTGCATTTTAAAGTTCAAACATGCTGTTATTTCAGTTTGCATTAGTGATGTAGCCACAATATGCCCTTGTTGCTGATTAGCCAAAAAAGTTCATTACAAAGAAGTTATTATCTTAAAGCTAATGCCTTCTTTCAAATGATTGAGTAGTATACTTGTGCAAACACAAAAGCAATAATGAAATGACTTCAATTTCAGCGACACCAAAGAACAACCTAATGGAAATTTTAAAAGATTTTTAAATTCATCGGATCACAGTTTTGAATAAGTGCTGTTATGAAGGGCATTGGTAGCCAAGCAGTTTGTGTAATAGTGGAGTAAGGATTGCATACATTAAGTTATGATATTATACCTAATAGTTCGGTCAAGTTCATGGGGTTCTCAACTACTTGCTGCTTCAGTCAAAGCTGTAGATCTTAAAAATGTGTAAGCATGCTTGCATTCTGCCCATTATGTCCATGCCAGCTCAGACAGAGTAACTCGCTACTTCCAACCACTGGCTCTTCGTCCACAGCATTGCAAAATTCCCTTCATTTTTTATTTATCCAATTCCGTCTTGAAATCCACAATGGAACATTTCACCTCCACGTCCAGAGGTAGGCAACGTTCTTCCTAGTCTCATAGAAAGGAACATCTCCAATACTGTTATAATTCGCTAGTAGGTAGTATTTGCAGAAGCTTGACAGGGCAGGACGGTGCCAGATTTTTTTAAATTACCTCTCTGCAGGGCAAAATGGATTACAGCTGGTCCCAACACCAGTTCTGGATCTCACGGAATAGGGCAGAAGAAAGGGAGAAAGAATTCCTTTAGAAAACTAGTCAAAGTTCCTGCTCATCTGTGATACCATGACAAAGGAATGAGGAGGATCAAGCTTGACTTAATAGATTACCAACGGATCGAGATTAATGTAAAAATTAAGAATGCCCATCCAATATGACTAACCAGCAGCAACTAGCATTGAAGAAGAGCACAGAAAAACACTGGTGGGAACTTGATTCTTCAAGTGCTTGTCTTTGCATTTGGTTTTCACTATCACCTCTGTCGGAGTGTAAAGCAATGCAATGCAAATGAACTGAAAAAGTCACTCCCTTCTAGAGATGGCATGATTCACTTCCACATTTACGAAAGGGAACAGCAATGTACACTGATTAACTAAAATGAAACGAAGTTTCTCTATTCCAATGGCTACAGTGTCAGCAATTCCCAGTTTCAGATCAATGTAGTCTACAGAAAGGATGAAACATAGTCACCATTATATTGGGACTTTTAGTTCATCCCACTTGGGTTCTTTCATAAAGTTTGAACTAAAAGTCAATTATTTATTTCAAATGAAAATGGGAAGTTAAGGAAACACTAAGCAGGCCAGGCTGATGAAGGTCATTAATCTGAAACGTTGATTTCACTCAAACAACAGGAATTCTGCAGATGCTGGAAATTCAAGCAACACACATAAAAGTTGCTGGTGAACGCAGCAGGCCAGGCAGCATCTCTAGGAAGAGGTGCAGTCGACGTTTCAGGCCGAGACCCTTCGTCAGGACTAACTGAAGGAAGAGTGAGTAAGGGATTTGAAAGTTGGAGGGGGAGGGGGAGATCCGAAATGATAGGAGAAGACAGGAGGGGGAGGGATGGAGCCAAGAGCTGGACAGGTGATAGGCAAAAGGGATACGAGAGGATCATGGGACAGGAGGTCCGGGAAGAAAGACAAGGTGGGGGGGGGGACCCAGAGGATGGGCAAGGGGTATATTCAGAGGGACAGAGGGAGAAAAAGGAGAGTGAGAGAAAGAATGTGTGTATAAAAATAAGTAACAGATGGGGTACGAGGGGGAGGTGTGGCATTAGCGGAAGTTAGAGAAGTCGATGTTCATGCCATCAGGTTGGAGGCTACCCAGACGGAATATAAGGTGTTGTTCCTCCAACCTGAGTGTGGCTTCATCTTTACAGGAGAGGAGGCCGTGGATAGACATGTCAGAATGGGAATGGGATGTGGAATTAAAATGTGTGGCCACTGGGAGATCCTGCTTTCTCTGGCGGACAGAGCGTAGATGTTCAGCAAGGCGGTCTCCCAGTCTGCGTCGGGTCTCGCCAATATATAAAAGGCCACATCAGGAGCACCGGACGCAGTATATCACCCCAGCCGACTCACAGGTAAAGTGTTGCCTCACCTGGAAGGACTGTTTGGGGCCCTGAATGGTGGTAAGGGAGGAAGTGTAAGGGCATGTGTAGCACTTGTTCCGCTTACACAGATAAGTGCCAGGAGGGAGATCAGTGGGGAGGGATGGGGGGGACGAATGGACAAGGGAGTTGCGTAGGGAGCGATCCCTGCGGAATGCAGGGGGGGGGAAGGAAAGATGTGCTTAGTGGTGGGATCCCGTTGGAGGTGGCGGAAGTTACAGAGAATAATACGTTGGATCCGGAGGCTGGTGGGGTGGTAGGTGAGGACCAGGGGAACCCTATTCCTAGTGGGGTGGTGGGAGGATGGAGGGAGAGCAGATGTACGAGAAATGGGGGAGATGCGTTTAAGAGCAGAGTTGATAGTGGAGGAAGGGAAGCCTCTTTCTTTAAAAAAGGAAGACATCTCCCTCGTCCTAGAATGAAAAGCCTCATCCTGAGAGCAGATGCGGCAGAGATGGAGGAATTGCGAGAAGGGGATGGCGTTTTTGCAAGAGACAGGGTGAGAAGAGGAATAGTCCATATAGCTGTGAGAGTCAGTAGGCTTATAGTAGACATCAGTGGATAAGCTGTCTCCACAGACAGAGACAGAAAGATCTAGAAAGGGGAGGGAGGTGTTGGAAATGGACCAGGTAAACTTGAGGGCAGGGTGAAAGTTGGAGGCAAAGTTAATAAAGTCAACGAGCTCTGCATGCGTGCAGGAAGCAGCGCCAATGCAGTCGTCAATGTAGCGAAGGAAAAGTGGGGGACAGATACCAGAATAGGCACGGAACATAGATTGTTCCACAAAGCCAACAAAAAGGAAGGCATAGCTAGGACCCATACGGGTGCCCATAGCTACACCTTTAGTTTGGAGGAAGTGGGAGGAGCCAAAGGAGAAATTATTAAGAGTAAGGACTAATTCCGCTAGACGGAGCAGAGTGGTGGTAGAGGGGAACTGATTAGGTCTGGAATCCAAAAAGAAGCGTAGAGCTTTGAGACCTTCCTGATGGGGGATGGAAGTATATAGGGACTGGACATCCATGGTGAAAATAAAGCGGTGGGGGCCAGGGAACTTAAAATCATCGAAAAGTTTAAGAGCGTGAGAAGTGTCACGAACATAGGTCGGAAGGGATTGAACAAGGGGGGATAAAACCGTGTCAAGGTATGCAGAAACGAGTTCGGTGGGGCAGGAGCAAGCTGAGACAATAGGTCGGCCAGGACAGGCAGGTTTGTGGATCTTGGGTAGGAGGTAGAAACGGGAAGTGCAAGGTGTGGGAACTATAAGGTTGGTAGCAGTGGATGGGAGATCCCCTGAGAGGATAAAGTCGGTGATGGTGTGGGAGACAATGGCCTGGTGCTCCTTAGTCTCTGCCTGAAACGTCGACTGCACCTCTTCCTAGAGATGCTGCCTGGCCTGCTGCGTTCACCAGCAACTTTTATGTGTGTCGTTGATTTCACTTCCGTCTTCACAGATGTACCCAGATTTGCTGAGTGTTTTTAAGATGCTCTGTTTTTGTTTCAGGTTTCTGATGTCTGTTTTGTGCTTCCTTCATTTATCTTATACCTCATCTGGAATATTCTGTATTTAAAAACAAATAAATCCTGTAAAATGTAGTTGCACCACTATATATATATACTCAACGTTAAGTAGGGGATAATAATTTGCATTAAATCCAGATTACACTACACCATTGTTAGATTAACATACAGCAGCTTTTAAATGCATTTACGTACATTATCTCTGAATGTGCCTTGTGTTGTCCATACTGCACCAACCGCCACTGGGCTATGAAGGTGCCGGAGCAATGTGTGGTTAAGTGCCTTGCTCAAGGACATAACACGCTGCCTCGGCTGAGGCTCGAACTCGCGACCTTCAGATCACTAGTCCAATGCCTTAACCACTTGGCCACGCGCTGAAGATGTATGTCTTTGGTCAGCCTTAAACATGAGAAAATCGGGGCAGGTTGTTGATTGGAAAATCCGGTAGTCAATTAACATAACATCCTTCTACAGAATTGGGCAGTGGCATACAGTAAATTACTATACAGGTTATCAACTGAGTTCTAATTACTCATTTGAATACAAGGATAACATGACTCGTCCTCTTACTGTAAGAGAATCTTGCACAGAGATATACAGGGGGATATAGCTCCAGTTTAGAATATCCCAATGAACACTTCCGACAATGAATAATGCACTCGAGGTTCAGCTTCAATTGTATCCTCAAGTTTCTGGTGTAGAGCGTGACCCTTCTGATTCAGATGCAAGAGTCCTACAACTGAACCACGGCTGGGACGATTAATTTAAATTCATTTCACATCTCACAATAAAAACTTACATACTGCATCACAAGAAAATTCTTTAGCTTCTATCATAAGTAACACGGGATACATTTTCCTTTAAGCTGACAAAAACGAGAAAAATGATCCAAATGTGGGTAACAAGGGAAATTAAAGATTATAGTATTAGATGAAGGGAAGTTTATAATTTCAAAATATTAAAGACTAGGAAAATCTTAACAAAGGACATTGATAAGGAAAATCAAAATAGAGTAAATTGGCAAGAAACATGAAAGTAGATATCTAAAGGGGAAAAAATCAGCTACAGTTAATATTGGTCCTTTAAGAACTATGACAATAGGAATAATATTGATAAAGAAATGACAAAGAAATTAAACAAATATTTATGTTGTGGCTGCCTTCACAAAGGGATTAGCAAAAAGAAAAAATCAAGTAAATGGGACTAAAATTCAATAAGCCCCCAGGCCGTTATGATCTGCATCCTAGCTGTTTGAGGTAAGTGGTGAAGGTAATAGTGGATCCATTGGTGACAGAATGGTTAACTTGTATTGTACACTATATTGAAGCTGCTGAACTTCCTCCTTGGGTTATAGTAGCAGCGAAGAAAGGAAGGATGGAGGAAGAAGTGTTTAAAAAAAATGTTAACATTGCTGAAAATTGATCTATCATCTGGTCAACATGGAATGATTGCTGAATGAAACTGTATTTCGTTATGCAATCATCAGCAAAAACACTCAATGGCCACTTTATTAGGTACCTCCCGTACCTAAAGGTGGCTACTGACTGCATATTCCTGGACTTCTGCTGCTGTAGCCCATCCACTTCAAGGTTCAACATGACTGAGCATCCCGAGATGATCTTCTGCACATCACTGTTCTATCACATGGTTAGTTGAGTTACTGTCACCTGTCAGTTTGAAACAGTCTGATCGTTCTCCTCTGGCTTCTCTTATTAACAAGGCACTTTTAACCACAGAACTACCTCTTACTGGATTTTGTTTTTTGCACTATTCTCTGTAAACTCTAGAAACTGTTGAGTGTGAACATCCCAGGAGATCAGCAGTTTTTGAAATACTCATACCGCCCCATCTGGCACCAACAATATTCCACAGTCAGTCACTTAGATTACATTTCTTCCATTTATGCCACATAAAAGACTTGTCCATAAGATAAGGACACATGGAGTTGGGGGGTGATGTATTAGCATGGATAGAGGATTAGTTAACCAATAGAAAGCAGAGAGTTGGGATATATGGGTGTTACTCTGGTTAGCAATCAGTGGTGAGCGGTGTACCACAGGGTTCGGTACTGGGCCTGCAAATGTTCACAATATACACTAACGATCTGGAAAAGGGGACCGAGTGTAA
Organism: Mobula hypostoma; assembly: GCF_963921235.1. Taxonomy (NCBI): domain Eukaryota; kingdom Metazoa; phylum Chordata; class Chondrichthyes; order Myliobatiformes; family Myliobatidae; genus Mobula; species Mobula hypostoma. Next base: position 156,083,522 of record NC_086098.1, on the reverse strand, counting down.
TGTATCTAAGTTTGCTTATGACACTAAATTGAGTGGAAAAGCAAGTTGCGCATAGGATACTGAGAATCTGCAGAGAGATATAGGTAAGTTAAGTGAGTGGGCAAGGGTCTGGCAGATGAAGTACAATGTTGGTTAATGTGAGGTCATCCACCTTGGAAGGAAAAATGGAAAATCAGATTATTATTTAAATAGTAAGAGATTGCAGTATGCTACCGTGCATGAATCGCAAAAGGTTAGCTTGCAGATGCAGCAGGCTATCAAGAAGGCAAATGGGACGTTGGCCTTTATTGCCAGAGGGATTGGAATTTAAGAGCAGGGAGGTTATGCTGCAAATGTATAGGGTACTGGGTAGGCCACACCTGGAGTGCTCCATGCAGTTCTGGTCTCCTAACTTGAGGAAGGATATACTGGCCTTGAAGGTGGTGCAGAGGAGGTTCGCCAGGTTTTTTTTTCGGAGATGAGGGGGTTAGACTACGAGGAGAGATTGAGTCACCTGGGACTGTACTCACTGGAATTCAGAAGGATGAGAGATCTTATAGAAACATACAAAATTATGAAAGGGATAGATAAGATAGAGGCAGGAAAGCAGTTTCCACAGGTAGGTGAGACTAGAACTAGGGGACATAGCCTCAAGATTTGGGGGAGTAAATTTAGGACGGAGATGAGGAGGAACTGCTTTTCCCAAAGAGTGGTGAATCTGCAGAATTCTCTGCCCAATGGAGCAGTGGTGGCCATTTTTATTTATATATTTAAGACAAGGTTAGATAGGTTTTTGCATAGCAAGGGAATTAAAGGTTACGGGGAAAAGGCAGGTAGGTGGAGCTGAGTCCATAGTCAGATCAGCCATAATCTTATTGAATGGTGGAGCAGGCTCAACAGGCCAGATGGCCTACTTCCGCTCCTATTACTTAGGTTCCCCATTCTGATGTTTGCTTTGAACAACTACTGAAACTCTTGACCATGTTTGCTAATTTTTATGATTGAGTTGCCGCCTTGTGATTAGCTGATTAGATACTTACATTAACAAGCAGGTGCACAGGTGTACCTGATAAAGTGGCCACTGAGTGTATTTCTATTTCTGCCCTTGTGTTACAGGACAAGTTATTGATAAAGTAGCTAAAAATGGTTTGGCCGAGCATACTGCACTTAGCAATTCCTGTGGAGATGTCCTGGGCTAAGTTAATTGACCTCCAACAGCCATAGCTTATGATCTGTGGTGAACTTGTCCCTCAGTTCCCAAGGATTTAAATTTTACCAGCGATCTTCGATGCATATTTGGCTGAATACCACCTTTGGCAGCAAGGGTAGTCAATCTCTGGGATTCAGCCCTTTTATCCACATCTAGCTCAAAACCATATTTGATATTGCAGCCAAGCAGTTTTGGTTTAATCTAAGCCAAGCATTGGTCAGAAAGTTTCTGGGTGAGTGAATGAATCAGTATGTTAGCATCATCAAAGACATCTTCCATGCATGTGCAGATAAGATCATAAGACATAGGATTGAATTAGGCTGTTCATCCAATAAGTCTGCTCTGCCCTCCCATCATGGCTGATTTATTATCCCTCTCAACCCCATTCTCCTACCTTCTGCCTGTAACCTTTGACACCCTTACTAATCATGAACCTATCAACCTCCTCTTTAAATATACCTAATGACTTGGCCTCCACAGTTGTGTGGCAATTAATTTCACAGATTCACCATCCTCTGACTGAAGAAATTCCTCCTTATCCCTGTTCTAGAGGGATATCTGTGCCTTTTGGTCCTTGACTCTCCAACTATTTCAAACATCCTCTCCACATCCACTGTATCTACACCTTTCAGTATTTGGTATACTTTCAATCAGATTACCCCTCATTCTTCTAAACTCCAACAAGTACAGGCCCAGAACTATCCTCATATGTCAATCCTTTCAGTCTCAGGATCATTCTTATAAACTTCTTCTGGAACCTCTCCAATGCCTGCACATCCTTCCTTAGACACGAGGTCCAAAATTACTCACAGTATGACAGAGAGATGACTGATAAAAAAGCAGGTGGAATTGTAATCTGTAAGGAATTACAAAAAAAGTCTCCAAAATGATACAGAAATTAAGACAAACTGGTAAAAAAAAGGCAGTAGAAAGAAAACTGTGAGGAAATCAGATATTATTCATGCAAGTAACAAAGCACATTATTTTAAATGGTGAGAACCCAGAAAATCTTGGCATTCAGTTACACCTGCTGTCACATTACAAGAGCCACAGGAAGTTTACATGCAGATATAGTATCTTGTTAGGAAGACAAATGATATGTTAAACCTACATCACAATGGTTTTTGAAATTATAAAAACAAGTGTCAAACTCTAAGGGAAGGGGAGAGAAGAGGAGAGTGGTAGCGATAGGGGAATCAATAATTAGGGAAACAGACAGGAGATTCTGTGGCTGTGAGACTCTTGGATAGCATATTCCCTTCAAGGTTCCAGTATCAGGAACATCTCTTAAACATCTCAGGCATTCTTAAAGCGGAGGGTGAGTAGCCAGGAATTTTGATACACATTGGTACCAACAATAAGGGTAGGAAAAGGGATGAGGTGCTTAAGGGTGAATTACGAGGAGCTAGGTAGGAAGCTAAAAATATTTGGATTGCCAGGGAGGGCAAGGATAGGATAGTTTGGCAGAGTTTCATATATGTGCATCACTGGGATCTCTTCTGAGGAAGGTACGACCTGTACAAAAGGGATGGGTTATACATGAATTTGAAGCGTCCAATATCTTGCAAGCAAATTTGCTGCAGCTGTTGGGGACAGCTTAAGCAAGTTTGGCAGGGATATGGGAACCAGAGTTATAGATCAGAGGATGGAGCAGTTAGTGTAAAGGTAGAAGCAACATGTAGAAAGACTGTGAAGAAGGACAAACAGTGAATATGGTCTAAATGCAGTCAGTTGGATGGGTTGAAATTTGTCTACTTTAATGCAGTAAGTATCATGAATAAAGGTGATGAGAGAATGGATCAGTACGTGGAGCTACGGCATTGTAGCCATTACAGAGACTTCGCTGTCACATGGACAAAAATTGACACTGGATGTTTCAAAAGGGACAAGGAGGTAGGTTTAAAAAAGAGGTGGGGGGAGTAGCAATGCTAATCAGGGATAGTATTACAGCAGCAGAAATGGAAGAAATCGTGGAGGGATCGCCTACTGAGTCAGAGTAGGTGGAAGTCTGAAACAGGAAGGACCAACCACTCTATTGGGAGTATACAATAGACCACCACCACCCCCTAATTACAATAGGAATATTGAAGAACATATTGGAACACAGATGGATTCCTGACTCAATACGTGGATAGACTGACTAGGAGAGACCATGCTGGATCTAATACCAGGCATTAAATCTGGTCAGGTGACAGATCTCCCGGCAAGTGAAAATTTCAGAAACAGTGACCACAGCTCCTGAACCATTACCACAGCCTTAGACAGTGACAGGAGCAGACAGTATCAAAAAGTGCTTGATTGGAGGAGAGTTAATTATGATGCTGTAGCGGTGTGCTACACACAGCGCTAAAATAACCACACGTAGTCGGTGAGTTAGAGTTGTGATAAAAGCGATTTATTCAAACTTCGCGGCCTGCTTTAAAGCCTTCCCGTTCCCGCCCTCTCTGGGGCAGGACTGCTGTGGGGAATGCATAATCGCAGACTCTTTCTGCGCATGGGATTTTCCCCCTGCTGGTGAAGATGGCCTGGTGCCCTTTTTGGGGCCGGCCTCTCTGCTGGTGTGCGCCGGTTCGTGTGTGCTAGAAAGTGGGTCGCCACGATGCTATGAATCAGGAACTTGGGATCTTAAACTGGGAACAGATGTACTCAGGAAAACACACAACAGAAATGTGGAGGTTGTTTAGGGAGCACTGGCATGGGGTTCCAGAGAGGTCTGTCCCATTGAGGCTGGGAAAGGACGGTAAGAGTGAAGGAACCATGGTTGAGAAGAGAAGAAAAACATCCAGAGGGGGACATGAAAAGGCCTTGGTGAGGAGGATTAAGGAAAACCCAAAGGCGTTCTATACATACATGAAGATCAGGTGGATGGCCACAGTGAGGGTAGGACCGATCAGAGATAAAAAAGGAAACATGTACCTGGAGCAGGTAGGAGAGGTCCTTAATGAATACTTTGCTTCAGTATTCTCCAGTTAGAGCAGGGGTTCCCAACCGTTTTATGCCACAGACCAACACCAATAAGCAAGGGGTCTGTGTGAACTCCTGAGAGGGACCTTGATGAATGTGAGCATAGAACAGCTAATATGCTGGAACATGCCAATGCTAAGAAAGAAGACGTGCTGGAAATTTTGAAAAACATTAGTATAGGTAAGTCCCAAGCACCAAATGGCATATACACCAGGTTACTACAAGCAGCAAGGGAGGAGACTGCTGTGCGTTTAGCGATGAATGTTTGCATCCTCATTGGCCTTAAAAGTAGTACAATAAGAATGGAAGGTGGCAAATGTTATTACTTTGTTTCAGAAAGGTAACAGGGATAATCTTGGGAATTATAGACCAGTGGGTCTTACATCAGTTGTAGGCAAACTTTTGGAGAGGATTTACAAGCATATGGAGAAGCATTACCTGATTAGGGATAGTCAGCATGGCTTTCTGAGAGGTAGGTCATGCCTCACAAACCTGATTAACTTTGAGGAAGGGAGAAAACAAGTTGATGAAGGAAGAGCAGGTGATATAGTGTATATGGATATTAGTACGTCATTCAACAACATTGTCCATGATAGGCTCATTCACAAAGTCAGGTAATATGGGATCCAGGGAAACTTGGCTGCATGGATTCAGAATGAGCTTGCCCACAGAAGTGAGGGGATGGTAGCACACAGAGTGTATTCTGCCCAAAGATCAGTGGCCAATGGTGTTCTGCATGTATCTGTACCAGGTCCCCTACTCTGTGATTTTATAAATGACTTGGATGAGGAAATGGAAAGGTGGGTTAGTAAGTTTGCAGGTGACATGAAGGTAGGTGGTACACTGGATGGTATAGAAGTTTGTCAGAGATTACAATGGACATTGATAGGATGCAGAGCTAGGTGTATGACATGTTGACCTTCCAAGGTCGGGAGATTAGTGCAAGAGGCGTAATGTTACAGCTTTATAAAACTCTAGTTAGACCACATTTGGAATATTGTGTTCACTTCTGATCGCTTCATTACTGGAAGGATGTGAAAGTTTCAGAGAGCGCAAAGGGGATTTATCAGAATGCTGCCTAGATTAGGGAACATGAAAGGTTGAGCAAGCTAGATTTAGTGTGTTTGGAATGAAGAAGGATGAGAGGCAACCTGACAGAGGTGTATATTATTATAAAAGACGTAGATAAAATGGACAGCTAGTGCCTCCACCCTCCCCCAAGGTGGCAATGGCAATGACTAATACCACAAGACAGGACGTCTTTTTAAGGTGAGTGGAGGAGTTTAGGAGAGAAGTAGGTGTTTTTTAAAAATAAACAGAGTAGTAGGTACCTAGAATACACTGCCAAGGGTGGTGGTTGAGGCTGATACCTTACAAACATTGAAGATTCTTAGTTAGGCACATAGATGAACGAAATTTGGAGAGCTATGGACTTTGCAGGAGGGAAGGGTTAGACTGATCATGCAGGAGATTAAAATGTTGGCACAACATCATGGGCCAAGGGGCTCATACTGTGCTGTACTGTTTTATAATCTAAATCTTGCTTCATTCATACAACTTTGATGAAACCACATATTTATTCTGAAGCAGTTTTGGTTTCTCTATGCAAGGAAAGATAAAACTAGCTGTGTTTTAGATGACGTTTCTGTGGAAAAGTGTATAATTGTGAAATAGGAGGCTGCCACAAAAGCATTAAATTCATATCTTCCTGGTTAATTCACCAAAACAAGTTAAGAAAATTAATTTACAGAAGATTTCATTTAAGCTTTCAACCACAACAATAAAATTACAGATAATGTGCATTGTGACCTTATACTTAAAAGACCTGATTACTTGTCAGAGTGCTCCTTTAACCTTACTGCTCACATTAAGTTAGCTGCCATGAGCAGGGCACATCCTCTGCACACTTAAGTCATCAGCACAGGCTGTCAGCTTTCAACCAGTTGGTTCATAATTGTCTTCCATCCTTGCTCTGCATTGAATTTCTATAAACCTAGTCATCAGCTTCAAAGAGAATTTGACATTTCAGTCAGCAATGACTAAAACTACAAGAACATTAAAAGGAGTATTAAAAGAACAACTTTACTAATGTTTCCTAATTTGCCTACTAACTACAGTGATACCACACCACAGACACACAATTCACTCTCACAGCACTCTTTTTATTATTTATTTAGAGATACAGCATGCCAAACAAGCCACACTGTCCAGCAAACCACGTACTTAACATTCGCCCAATAGCAGACAATTTACGATGACCAACTAACCTACTAACTGGTACACTGTTGGACTGTGGAAGGAAACCAGAGCACCTCAAGGAAACCCATGCGGTCATGGGAAGAACATACAGAGCTCTTACATATGGTGCCGGAATTGAACACCAAAGTCCATGGCCCGAGTTGTAACAGGATCACACTAACCACTATATTACTGTGGCAGCTCATCATCTTTAAATTTTTCTTAAGAACATAAGAAACAGGAATAAGCTATCGTTAAACTTCTGCCTGCTCTCACTCATTCAGATGATGACTCATTTATTATACCATGCCACATGGACCAATACAGGAATATACTCTTCGATTTCATTGATAAACCAAAATTTATTGGTCATTTCTGTGAATGTACTCAACATTGGTTGGAGAATCCATAAGATTCACTAATGATCAAGTGAAGACATCACACATCAGACCTCTTAACTTCAGACTGTAACCTCCTTTTCTAGCCTGTATCTACCCTGCCTAGCCACCAAGAATTTTAGTTCAATGAGATCACTTCCCATTCTTCTAAATTCAAGAGAGCTTGCACTAATCTTGCTTAACCTGTTATAACAGGACAAACTCCACTTAGGGATAAACCCTTAGTGAATCTTCACTGCATTCCCTTTATATCCTTCCTTAAATAGGGAGACCAGACCTGTACACAATATTCGGTGTGGGCACTAAGCCTTACATAACTGCAACCCTCTTTATTCTAGCACTGAAATCTTATTGCCTTACAGGGCAAATGTCATTTTTCTGTCCTGAATACTTGCGGTGGTTGCTTGTTAAAGTTCAGTGAGTTGTGTACAAGGACACCTAGATCTTCTGAACATCAAGACCTCTCAGTTGCCATTTAAAAACACAATAATTTTCTATTTTTCTACTGCATTTTCACATATTATATTCCATCTGCTGTGCCATTGTCCATTCAGTGATCCCAATGATGTTTCACTCTCATCTGGCATTCATAGCAAGGGGATTTGCGTACAGGAGCAGGGAGGTACGACTGCAGTTGTACAAGGCCTTGGTGAGACCACACTTGGAGTATTGTGTGCAGTTTTGGTCCCCTAATCTGAGGAAAGACATTCTTGCCATAGAGGGAGTACAAAGAAGGTTCACCAGATTGATTCCTGGGATGGCAGGACTTTCATATGATGAAAGACTGGATCAACTAGGCTTATACTCTCTGGAATTTAGAAGATTGAGGGGGGATCTTATTGAAACTTATAAAATTCTAAAGGGATTGGACAGGCTAGATTTAGGAAGATTGTTCCTGATGTTGGGGAAGTCCAGAACAAGGGGTCACAGTTTGAGGATAAAGGGGAAGCCTTTTAGGACCGAGATGAGGAAAAACTTCTTCACACAGAGAGTGGTGAATCTGTGGAATTCTCTGCCACAGGAAACAGTTGAGGCCAATTCATTGGCTATATTTAAGAGGGAGGTAGATATGGCCCTTGTGGCTAAAGGGATCTAGGGGTATGGAGAGAAGGCAGGTACAGGGTTCTGAGTTGGATGATCAGCCATGATCATATTGGATGGCGGTGCAGGCTCGAAGGACCGAATGGCCTACTCCTGCACCTATTTTCTATGTTTCTATCTCCCAACACCTTCATCCAAATAACTGATGCAAATATGAATAGTTGGAGCCCCACCATTATTCTCTGCTAGTTACAGCCTCCCAATCCTAGAATAATTGGTTCCCCCATAACTAATCTCCTTGTTGCAACCTCAAGTAATTCTAGCAGAGTTGATAAACATGATTCCTCTTTCTAGGTATTCTGCTGCCACTTCATTGATTCAAGAACATTCTCATCAACTGAAGCAAGCTAGTGTCCATAGTTCCAACTTTTCCTCTCCCTCCTTCCTTAAATAGTGAGCTTACATTTGTTATTTTCTAACCTGTGGGAACCATTCTAGAATCTACAGAATGTTGGAAGAAGATAACCAGTATATCCATTAGCTCTGTCTAAACTTTAAAATGCAGGTCATCAGGTCATGGAGATTTAATTATTTCAGTCTCAATAACTTACTTAATACTATTTTTAAATAACATTGATTTCTTTTAACTCCTCACTAACACCAGACTCTCTGTTCTGCATTAATTTCAGATATTTTTTTGTCTTCTGTGACAAAAGACACAAAATATTTGCTTAAATTCCCTACAACAATTTCTTTTTTCCCCTAAATAATTCTCCAGTCTGAGTGTGTGGCAATATATTTTGTGAATTTTTCCCATTTTACATATCTGTAGAGGCTTTGAATATCTCATTTTATATTCCACACTACATCATTTTTGAATTCCTTTTATTAATGCCTGACTGAAGTCTTAAATTTTCATCAGGCTTTTTGCTCTTTTTAGCAACATTTTATGCATTTTCCTTTCATCTACTAATATCTTTAAATTTTCCTGTTAGCTACACATGAAGCATTATTCCTACAGGGTCTGTGTGCCTTAAATTATTATATATTTGTTCTAGGCTGTGCATTCATTCTTTAAATGTTAGCTATTATTTGTTATTACCAAACCATTTTTAGTATAATTTCAAAAATAACTTTTCCAACTCAATCCTCAAATACAAGACCTGGTTTTAAATGGAATTAAATCAATTTCGATCTTTTATCTAAAGTCCTACCATACCATGATCACTGTTCCTTGAAGGCTTGTTAAGTAGAAGATCATTAATTAATAATTTCTCATTACACGATATTAGGTCAAAAATAACCTGATCTCCCTCCAGGCACTTATCCCCGAAAGTGCTATATGTACCCTTACACGTCCACCCTCACCACCATTCAGGGACCCAAAGAGTCCTTCCAGATGAAGCAAAACTTCACCTTTGAGTCTATCAGGGTCATCAATTGTATTCAGTGCTCCCCATGAAGCCTCCTTTACATCAGTGAAGCAATTCAGATTGGGGGACTGCTTTGTTGAGCACTTTCACTCTGTCTGCCGCAAAAGGCAGGATCTCCCAATTGCTACCCATTTTCTCTGTTTTTCCAGTGCCAAATCTGTCTATCCGGTCACCTCCTCGATTCTCCTCACCTGCCCATCACCTCGCTCTGGTTCCCCCCTCCTTCCCCATGTTCCACTGTCTCCTCTAACGGATTCCTACTTCTTCAGCCCTTTGTTTCTTCCAGCTATCCCCTTCCTCCCCTTCCCACCCACTTCCCACCCACACCTGCTATCACCAATAACCTGCCAACTTGCAATCCCTTTCCCTTCCCCCACCTTTTTATTTTGGCTTATTCCCTCTTTCTTTCTAGTCCTGAAGGGCCTTGACCCAAAACCTTAACTGTTTATCCCTCCCCAAAGACGCTCTCGCTCTTGTTGAGCAACTCCAGATTTCTGAGAAAAATATTTACTAAAGCATTACAGATTTACAGTAAGCTTGAGTAACTTTTCAGTTACAAATCATTCACTTGGTTATAACGACGACTACAGTGAATTTGGGAGCCAGTGGAACAGAGAGCAGCACAATGTGTTTGCTTTAGCAGCCGGCGTGTGTACTGGGCAAACACTGAGAGTACAGCTGTCCTTGACTTCTGCTAAATCCACAAGCCAACCATTACTCAAGTGATCAACTGTCCCAACTGTCCAAGAGTATAATCTAACTAAATTATACAAACACACCCAGAGTAATTTCCATTCCACTGCAAGCGTGACTGATGTAAGTACTCTTTTGTCTCTATTAAATTTGTAATTCACTTTGGAAAATATTGTTTTGGTATCACAAATTTCCAACTGGTGGATTTGCACCTTCGTACTTCTACCCCTTCCATCATTACAGCCCTAGAGATTACTGCACTCAAACAATTCAAGCCTCTTCTACATCCCCTGCTGCCTTTGCCTTATCACTAGGGATAGATTATCAGGCATGTGGGAGCAGGCCTTGCACTTTAACTCGATTTGTGCCTGGATCGGAAGAAATGTACAGATCAGGAAATCCTGTGAAATAGTTTGGATTCGAACAGGAAGCGTTTCAACAGCTAAAGGCTACCACCTAGTGGGAGCAAAACTGAACTGCAAACACATTGATAAGCTATTGCTTGATAGAGGGTAAAGATTTAAAGATTAGCTTTACTTGTCACACACACTTCGAAATATTCATTGAAATGTGTTACTTGAATCAAATCAGCAAGAATTGTGCTGGGCCAATCATCGCCACATTTAGGGCGCCAATGTAGCATGTTCACAATTCTCCAACCTAACAGTACAACTGTGGAATGTGGGAGAAAACCAGAGCATCCAGGTGAAACTCACAGTCAGGGGGAGAATATGCAAACGTCTTACGGACAGCAGCGGGAATCGAACCCCCATCAATGATCTCTGGCACTGTAATAGTGCTACACTACACCACCATGTTGTTGTCAAAGGTTGACAAATACAGTTATCCTGTGCATTTCATCCTTCCAAATAAAAAGATTTTGCTTCCTTTTCACTTTATTCATCTGTACATTAAATGAAGATAAGATTCAAGCACGCCATATCATTCTAAGATTTTTCAAGTGAAGTGCATTGCTTGTTGTTCATGAAGTTCTGCCTGACTTTTGTTCCCAAGTATTTTCTATCACAGAACTATTTAAATCATCTTTCCTTAACGTACTGTTCACTGCATACCTGTCATGTGGTCTGAAATATCTTTTTGAGAAGTTTAAATGGTTCTTTTCACAATCAAAGTCAGAAAGAGGCCTTCAGTTAATCATCAGGATTCAAGGTTGTTTAATATCATTTCCAGTAAACTTGTGTAAAGGTGAACGAATTATTATTTCAGATCTAATGCAGCACAAATAAACACAGTAAGATTAAAAAAACAACAGCAAAAAAAGCAAATAAATATAAACATAAGATAGCTTCTATACATAGATTGATTTTACGTCCATAAAGTGTCTGTATATAAGGTGACTGACTGGAAATGACAAAGTAGTGGTGGTTGAGGGTGTGGAGTGACGGGTTAGTGGGTGGAGGTGTTGATCAGCCTTACTGCTTGAGGAAAGTAACCCTTTTTTCTGCCAGGTGGTGCTGGCATGGCTGCCACATAGCTTCTTTTGGAACAGTAAAATGGAAAAGTTCCAATTTACTACTTAATTTCTAACATCACTCGTGACTAGAATTTCAGCCTGACCCATTAGTTGTGACATTACTTAGCTCCGTACATTGTATGCTGCTTCTGTTGTTTAGCACAGAGATGGACCTGTGGGTTAGCATCTCAATTTTAGGTGTATCTGGTACTACTCCCAGCATTTTTCTCCGATCTAAGTTTGATCCAGGGGTCTATCACGCCACAAGGTTACAGAGAATGGTGGTTTACAGTTCTGATGCTGTTGATGATCCACTGTGGCTCATGTTTTGATTTGATCCCATAGTGCTATACAACACAGTAGATGGTATTAACAACGTGAAGAGAGGAATTTTGTTTGTAGAAGCACTATCATTTCTACCAATGGTGAAATGGACAGATGCATCGTCCACAGATGTAGACAAGGTCTACAGATTTCTCTCTCATTTTGGATGGCTCATTGCCTGCTGCCTACACAACCTAGCAGTTATGTTAGTCAAGCCAACAGATCTACCAAAATTATCTTCAACATGGAAATTTAACCCCCACCCCATCAACTGGCAACTAGCAGGCATACTGTGCTCTTACTTCTTTATGTGCTTCTTCAAACTGTTATTTAACATACTGATTCAGCAGCTGAACCAGGTCAGTAGGTGATAATCTGGAGGATGTTTGTCTGTGAATCACTCTGATAACATGAGACTTTATGGGCTCTACAATCAATGTCGAAAACTTTCATAACTACTCCTTCTTGTCCGTACCTCACTCTTCCACCATCTCTGGACAGAATGTCCTACAGGTGGGGCAAGAAGGTTGTGATGGAGGAGACTGGAACATGACCAGGAGGTATGATCCTCTGAAATGGCATAAGTGGGCAGTTTCCAGTTGGATTGGATTTGTCCTTTTTTTTTGTGAACAACTTGAACACAACATGAGGGGCTATTGTAAGGTTCACTGGATCATGAGCAACTTTTGCACATCGGGATCCAGAGCCGAGGTCCACACCAAATGGACCCATTTGATTTAATATTTTTCTATCCGCTGAAGCAGTAATGACACAGGCCATTTCAGGGCAGCTAAGAGTCCAGTGCACTGATGTGGATCTGCAGTCACATATAGGCCAGACTGGATAACTGTAAATGACCCTTCTCTACAACTTCCATTGCATTTTCAAACTATACAAGACCAAGATTATAGGAGCAGAATTAGGCGATTTGGCTCATCAAGCCCACTCCACCATTCAATCGTGGCTGATTTTCTCATCCCCATTCTTCTACCTTCTCCCTATAAAAATTAACCCCTTACCAATCGAGAACCTATCAATCTCTGCCTTAAGTACACCCAACAGCATCCACAGCCCTCTGAGGCAACGAATCCCACAGATTCATCACCCTTTGGCAGAAGAAACTCCTCATCTCAGTTTAAGAAACATCCCTTTATTTTGAGGCTGTGCCCTTGGATCCTAGAATCTCCTTTCAATGGAAGCAACCTCTTGAAGAACACTCTATCCAGGACTTTCAATATTCTGTAGGTTTCAATGAGCCCTCTTTCTCATAAAGTTTTATTAGATATGGTCTACTTTTTACAAATTGCCCCTCTCTAATTAGTTCAAATTTAAGTACTCCAAACTCTGACTCCAAAGATCCCAATATCTTCACATCAGATGTAAAAAAATAAGCAGTGAATAATTCCTATTTTCTCTGTCTCAGCAATAAGGATGTTACTTTACTCTACTTCATTGTCGCCAAACAATTGATACTACAGCGTACAATCATCACAGCGATATTTGATTCTGCGCTTCACGCTCCCTGGAGTACAAGTCAATAGTAAATAGTAAACATTTAAATTATAAATCATAAATAGAAAATAGAAAAGGGAAAATAGGGTAGTGAAAAAAACCGAGAGGCAGGTCTGGATATTTGGAGGGTACGGCCCAGATCTGGGTCAGGACCCATTCAGCGGTCTTATCACAGTTGGAAAGAAGCTGTTCCCAAATCTAGCCGTAGGAGTCTTCAAGCTCTTGAGCCTTCTCCTGGAGGGAAGAGGGATGAAAACTGTGTTGGCTGGGTGGGTCGTGTCCTTCATTATCCTGACAGCATCGCTCCGACAGCGTGTAGTGTAAAGTGAGTCCAAGGACAGAATACTGGCTTGAGTGATGTGCTGGGCTGTGTTCACGATCTTCTGCAGCTTCTTCCGGTCTTAGACAGGACAACTTCCATACCAGGTTGTGATGCACCCAAGAAGAATGCTTTCTACGGTGCATCTATAAAAATTAGTGAGGGTTTTAGCGGACAGGCCAAATTTCTTTAGCTTTCTCAGGAACTAAAGGTGCTGGTGGGCCTTCTTGGCAGTGGACTCTGCTTGGTTGGACGAAGTCAGGTCATTTGTGATATTGACCCCGAGGAACTTAAAGCCTTTGACCTGTTCCACTTGCACACTACCGATGTAAATGGGGTCCTGCGGTCCGCTACTCCTTCTGAAGTCAACAACCAATTCCTTCGTCTTGTTGAAGTTGAGGGATAGGTTATTGTCTTTGCACCATGCCACCAGGTTCTTAAATTCCTCTCTGTACTCAAACTCATCATTACCCGAGATATGGCCTACAATTGTTGTGTCATCAGCAAACTTATATATTGAGTTTGATGGAAACTTGGCTACACAATCATGGGTGTACAGTGAGTACAGCAGGGGGCTGAGTACACAGCCTTGTGGGCACCGATGCACAGGGTGATTGTAGAGGAGAGCTAGTCCCCTATTTTTACAGCCTGGGTCCTGTCTGTGAGGAAGTTGAAGATCCAGCTGCAGATCTGAGTGCTAAGGCCCAGGTTCCGGAGCTTAGGAATCAGTTTATTTGGAATGATGGTTTATTTGGAATGGTGGTTTATTTGGAATGATGGTATTAAAGGCAGAGCTGTAGTCAATGAGAAGGAGCCTTACGTATGCATCTTTATTCTCCAGGTGTTCTAAGGAGGAATGTAGGGCCAGAGAGATGGCATCTGCCGTTGACCTGTTGCTCCGGTAGGCGAATTGCAAAGCGTCGAAGTTGACCGGTAGGCTGTGGTTGATGTGTGCCATAATCAATCGCTCGAAGCACTTCATAGCAATTGATGCCAGAGCCACAGGTCGGTAGTCATTCAGGCATGCCGCCTTGCTCTTCTTCGGCACTGGGATTATTGTTGCCTTCTTAAAACACGAGGGGATCTTAGACTGAAGCAAGGAGCAGTTGAAGATGTCAGCAAACACTCCAGCTAGCCCGCTTGCACAGGCCCGGAGAACCCATCCCGGGACGCCATCTGGGCCCGTCGCTTTCCTTGGGTTTATCTTCTGGAAGGCCCTTCTAACGTCCTCCTCGGTGACGATGAATCTCGATGCCACCAGTTCCAGTTCATCCAGAGGGAGCAGGATGCTCCTCTTCTGTTCGAATCTTGCATCGAATATGTTAAGTTTGTCAGGAAGAGAAGCACGACAGTTAATTGATATTCCCAGCCTTTTCTTTGAGCCCAGTGATCTCACTTAGACCCTGCCAAGGTCTACCGGCATCTCTCTGGTTAGCCTGGCCTTCCAACTTGGCTCGATATTGCCTCTTGGCACCCTTAATGGCTTTCTGGAGTTCACGCCTGGATTCCGTGTCGCGATTGGTATCCCCGGACCTAAAAGCCGCAGCTCTAGCCTTCAAAAGGGACTTGACCTCATAATTCATCCAAGGTTTCCGGTTAGGGAATACCCGGATCGTCTTGCAAGACACACAGTCCTCTGTGCATTTCCAGATAAAGTCCGTGACAGCTGAGGCATACTCATCCAGGTTAGCTGCCGAGTCCTTGAATACTAACCAGTCCACCGATTCAAAGCAGTCACGGAGGGCCTCATCCGTTTCCTCCGTCCAACGCGACACTACTTTTGACACCGTGACCTCCCGCTTCAGTTTCTGTTTGTAAGCTGGGAGGAGAAGTACGGACAGCCTGATGGTCCGATTTTCCGAAGTGAGGTCGTGGGACAGAACGGTAGGCAACTTTGACTGCTGTGTAGCAGTAGTCAAGTATATTCAGGCCTCTAGAGGGGCAGGAGACATGTTGATATAACTTTGGCAGCGCCTTTCTGAGGTTGGCCTGGTTAAAGTCCCCGGCTGTAATGAGCAAAACCTCCGGGTACCTGGTCTCGAGTTCACTGATGTTTGCATACTGTATGTTCAGAGCACACTCCACGTCCGCCTGGGGGGGAATGTAGACCACTGTCAGTATGACCAAGTGAATTCCCGTGGCAGATAGTAGGGACGACACTTTACCGACAGGTGTTCCAGGTCCGGGCTGCAGGAGTTTGTCAGTGCCACTGTGTCCGAGCATCACGCAGTGTTGATCAGTAGGCAGACACCACCTCCCCTCGTCTTGCCTGAAGACGCCATGCGAAAATGGATCAAAGATCTCTCCGGTCGGATGGCACAGTCGGGGGTGGCAGGGGAGAGCCAGGTCTCAGTTAAACAGAATACACAGCAGTTCTGCATCTCCCTTTAAGATTATCCACCTTGTTCCCTATAGCTTGCACGTTAGCTAGTAGGATGGTGGGCAGAGGGACACGAAGCCCCTCAGCTTCAATCTGACCAGCAGCCCAGCTCTTTTCCCACGCTTCCTCAGTAAATAGTGCATCTTTCCAGGTTTCCATTGATGCAGTGTGTTGTTGGCAGCTCTTTGAGGTTGGTGGACGCGTCCCACGGGGATCAATCGGAGGATCGCGTCGTCAGGCGCTCCTGGCCGGGCCGAGTGACGGGCGAGGCTCCATTGCCACTTCCAGCTGCCGGGGTCCCAGACTGTCGATTGGGTTGGGCCCCGACGCCAACACTTAATCCCAGAGGGTCGGCTGCCGGCTGAAACAAGTCTGCGAGCTGAGTCACGGTTGTGGAGGCCTCCACTCCAGCTGAGCCTCGGGCTCGATTTCTGAGGCCTCACTTCCGGCAGCTGTGGATGGCCACCAACGGGGCTTTACAGTGGTTGCTCCGGAGAAGCGTCTGGGGCATGTTGAGGTCTCCGACGTCACTTCTGTGTGGTCGTCTGCTCCGGAGAGGTGCTGGTCAGAATGGGCCGCGTCTCCAAGTGCTCCAGCATGGTAGCAGGCCATGGGTCTCCGGAAACGTGGTGGGCCTCGGACCAGGCCTCGCTGGTCGCATCCAGGTGCGGTCCCGAGTTGAAGAAGCAATTCTGGCGCGTCAGTGATCTCCAGCTGGGTCAGTAGCTTCGCCATGGTGTTGTTGATCTTGCTAGATGTAGCAGATTGGAGGTTTAGAAGGGTTTCTTGGGTACAGGATAGTGTAGAGGGCAGTTTGCTCAGAAGAGCGCGCGCAGAATTGCCAGATACCAGCGCCATCTACAAACACAATGCATCTACCTCATCGGACAACTAAATCAAAATTGGAAGTCTTTATAAAACCCTAGGATACAAGCCATCATGCCCTAAGCGGCATTATATTTCTCCTGGATTTTTCATTGCTTTAGTGAGTTCCAGTCCTTGATCCATTAATAACTTCCCTGGAATATTATGCATGCTTTCCCCTTCCTTTACTAAGGTGCACACAAAATACTTCAACAAGCTGTGTTTCCATTTTCATTGATGGTGTTTGTTCTTAGAAGTTACAAATATTGTCTATGACAAATAGATTTGAGGAAAGTTTATAACTTTTGATGATAGTTATGATATCCTTCACAAGTAATCAACAATAAGTGACATGCATTAGAAGATCCTTACCTCACCAGTAGTGGGGTGGGTACCAAATTTCTTTATCCATGGAATGATAGACCTACAGAAAAATTGCCAAGAAATTTTCAGAAACACAGGTAAGATCAATCACTGGGAAATTCATAAACTATTCAAAACCGTTTTAAATCAGCAACAAATCCAAACCAGGAACAACATAGAACAGTACAACACAGTACTGGTCTTTCGACCCATGATGCTATGCCGACCTTTTAACAAACTCCAAGATCAATCTACTTCTTCCCTCCCACATAACACACAATTTTTCTTCCATCCTATCCAAGTCTCTTAAATATTCCTAATGTACCAGCCTCTACAATCACTCTCACAGTGTGTTTCACGCACATCTCTCCATAAAAAGTGTATATCTGGCATCCACTCAACACACACAAAACAGTGGAGGATCTCTGCATTTAGCCAGATGAAGTCGTAACTTCAAATTAAACCCCTAACTTCAACTAAATGAAGTCGTGATCAAAGGGCTTGACCCAAAATGTTGACTTATTTATTCCTTCGGTAGATGCTACCTGACCTGAGTTTTTCTAGCATTTTATGTGTGTTACTCTGGATTTCCAGCATCTGCAGAATCTCTTGTGTTTCCGACAGTCTTATACGTTCCTCCAAACACTTAAAATTCTGCCTTCATTTCAGCCATTGCCACCTGGGAAAAAGGCACTGGCTATCCATTCTAGCTATGCTTCCTATCATCTTATGCATCTCTATCAAGTCACATTTCCATCTTTTTAACCATTAATATTCAGATGCAGTTTAGAATGGAAAGAATACAGAAAGTTGGGATGGTATTTCGTGACAATTTTATAATTATACTGGGAATATAACAAACTATATTATTCGTGTATAGAGGCAGCATGAGCTCAAGGGACCAAATGGTGTATGCGCATGATTTGATATTTACTTCAAATACCTACATGCCCATGACTTAGTTTTTTTTCCAAAAGTAAAGATACTTTGAAAGTAAAATAGAAAACATCACAAGAATAGTTTATCCAATCACAAACAAGAGAAAATCTGCAGATGCTTAAAACCTGAGCAATACATACAAAATGCTGGATCGGGTGGAAACATTGACTGTACTCTTTTCCTAGATGCTGCCTGGCCTGCTAAGCTTCTCCAACATTCTGGGTGGGTACAAGAACAGTTTACATAATTTATAGATTGAAGCATTTTTGTTCTTCAGCTTCACCGCTCCAATGCCCCTCCTCGCTTTGTCTCTCAGATCCTACTCTCTGCAGATATCTCTTGCACTCAATTACACTGAACCCTTCAAAAACCAGTCTTACTGTGCAGATTCAATGTCAAATAGAAAATACCAAATCCTTACGAATTTTTAAAATTTGAATTTTGGCTCTACCTGCTTTTAACTGAGATGCTAATAACTTATTTTTATCTCCAAACACATAAAATTGACTTTTCAATTGAAGCAAATTTCTTTCAATAGGATAAGTTAATAGTAAATTATATTGTGGTTGGAGTTCAATCCTTTCTTTAAATAAATCAATGTTAGGAGTGTTTTTCTGCTGTAATAATTATATGTGCTATACGTGTTCTGTGTTGGGTGTGTATGTTGTACTGGGCTTAGCAGCATGGACCAGGAGGTACACTGCTTCATTTGGCTGTTAAACTTGATCTTCACCCTTCCCTCAATTTGCTTTCCATTTATATATATGTTACCTCATTAATTCTACTTAAGTATGGATTTTGCTTTTTGATCTCATCTTCCACCCACACTATTAGCAAGTTTGAAAGATTACACATGTAGTTGAACGAAACCTCCTATTATGCCATTTGGTAATAAAGTCCACACTGATGTTCCTACAAGTCCTTGATTGCAAATCAACATACACAAAGTGCTGGAGCTACTCAGCAGATCAGGTAGTATCTATGGAAATGAATAACCATTCAACATTTTGGGCTGAAACCCTCCTTTGGGGCTGGAAAGGAAAGGGAAAGACAACAGAAAGAAAAGGTGGGGGAGAGGGGTAGGAGGATAGCTAGAGGATGATGGTCGAAGCCAGGTGGGTACGCAATGTAGTCAAATTGTTTGAAAATAACAGTTATCTAATCCATCACAGTTTCAAATTGGACCAGAGAGTTAATTTAATCCATGCTGACTTTTACCATAATAATGCCCCTCCACAACTTAAAACAAATCAAGTCTGAACTATTGCAATCCTATTAAATCCCAGCAGAGGGCATTGTAACATCACGATTTAAAATGATTAATCTAGGAATAAAATTTACAACAATCCAGCAGGCTTTGGCTAAAGTCAAACGCCTAATCATGAAAAGTTTAATTTGTTTGCTTAGTTTTGAGAGCTTAAATATTTTTGCATCAATCTGTTGCTGCAATGGTTTCAATACACACATTTTGAAGTGGTTGAGGCAGGTTCGATGTTGTCATTTAAAGTTAAATTGGACAGCTACATGGACAGGAAAGGAATGGAGGGTTATGGGCTGAGTGCAGGTCGGTGGGACTAGGTGAGAGTAATAGTTCGGCACGGACTAGAAGGGCCGAGATGGGCTGTTTCCATGCTGTAATTGTTATATAGTTATATCTAGCCCAGTCTAATCATTTATTACAAAAATGCAGAAAATCTATCAGAATGAGCAATGGTGTAACTTCCTTTCCCAGACATCAGAAAGTCTAACTAAATGCAATTTTCCTGCTACAAAGCCAAATTCAGCCTTTTTCACTTCTAGGAATGTTCAATGTGTGGTCTGGTGATCTTAACAACAATGGCAAAGATTCACTTCCATTTGCAGAGTTCCAAACCAGCCACAATGTAGACTTCATAAGTAACAATTCCGAGTTTCTTTAATGGCTCACTGCTGGCCAGTTTTGATGAAGTTTTAAAATGGAAAGATTCACCTCACTTTCTGTACAAATTTTCTGATATTCATTTAGATTTCCAGCACTGCTCTCTTCTACTGTTACCATTCATTTGAATGTTGTGTAAAGACAGCCTGTGATCCATAATCTGAATATAGCACACAGCCTTAACTAAAGACCCCAGTTAAAAATAAAAACCGCAATGCAACCAGGATTATTACCTCCAGTTCTTTGCAAATGCTGAGGGGGAAAAAACCCTCTTCCACAGCTGATACCACAAATTTCATGACATATGTCAGTGATAATAGATCTGATTCTGACTGATTAAACAAAGCCTTTTAACCAAATTATTGCGCATCCCTCTCCTGATTATTCATTGGAATGTAAAACACAAAGTGAGCCATGCTGAATAATAATAATCCTTTTGTACTCACAGGAGATCAAACACCATTCCATCAGGTGTGCAGACTGGATACTCAAAGGGCTGAAGGGACAAGCTGCAAGTTAAAACAAGCAAAATGACAATCATTTTCACTTAGCACACCAAAAGTAAATGGATAACAGACATTTCAAGATTGAGATTCCAAAGATACTTTAAAGCCTCTTATCCCTGAACAGTTTAAGCTGCAAACATACATTATTCAGAAAATACTTTCCTTGCTGGCAATAATTAGAAGTTAAAAGATTTTCAGTTTAGAAAAATGTATTTGGTCTGGGCAGAATCAAGAGACTAAAATTTACTTTTCTTCAGAACACAACTGCACAAATGCCAAAAACAAACTTCCAATGTCTTACAAATTCCTTACATCACATTTAAAACCTGAAATTAAATGACTTACAGCGCAATAACTAATTGGGTTGAGTTTGTTCAGTATAGATTATTTCATTGCTTTAAATTAACATTCATTCAAAAAAATCAGTAAATCAATGAAAAGTTGTAATTGGGTGGAAACAGAAATAAAAACTATATTATTTTTGGTTTTAAATGCAGCCTTGCATTTTGCAGAACTTTCCATTGGTATGAATGGTTCAGGTTTCGCTCATATTTAACACAATATTTAGAAATAAGTTTAGATAATGCAGAAGTCCGGGGGGGGAGAGAAAACAGGTCGTAAACAGTTAGCTCCTGAATTAACATGACAAATTCAACCTTGAATAAGACACTGCAAACATATTATCTCCAGACACAAACAATTGACATCACACATTAAAAAAAAAGAATGCACTTTCAATGACCAATGCTCAAATTTTGGAAACACAAGATATTGAGATAAAATTGAATTCAAAAATTGTAAAACACAAGGACAGTGTGAAGAATGCAAGTGATTCACTTGAATATTTTAATTGATCCAAAGGAAATTGCAATATACTATGAGGGAGAAGGGCCTACCAGGCTAGGAAAAGTAGATTAAAGAGGAATTTTATTTATCAATACAACATAGAGTAGGCCCTTTCCGCCTTTCGAGCTACGCCGCCCCAGTAATCCCCAACAAACCGGATTAACCCTAACCTAATCACAGGACAATTTACAAGGCCAATTAGCCTACCCAGTGTGTCTTTGGACTGTGGAGGAAACTGGAGCACATGGGGAAAACTCATACATTCCACAGGGTGGACATACAGAGACTCCTTACAGAACGGTGCCGGAATTGAACTCCAAACTCTGGAAGGCCGAGAGCTGTAATAGAGTCACGCTACACTACCCTGGTGCACCACAGTAACACAGCAGTTAGCACTCCGCTATTACAGCTCGAGGTGTTGGGAGTCCTGGAGTTCAATCCCGGCATCCTCTGTAAGGAGTCTGTACGTCCTCCCTGTGGAATGCATGGGTTTCCTCCGGGTGCTCCAGTTTCCTCCACAGTCCAAAGAGGTGCAGGTTAGAAGGTTAATTGGGCATTGTAAATTGTCCCGTGATTAGGTTAGGATTAAATCAGGGGTTGCTGGCTGGCATGACTTGAAAGACCAGAAGTAATTTTAGAGAATGCCAAAGCTTCAAAAATAAGTACTGGAGAATAATACAATGGCATCAGATGATTTAAGTCTAAACTGTGTGAAATTTTAAGCATAATCTCTTGTTCTACATTGCACAATACAATGCCACCTGCAGTTGAATGTTACTCTACTATTACGGTCATTAATTTTTAGTAGTAAAAAGAAAGCAGAGCACGAGCATGTCCTTACCTGCAGTGATCAAAAGGCAAGCGGCGGAAGTTGGCTTGTGGAATCACTGCAGGACAGAAAAGAAATGACATTTCTGAAGTAAATCAGATCAACTCATTAAAATTCAGATCTAATTACAAGCATTATACAAGGAACCGAACATCTGCCAGGATCAAGCTGTGCACTTGGCTATAGACTAAACTGAGCAGATAAATTGGGTGCTACCAACCTGTAAGCAGTCTGACCCTATCACCACAGCACCAGAAGGCTGCCCTAGAGTATCACTAAGCGTGCCACCAGTGAACTGGGTTGCAGGAGTACAATGGCTATCCATAACTATAATTGAACATTAAAATGCTCAGTCTTCTTTAAATGCAGGAACATTTATTTTTCTGAAACAAAATAAGGCAGAGCATTTATACATATATTCAGCTTTCTTGAATATCACATCAGTAAAATGACGCTGGCTGCAGATGCTGGGATCCAGAGAAAAAGACAGCTGCTGGAAGAACTCAGTAGGTCAGGCAGCATCTGCTGAGACAGAAGGACCACTGATGTTTTGCATTGAGACTCTACATCAGGATGCAACCTGACGCAGGTTCTCCATCCGAAATGTTGGCCGTCCCTTTGCCAGGCCTGCTGAAAGATCATGACCCAAAATATTAAGCATCCCTTTGCAGCTGCAGCTACTGCCTGACCAGCTCACGTTCTTCCAGCAGTCTGATTATCTGATACTGGCTGCACATCCCTTTCAAGGGCTGACTGGAATTGTTCCACGGGGCAAAATGCAATGATTGGTGCCAGTTTTCTCCCAACCTCATAACTGACTAAAAATCACCAAACTTTGTCTCCTCATAGTTATCAACAAATCAAAATGTAAGGTTCATATTAAATTGGCAAACCTGATTTCAGCATCAAACTCACCAAACTTTTGACTTGAACGACTAATTCACAGTGTGACACAGGTACTATAAATGGTGTTAAAAACAATACTCTACGAAGTATTACTCTGGAACAGGTAAGATTGCTGCAGCAGTAGAAAATCCAGTAATTGACAGTATTTAAACCATTCAACAAACTAGTAATGAAATACCTTTGCCTCCACAAGAACCTGCTGCCCAATATTTTACTGAACTGTTCAATTGTTAACTGCAGTGAAGGTATCTGTCACTGAGTATCGAATCATTTAAATACTAGATCAAATAGCAAAGTCAAAACCATGATACACAGATTTGAAGAGACGGTGTTGAAACATCGTAATATGATGCTGAAACATCAAATCTCTACCATTCAGTAGCTTCTAACTTCCAAAGTATCAAACAGGTGAGAGGGCATTGCACATCCATTATTAATCTCCATTTCATCAGTAGCATTACTTGTATGCAGGCAGTTACATAGAAAACATGGTGCATAATTAAGACATAGCTTTGAACATGGCTACTTTTAAAACCTTCACAAGTGATACTTCTAGTAACATTGACAGATAGTATTTGTAGAGTTGGAGAAGAAGCAATCAAACAACACACAGAACCAACTTTCAACCATCTCGCCAGAACTGAAGACACTTTCTGCTGAGCACATCACATTCAAAGTCCAGTAACTGCTTCAATTCCATCATTTCTTTAAATTCACAATTATTCAAAAGTTCAACAATTTCCTCCAAGTACTTTACAATCCAAATATACACTCAGTGGCCACTTTATTAAGTACATGAGAGGAGCCTGGCATGGTCTTCTGCTGCTGTGGCCTATCCACTTCAATGTTTGACGTGTTGTGCATTCAGAGATGCTCTTCTACACACCAGTCTCGTAACATGTAGTTATTTCAGTTACTGTCACCTTCCTGTCAGTTTGAACTAATCTACACATTCTCATCTGACCTCCCTCACTACCAAGGAACTTTCATCCACAGAACTGCCCCTCACTGGGTTTTTTTCACACCATACTCTGTAAATCTAGAGACTTGTGTATGAAAATCCCAGGAGATCAGCAGTTTCTGAGATACTCAAATGACCCCGTCTGGCACAACAACCATTCCGTGGACAAAGTCACTTAGATCACACTTCTTCCCCATTCTGATGTTTGGCCTGAATAGCAACTGAACCTCTTGGGCAAGTCTGCATGATTTTATGCATTGAGTTGCTGTCATATGAATGGCTGATTCGATACAGTATTTGCATCAATGAAGTTTACAGGTGTACTGAATAAAGTGGTCACTGGGTGCATTTTTGAAATTTATACAGATCCATAAACAATACCCCTTCCTTAAGTGTTAACAGAAACCTCAAATCACAACTTCAATGTCAATTAGCCTTCCTACTTACCTGCTTTCTTGCCACCATAGAAATTAGTATATTCTGTACAGGTGATGTACCTACAAAAGAGAAAGAAATCTCAATGCAAATAGCACAAAGGGCAGGCTGAAATTGAGCTATACGAGTCACTCAAAGGAACTCACACCTAGTTTGAAGCAACAAAGTTTGCAATCTGAATTTCTCGCATACTAATTTGGTTCCCTTAGACGATATTGTCCTAGATCCAGTGCCTCGGGAAAAAAATATCAGCCGAGTTGACATAACAGTATACCCATCCAGCAATGTTTATCTTTGATCCACCCAAAACACTTCGTTTCGCCTTCAGAAAAGCATCCACGTTGTTGGCGTGGCCATATATTCTAACTTTGTAAAAGGACAACGTTTACCGTCCGTGAACTTTGCTGCAACCTTTTGCCAATACGAGCATTGAGAGTGTTGCAGATGGCAAGCAGCATGGTCAGCACAAGTGGAAGAACCTGGGCTTCTGCGAGGGATGAAGGACGGGAAGATGGGCTGAATGAAATCCAAGCATGGATCACAGCAAGAGGGTGAGAATTTTAAAACCAAGGCCGGTATATTTCTCTGAGTTTGTGACCGTTCGTATCCTGCCGGCAGTTTGTACCCCGTGACTGGGGGTATCTGTTTCAAGACCCGGGCTCCCAAATCACAGTTACTACTCCCAACTCACATCTTATCTTTCTGGTGCTGCCTCTTCCCCATGGCGCCTGAAGAACCTGCCTCAGCCCCAACAACTAACACCGTCAACACAAACGCCTTCAAATCCGGAAGGGACCTCCCTTCACTTCCTACTAAACGCGTGCGCTAGCAATAACCGGCCGGTGAGACCCGGCGCGCGGGCATGTATGGTCCGGGGCGTGTGAATATCGGGCTGGTGTCGGGGGAGCTTAAAGATGCAGCAATGTCGCTGTTGTGGACGGGGAGTCCCGGTATATGCTGGAAAGTGGTGTCGCAGGTAGACCAGTGTAGAAGGCACCTTCGTCAGGCAGGATTGCTGTGCATTTGCGATATTCTGTTCAGTTTTGGTCACCCTGCGAAACGGAAAATATCACTAAACTAGTGAAAATACTCAGGAAAGAGTAGGTGAGGGGATCTTGCTAGGACTGGCGACACTGGGTTAAAGGGAGAAGTTGGGTAGGATATGACTTCATTGCAGTAGTGCACTTACAGAGGTGTATAAAATCATGACAGGCATAGAGAGGGTGACTGCACACGTGGGCAATCAAGAACGAGAGAACATGGGTATAAGGTGAAAGGGGAGAGATTTAATAGGAATGTGGGAGAGGAGAATTTTTCCCATTGGGGGTGCTATTTCATTGAGATACAGCACGGAATAGGCCCTTCGAGCCACGCCGGCCAGCAATTACCGAATTTAATCCTAACCTAATCACAGGACAATTTACAACAGCCCATTGACATACCAACCAATTCATCTTTGGACTTTGGGAGGAAACCGGAGCATCCGGACAAAACCCACGTGGTCACATGGAGAATGTACAAACTCCTTACAGGCAGCAGCAGGTCGCCTGTACTGTAAAGCGTTGTGCTAACCACTGTGCCACTGTGTGCAAAGTAATATTGACTAGTTCTGTGTTCGAGCCATGGCCACAGAGTCAAACAACACAGAAGTTGTCCCAGCTTGTCCATGCTGACCAAAATGCCATCTAAAATAGTCCCATTTGTCTGTATTTGACCCATATCTCCCTAAACCTTTCTTATGCACATACTGAGATACAGCACAGAATAGGCCCTCCCGGCCCTTCGAGTAACCCTTGGTACACTTCCTCTGTGGTATATGTATAATTTTTCAGGTGAGGAGACCAAAACTAAATAGAATACATCGGTGCAGTGTCATAAATACCCAATGTAATGACAGTGAAACCTCTTTATTCCCATATTCACATCTTCATTTGGGCTATGTCGCTGTTTGCCTCCTCAATCATGAACTGCAAGTACATGGTGGCTTTCAGTGACATTCGAGAATACTTAGATATTACACAATCTCACTGTTTTAAAAATACTCTGTTTTCCTTTTATTTGTATTAAAATACACATTACATTTTTTACATAAACATGAGGAAATCTGCAGATGCTGGAAGTTCAAGCAACACACACAAAATGCTGGTGGAATCACAGCAGGCCAGACAGCATCCATAGGAAGAAGCACAGTCAAAGTTTCAGGCCGAGACCCTTCGTCAGTCCTGAAACGTCGACTGTGCTTCTTCCTATGGATGCTGTCTGGCCTGCTGTTTTCCACCAGCATTTTGTGTGCATTACATTTTTTACATTATTTTGCTTCTGCCATGTTCCTGTCCACTCACTCAGTTTCTCTATATCCCTTGAATCCTTTCCACATCCTTGTTCCTACTCACAATCCTATCTAGTTCTGAAATGACCAGCAAACTTGGAAACAGGACATCTGGACTCACCCAAATCAGTTGTGAATTTAGGGTTAAATACATACATGGAAAGAGACCAATTTTAGGTATACACAATATCATTTAGTGTTTGAAATATTTTCATTAATTATTTAATAATATTGTATTGTAATTCTTCATGCAATTCCTAGTCTAATCTCAACTGTTTGAATCATGGCATCTTCTGACAAGGCATGCTGTGACTTTCCTGACTCAGAATCAGAATTAGGATATCACTAACATGACTGGCATATGTCATGAAATTTGTTGTTATGCGGCAGCAGTACGTTGCAATACTGTACATAATAATAAAAACTGTAGATTATGGTAAGAAATATAGATATCCGTGTGTGTTAAATTAAATAAGTAGTGTAAATAGAGGGAAAGACGTAGTGGCTTAATGGGTTCATTGTCCATTCAGAAATCTGAATGTAGATGGGAAGAAGCTGTTCCTGAATCATTGAGTGTGTGCCCTCAGGCTCCTGTGCCTCCTCCCCAATGGTAGTAATGAGAAGAGTGCTTGTCCTTGGTGACATGTGTCCTTAATGATGGATGCTGCCTTTCTGAGGCATCGCTCCTTGAAGACATCCTGGATGCTGTGGAGGCTGGTGCCCATGATGGAGCTGACTGAGTTTACAACCTTCTGCAGCTTATTTTGATCCTGTGCAGTACCCTACCACCACCACCACCCCCCCCCAATGAACATTCCAGATGAGGATTAGAATGCTCTCCATGGTACATCTGTAGAAATTTGCGAGTGTCTTTGGTGACATATCAAATCTCCTCAAACTCCCAATGAAATATAGTCACTGTCGTGCCTTCTTTGTAATTGCATCGATATGTTGGGCCCAGGATAGATCCTCAGAAATGTTGACACACAAGGACTTGAAATTACTCACCCTTTCCACGTCTAATCCCTCTGTGAGGACTGGTGTGTGTTCCCTCCTCTTACTCTTTCTGAAGTCCACAATCAGTTCTTTAGTCCTACTAACTTTGAGTACAGCGTGCTTGCTGTGACACCACTCAACCAGCTAACCTATCTAACTCCTGTATGGCTTCTTGTCACCAGCTAAAATTCTGCCAACAATAGTTGTGTCATCGGCAAATTTATAGATGGCATTTGAGTTGTGCCTAGCCACACAGTCAGTCAGTCTCTCTCCCTCTCTCACACACACATACACACACTCTCTCTCTCTCTCTCTCACTCTGTCTCTCACACTCTCACTCTCTCTCCACCCCTCCATCTTCTCTGAAACTTGGATGATACTTGATTTCTAATAATTTTTATTTCTGATGAAATGTTATTGACTTATGACTTTAATCCTATTTTCTGCTTCCACAGATATTCCTACCCTACAGAGTATTCCCAGTATTTTCTGGTTTTATTATTCTCCAAAAGCTACTCTTTGCCATAATGACACACTTGGCTTCTTTACTGCTTACTGCATGCCTTGCTCTTACACCAGTATACTATATATTCACCCATGTGTTATATGTGAACTTGTTTCAATTATTAGAGCCAGAGAGGTATAACATGGAAACAGTCACTTCAGCTTACTCCAATCACTGTATAAATTGTACACCGATCCACACATTCACACCCACTTCTACCACTCACCTGCACACTAGGGGAAATGTACAGCAGCTAATTCACTGACTGTCCCGCATGTCATTGGGATCTGGAAAGAAACCAGACGAAGCCCATGTGGTCTCAGGGAGAACATGCAAGCTCCACACAGACAGCAGTGGAGTCAGAAAACTGTGAGACAGTAGCTCTGCTAGGAAATGGAACAGTCCAAATGTCAACAGGAAGCTCCCACACATTGGAATATGATAATAAACCAGTCAATGTTCTAATGGAATGTTTATGGAGGGATGAATATTACCCTGAACAGCGGCTAATCATTCTGTTCCCCTCTGTGAAATAGTGCCATGGTTACTTTTACATCTAGTGAACAGAGCAGATGAGGGCTTGCTTTCCTGTCCCTCTTAAAAGATAATACTTCCTGGAGGACAGTGTTCCCCCAGTGTACCAATACAGAGTTAGCATAGTACAAGTTCAAGATGAGATTACATGTAATGTACTGCTCTAGATTTTCACTTTTAAACAAGCCTTTGATCCAAGTGGCCAGGGAATGTTATGAAAAATGAACCTGCTAGAGGAACTCAGCAGGTAAGGGAGCATCCAAGGAACGAAAGACAGTCAATGATTCATGCTGAGATCTTTCATCTGGAAATCCAAGGATTTCAAGACCGTCCATGGGGACTCCCTGGAATTTTGTATCTCCTCAGGAAGCTAATGGCTGACTGGCCCTTGTTGACCAAAGAATGCCAATCACTGTGCCCTCCGTGATAACGTCATGGGGAAAGTTACCTCAGAACTGTTCAGCCTTGGGCGAGGTCACTCACTCATATTTCAGCCTCATGTGTCCTCAAAACAAAACATTATATAGCTTTGACATTTATAAAACTCTCCTCCAGTCAGTGAATGAGCCTAACCCCAACCCTAATGAGCAGTGAAAACAGAAATGAGAGAAAACTGAGAGTGCAACATGGAAGAGACCAACCTCCTGGGAGAAACTCGAGAGAAGAGCTGCATGAAACAAAGGGGATATCACCTACAGCTTCCTAATCTGTGTAAATTATAAATATATCTTTCATTGTGCTGATATTAAATGGCAGCCAGAACTCATGGCAAAAATAAAGTTATCTAATGTTGAAATTTTAGTTCAGATGTTGCTGCCAACCACAAGCCAATGTTGGCCTTAGCCTGTGAAGCTCCGATAAAGATGTGGTGATCTCCCATGCCATGGGCAGCTACTTTATGATACTAGCTACTTCAAGTTAGGTATCAGTTAAAAAGGATGAATAAAATGATATTTATATATAGTTCCTTTCACGATCCTGTCAAGATATCCTACAATGCATTGCAGGCAATCAAATATTTTTAAATTACTTTTATTCACAAAATATAGGAAACAATAATTTAGTTCAAGGGATTCCCCAGCATTCAATAGCTATGACACTGTTGATCATCCTGAAGACAGGATCCTAAATATCTTCAGAATTTCTTCTGTTCAACTGATTCCAGTGGGGAGGACTGCAAGACAATAGAAGCTATTCAAGGTGATTGAACTGCAGTCAGCAATGTTAAGATTTCTGCATGTAAACATTGCTGTCAAACTTTAAGGAGCAATAAATACAACAGAGTTTTATCATCATTGCACCCTCAGAATCTAGTCTACTGTTTCAGCTGACCAAATAATCTTGCAACTCTTCAGGTCCAGAGTCAGAAAAAAATGATAAGTTGGAATTTTGAAGTATTAAGAACAGAAGTATGTACTGTGAAGGACAGCTTCTATGTTGCTCAGGCTATTGAATGTATAAGTATAATAGGTGGACCCCCAAGCTCAGAATCTTCCTTATTATGAGCTTACACATTTTTTGTCTGCCTAAACTGCACATTCTCTGTAACTGTAGCATTTAATTCTGAATTCTGTTTTTGTTTTACCTCATACTACCTGTTGTGTTGAATTGATCTGTGTGCTTGCTAAACAAGACAAGTTTTTCATCGTACACTAGTACTAGTGACAATAATAAACCAATTTAACAATTTTGATCTGCTCCATCATGGAGCTTTTAGAACTGAAAGAAATAGTTAAGTAACACAGATACTTACGTTCCAAATTTTCTTTGCACACTATCAGAGATGGAGAATACAAGAAAAGTTTTAGTTTAATTTAATGTATAATTAAAGGATCAAATATTCAACTTGGTTCAAGTAAGGGAAGGATCAAACCAGAAGGTAGATGGCAGGGAAGTATTGAAAGGCAAAATCAAAATAACAGGCATGATGGGTTGGACAGTTTAAAGTGTGGATATTTTAATGCTGGGGGTATTATGCTGAACTTAGAGCATGGATCAGTACATGGAAGATGATGCTGTAGTCATTACTGAAATTTGAAATTTGGTTGAGAAGGGGGAAGGAATGGGTGATTAATGTACTAGATATTTTGAAGTTTTAGTAAAGATAGAGAAGGAGGTAAAGGCAACTGCACTCAGGGGAAACATAATGGAGAGGTCAGACACTGAATCCATTTGGGTAGAGCTCAGGAACAGAAAGAGTGCAATCACTTTGATGGGATTGTACTACAAAATCTCCCCACCCTCCACCCCGCCCCACAAGAGCAATTGGGACATTGAGAAACAGGTATGTAATCAGATTAAGAAAATATGTAAAAATAATAGGGTTATCATCATGGGGAATTTCAACTTCGCTAATATAAACTGGGACCTTCATAGTGCTAGGGGGTTAGATGGGGAATTATTTGTAAGTATATCCAGGAAGGGTTCTTACATCAATATATGGACAGTCCAATGGGAAAAGGAGCAATATTGGACCTGGTGTTAGGTAATGAGCCTGGCCAGGTGACTGCTGTTTCAGTGGGTGATCAGTTCGGTAACAGTGAGCACAACTCCTTAACCTTCAGGATAGGTATGGTCCTTGCAGGAGAGTTTTAAATTGGACTAGGGCAAACTAAGAGCACATTAGGCTGGAACAAAGCAGAGTTAATTGGAAGCACCTTTTTTTCTGGCAAGTTCATATCAGACATAAAGTACAGGAAAGGTATGTTCCTGTTAAAAGATAGGACAGGGATGGAAAGATAAGAGAATCTTGGATGTCTGGAGAGGTGATGAATTTAGTCAAGAAGAAAAGTGAAAAGAATGTCAAGGTTTGGAAGTTAGGATCAAACAAAACACATGAGGAATTTAAACAACCAAGAAAAGAATTAAAGAAGGGAATTGGGAATCCCAAGGCATTGCTCACATAAATCAAGAGCAAGAGGATAACTAGAGAGAGGGTGGGACCACTCAAGGATAAAAGGGTGCGGGACATATGCTTGGAAGTGGAGAATGAGAGCAAGGTACTTGATGAGTACTTTGCCTCAGTAAATACTGAAGGATATGGAGGATAAGGAAACGGATATAGAGTATCAGGAGATCAGTGCAGTGTATATAACTACATTACAGCATCTGGAGGTTCAAGAAGGAGGCAGTATTGGGCCTCCTAATGAGTATTACGGTGGATAGGTCCCCGAGGCTAATGGGATTTACCCCAGGTTTCTGTGGGAGGCAAGAGACGAGATTGGTAGGCCTTTGACCAGTATCTTTGTGTCCTCTCTGGGCACAGGTGAGGTCCCGAAGCAATAGCGAGTGGCTAATGTTGAGCCTCTATTTAAGAAGGGAATGTGGAAAAATTCTAGGTGAGTCTCCCATCAGCTGTAAGGAAATAGCTGAAGAACTTTTTAAGGATAGAATACATGAGCATCCAGAATATTAAGATGCCTGGGGTCTGTGGTGAATTGCCTGTTGATTTTGAACTGGCTCGTGCATAGAAGACAGAGGATAGTGGTTGAAGAGTCTTATTTGAGCTGGAGGTCTGTAACTGATGGTGTTCCACAGTGATCTCTTTGTAATGTATTTACATGACCCGGATAAATATATAGATGGGTGGTTTGCTAAGTATGCAAATGATATGAAGATTGATGGAATTGTGGATAGTTTAGAAGACTTGCAAAGAATACAGTGCAATATAGATCAGCTGAAGATATGGGCAGAGAAATGGCAAGTGGAGTTTAACCCAGATAAATGTGAGGTGTTGGACCTTGGTAGAGCAAATGCAAGAAGACAGTCCACTGTTAAGGGCAAGATTTTTAACAGTGACACAGGTGACCACCTTGCATCACCAAATGGAGAAAG
Source organism: Mobula hypostoma (assembly GCF_963921235.1). NCBI lineage: Eukaryota > Metazoa > Chordata > Chondrichthyes > Myliobatiformes > Myliobatidae > Mobula > Mobula hypostoma. The sequence goes on along the minus strand of NC_086098.1, from coordinate 156,050,792 downwards.
CAAAGCTGAACATAAAACGCAATTTAGTATTGTGACCAGGCCTGGGAGCATTCAAATCCCGCAGGAATTAAGAACAACCAGGTTCCGAAACTCATCAGCGTTGCCACTGCATCTTCTAAATGCCCCGTTACCACCCAGTAATACAATATCTAATTCTGGCAACATGTTTCAGACCTGAAACTTTAAATCATTATTCTTCTGGTGCTGCCTGACCTGCTGAGTGTTTCCAGCATCGTTTTTAGTTCAGATTTCCAACATCTGCCGGTTTTTTTTTTAACTTTACTAAGATCCACCTTTCCGGTAACATATGAACAAAAATAGTCAACCTAAGAGATTCAGCGAATGCTGGAAATATAGAGTAACATGCACAAAATGCTGGAGGAACTCAGCGCGCCAGGTAGCATCTATGGAAAGGATTCGAGTCGACGTATCGGGCGGAGACCCTTTGAGTCGCGACTAAGTGTCCCGGCCCGACGAGTCGACTCTTTAATCTTTTCCATAAATGCAGCCTGACCTGCTGAGTTTCTCCGGCATTGTATGTGCGTTGCTATTACATGAAAAAAAAATAGCGCTTTTTGATTATTTTTGGTGATTTTTTTTAATGTTGGTGTGTATGTGATTCTGGTTGGATGTAGCATCTGGCATATCTCTGCAGGTGCAATAGTGCGCTTGTTTTATCATATTGTTTTTGCTCTTCGCCGTGTCGGAGAGCATTGCGGCTGTTTCCCCCTCTGCTCAATGACTCAGCCGTGTCAGTGCATCGAGACACAGCTGAACAGTGATACGTGCCGAACATCGGAAACCATTAGCAGCAGCAACAAAGGTCGCGTCGGGAAGGTTGGTTGTGAGGTGCGGTGCACGTCAGACGCTGTTTCCTCAGCTATTTCATGTACGTTGCAACAGAACGCTTGGCGACAGTCGTTGCGGTGCAGTCCTTAGCCTGAATACTAACGTGCACTGACTGGTTCCAGAACTTTAGTGAATTTATCAGATTGAAAGATTGGCTTTATTTGTCACGCGTACATCGAATCGTAAAGTGAAATGCGTCTTTTTGCTTCAACGGCCAAAAGGGTGTGAGGATGTGCTGGGGCAGCCATGCTTCCGATGCCCACAACTTACGTTTTAGGAATATGGGAGGAAACCAGAGCACCCGGAGGAGGCCCACGCGGTCGCGGACAGCGGCGGGAGTTGAACCCCGATCTACGATCGCTGGCGTTATAAAGCCCTGCGCTAATCGCTCCGCTACGTTAAAGCCTGGATGAAATTTTATTTCAGGCTGTTTCCTTTGAAGTTGCAGCATTAAAATCGTTCAGTGGAAAGACATTTTGTTAATTACAGAATTACACAGAACTTTGCGGAGTTTGTTAGTTGGAAGTTTGCCTGCATCAGTTTTGGCGGAAGATGTTGAAAAGCCAAGGAGTTTTTTTTTATCCGTATGTGCTCGGTGACACTGACGAATTGCGCTCTCATATTCTCGCCCTTTTCATAACCTTACACGAGCCCCCGCTGGTCCAAGATTAATGGCTCGTACCAGCTTTCCAGATGGTCTGCGGAGACTCGGCCCCAGGCAGTAAGTCAAACAGTATGGCTCATGCCTCGTTTGGAGAGACACACATTGGCCATTGATCTTCTCGCCGCAGCGATTGGCTGCCAATGTGTGGGAAACGCAAAGAAACTCGAACTCACACTTCGCACCATATATTTGGAGTGATAATTGTATGAACGCTGGACAGATCTGCTGGAGACAAGAGCTTTTGAGTGTTTCGGCATGACTTCAATCAATATCGACATCGAAAACATTAGCATCTTTGGAACGATACACCCACGATTCTAGTGGAGGCAAGGATAAAATCTACTTACATTTGTAAATGAACGGGATGGAGAGTAATTGTATAATATTAATCAGCCAATGCTTTCCTGCTGTACTCTCAGGAAGGATGTACAAGAGCCTCAGGGCTCACAACACCTGTTTCAAGAATAGTTATTTCCCCTCAATCAGAGGGGAGAACTTCACTCACCCTAAAACTGACTAATTCCACAACCTATAGATTCACTTCCAAGAACTCACTGTAGATCATGTCATCGATATTTATTGCTTATCTATTTATTTATTAGTATTACCTTTTTGTCTGTTTTAGTATTTTCACAGTTTGTTGTCTTTTGCGTATGGGTTGTTTGCCTGTCATTGTTGTATGCAGTTTTTCATTGATCCTAAAGTTCAAAGTAAACTTCATTGTCAAAGTACATATATATCACCATATACAGCCCTGAGATAGATTTATTTGCCTATGGGCATACTCATGAAATCTATAGAATAGTAACTATAACAGGATCAATGAAAGACCAACCAGTGTGCAGAAGACAACAAACTGTGCAAATGCAAGTTTAAATAAATAGCAATAAATAACGAGAACATGAGATGATGAGATAAAGAGTCATTAACCATCGTTGGTTGTTCATAACCTTGGCCGTTCCCATCATTGGTTGTGAGAACATCTCAATGGATGGGCAAATGTAGTTATACCCTTTGGTTCAAGAGCCTGATGACTGAGTGGTACTAACTCTTCTTGAACCTGGTGGTGCGAGTCCTGATGCTCTTGTACCTTCTACCTGATGGCAGCAGCGAGAAAAGAGTGTGGCCTGGGTGGTGAGGATCCCTGATGATGGATGCTGCTTTCCTGCGACAGCATTTCGTGACAAAGTTCTCAATGGTTGGGAGGGTTTTACCGGTGATGTACTAGGCAGAATCCACAACCTTTTGTAGGATTTTCAATTCAAAGGCATTGGTGTTTATTCTATTGTGATTTTTTTTTTTAAAAAACTGTTCAATGCCTGTAAGAAAATGAATTGCAGGGTTGTACTTTGATAATAAATTTACTTTGAACTTCGAACTAATATATGTATTTGCATCTTTTCAGTTGTTGAAGGGAGTGCAGAACGCTGTAACTGTAACACCTCAAATGTAATACCTGAAATCAAGATCGCCAGGTAAGATCTTCACTTCTTTTATCCTTAAGTAAGATAACTGAAAATATGGTAGTTGAACATACTTTGAGGATTTGGATACAATTTAGAAAACACTTTGGTTTATTGAGATTCTCCCTTTTTAGTCCCATTTTTAAAAATTATCTTTTTAAGCCTTCTATGACTGAAGTAGTCTTTAAACATTGTGAATGATTGGGCATTACACGATCTGTTTGTTGGAGGAAGTCTTTCTTCATTTGAACAATTGTCAACTAAACATAGTTGACCAAAAACACTTTTTTTTCAGTACTTACAAATTAGAGATTTTCTGCGATCTGAATTATATACATTTCCTAATAGTCCTGATAAGAACATATTAGATGAAATTCTTAATATGAAATCATTCTATAATAGTTCAATATCCAATTTTTATGATATGTTGTTGGGAATGAGAAATGATTCTTCAGACAAAATCAAAAATCTTTGGGAACAAGATTTACAGACCAGTTTCTGAAGAAACTTTGAATGAGAATTTTAACTTGGTTAATACTTCATCGTTATGTGCTCATCATTCCCTCCTACAATTTAAAGTGGTTCATATGGCTCATATGACCAAGGATAAATTATCTCGTTTTTATAAGGATATATCTCCCTACTGTGATAGGTGTAACAATGGAGAAGCTTCATTTATTCATATGTTTTGGACATGCCCAAGTCTTGGAAAATATTGGAAGGAAGTATTCCAAACTTTTTCTGTACCCTTTAAAGTAAATTTTAAGCCTAATCCTTTGACTGCCCTATTTGGTATTGTTGGAAGGACAGATATCATCTTGAAGACATCTGGTTTGCATATTCTGGCTTTTATCTCTCTTATGGCTAGGAGGGCGCTTTTTTTTAAATGGAAGGATGCTGTTCTACCTAATCATGCTCAGTGGTTATGGGATGCTATGGCATGCCTAAATTTAGAAAAGATTCGTTGTTCAATTTCTGAATCTAACCAAGATTTTCAAAATTTGTGGGGGCCGTTTTGAAATTATTTTCATAATCTTTGACTTCTCATTAAAGTACAGAAGTTGGTTAATAGCATATTTTGTTATCTGATAAGGTTTTTTCTTTTTTTTTTCCCAAGCAGCTTCGGCTTTGGTGGTGGGTGTAGATCTTTTTTTAATATAAAATTGTTTATATTTTAATATATGAATTAATCTAATCTATATGAATATACAGTAAGGAGTTCATTAGTGTGATTCAATACCTAGTATTATTATATTTTTTCTTTTGTTTTATAATATGTATTCTCTTGGACTCTGTATTCTTCTATATAGAAATCAATAAAAATATTGAAAAAGAAGAAATAAATTCCTTCCACATAACTGTAAATAAACACCAAATTTTAAAAGATCCTAGTTTCCCAAATCAGATTTTCTTCTTTTTTTTTTAATTTTTAGAGCATCTACAATGATTCTGAGCCAGAATAATTGGTAACAGATAGCTACTGATCAAGATCAAGAGGGATATCCCCAACTATTGGAACAAAGGTATCGGCTTCGCATCTGCATTATCCGCACTGCGTATCAAATATAAATCAGGACATCCGCGCACCCCAGCAGAGCAGAAACACAGAGACGTTTCATTAGACTCGGAAACTGATATAGTACTTGGATGAAAAAATATCACTGGATATGCAATGTGTGGTGAAAAGGTATTTCGGGATGAAAAGAATATTAGTCATATTGTCAGAATGAAGGAGAGTCCAGTAAAGGTGGTTTATACTTACTAGGAGATTAGCAATCTATAATATTTGTTTGAAAATTCACAGCAAATACAATGATTCCTGTAATGGAGACATCTCCATTTTGATATCTGTTTGAGGAATTTACAGTTTATTCTCATGAAAACATTTTAGAAACACTTACCGTTTGTGGTAATGCGATCATGAACATGTTAATGGAACAGAAAGGTGTCGTTGTAAACACATGAACATTCTAAACTGATGATACGTTCCACAAATATGAAATAAGAGTTAATGGGCTCCGACTTGGCTCGTTCTTCTCAGCATACAAAGAGTTAACAAAATTGCCGCGCCTGAAGAAAATGCTGAAAAACCGTCGCAGATCGGGCCGTATCTATGAAAGTAGGAACATTTAATATTGAAGTTCTGACGAAAGGTTAGACCTGACGGCATCAATCGTTTCTTTCCATAGGTATTACCTGACCTACTAGGTTTTTTATTCAGCATTTAGTTCTTAATTCTGGGAGTTAATTCTAGATGTTAATTCGGCCTTGCACTTAGGGAATTAATTGCCAAGCACATCCACGTATCTTCATAATGTAAAAGGTGGTTAGGTTAATTTAGACTGGGATATTTCTTATCTGCATTTGTGCAATATCCGATCTGTGTGTGTAGTTTCTGAACTCTCGTTATCTATAGTGTTCATTATTTATGCTTAACAATGATTTCCATTCACCCAGGAACCATTTATTTGAGAGAATTCAACGAAAGGTTTATATTATAACATTCTCATCCCAGTTTTAACTGTCCATTATTATGCAATAGAATTAAACAGGGTCGGATAGAAAGTGTAAGTTTTCATGAGCTGGTTGTAAAATTACTTTGTAGCAGCATTAGTTACCCAATATTAGGGACGAAAATAATTTTTCTTCTTCGAGGCAATTACGGATTTTGTCAGAAGACCAAGCATCAGATGTTTGAAGGCCATTAATGAGAATGATGAGGGTAAATTCCTTTTGCTTTGCAGTGTTCTTGCTAAGTACACACAGCACTGGGTTATGTAAGTGATGTGGCCACGAGGTATCGATTATGGAGCGTGGCATTAAAACTGGTGTAATGAAACTCAGTGACTACTTTCAAGAGGAAAAATGCTCAGCATTTGGATCGGTCTCTAGGTGAGAGAAGATATGAAGTATGAAATTTAGTCAAAATTAGTTGGAAGGGGTGAAAGGTCGGGGTAGAGTTGGATGCAGGTTGTGGACGGGGGATGTAGAGAATAGAAATTACATTCAATTGCTTTAGCAGTCCAGATGTAGGGTCTCCAGTTGAAACATCAAATGGCTATTCCCCCTACAGATGCTGCCTGACACACCAAGTTCCTCCAGGAGCACCTTTCTCTTTTCTCTAGTTTCCGGCATCTGCAGTCTCCAGTATCTCAATTACACTGCTCTGTTGTGAGTTCATTCCAGGTATGTGTACTTTGAAGAGATTTTCCTCCCATATTCATCAGGAGTTCTGTGAGCCCCTCTCTCACTGCTCCCCCTCTGTGATGTCCACTGCTTATCTGATCTTGGACAATGTTCTCACTCAGACTTGATACTACAGCCTCGGAATTCCTCTTATTCTCACCTACCACCCCAGGAGTCTCCACATCCAACACATCACTTTCTGCAACTTCCACCACCTCCTGAGGGACGCTACCATCAAATATATCTTTCCCTCCCCCCTCCCATTCTCTGCTTTCCACAAGGATCACTTCCTCCGTGATTCCCTTGACCATTCGTCTGTCCTGGCACTTATCCCTGCAAGTGGCCAAAATGCTAGACTTGCCCATTCCCCTCCCCCCTCACCTCCATTCAGGGCCCCCAAGTCCTTCCAGGTGAGGCAAGACCCCAATTACGAAACGGCTGGGGTCGTCTCTTGTGTCTGGTGCTCCCAATATGGCCTCCTCTACACCAGTGAGACCCCTTGTAAATTGAGGGGGGGCTGCTTTGTCAAGCACTCCCACTCCATCCACCAAAAACGGAGGTTCGCAGTGGCCGAACATTTTAATTCCCATTCTTGTTCCGACATGTCGGTCCATGGCTGTCCCAGAGCTCAAACATTCCTCTTCCTCTTGGACACTTCCTTCTGGTCCTTTTATCCTCTCTCACCCTTTTCATTTCCAACCTCAAGTGGCTTCTTCACTCACCTCATCCATTCTAACCTTCAGCCCTCTGAGTGCATGGTTCTCCACTCACTCCACAGCAGTTCCAACCTCATCATTAAATTCAGTGCAGTGCTGTTGTGATCTGGTGGGTTGACTGACTACCATGCAGAGGCCAGACAGCATCTCTTAGAAACGTCCTTATACCTACCCTTGGACTATGACCCCACCAATGATTATCAAGTCATTGTCCCCCAGAACATCACGGAACTCATCACTGTGGGACATCTTCCCTCCACAGTCTCCAGCCAATTAGTTCCCCAACACCATCCTGCCCATTTCTATCTCCCACCCAGAACTCACAAAGACTTCCCTGATAGGCCCACTATTTATGCCTGCTCTTGCTCCACTGAACTTATCTCTTCATATTTAACTCTATCTTGTTCCACCATGCCCCCCCTGACCCTTTCCCAATCCGTTCTCCTCTACATCCAGGACACCTCACATGGTCTCCATCATTTTAACAACACCCACTCCCTGGCCTGCATCACTTCACCTTTACCAAAGACAGCCCGTGTACACTTCCATTCCCCACCAAGAAGGCCTTAGGGCTTTCTCTTTCTTGCTAAAACATAGACCCAGCCAGTTCTCCTTTACAAATACCCTCCCCCACCTGGCAGACTTTGTGTCTACTCTGAGCAACTTCTCTTTTGATTTGTCTCACTTTATACCAATCAAAGTTGTAGCCATGGTCCCTAGTTACACATGTCTTCTTTTTCACTACATGGAGCAGTCTTTGTACCTGATCAGCTAGAGTACCATTCCCCAAGTTTTTCTCTGCCTCATTGATGATTGCACAGCTGCTGCCTCTTGTATCCATGCAGAGCTCATTAATTTAATCAATTTCATTACTAACCTCCAACTTGCTTTCAAATTCACTTGGAATATTTCCAAAACCTTTCTTCCCTTTCTAGATCTCTCTGACTTTATCTTTTAAGTCAAACTGTCCACTGACATTTACTCCAAATCTTGCAGCTATTCTAGACTACACATCCTTCGACACCCCTCTCTTATGAGGATCCAACACCGTTTTCATAGTTTCTCTGTTGTTGCTGCACCTGTTCTTGAGATAAGGCTTCAGATCCAGGACGTCTGAGATGTCCTTCCTTTTTTAGGAAACATTGTTTCCCTCCTACTGTGGTTGATGGAGCTCTTACCTACAGTGGTCAAGATGAAGGTTCTCAGCCCAAAATTTCAACTGTCCATTTCCCTCCATAGATGAAGCATGACTCATTGCGTTTCTCTAACTGCTCTTTTTTTGCTCCAGGTTCCTGTATTTGCAAACTCTTGTGTCTCCATGAAAATTACTTTAACAGCTTTGCATAAATGAGCTCAAATGTGTTGAGTGGACTCTTTTGACACTATCCATTCTGTGATCAATTGATTGCGACAATGAAGTCGGCATCTGAAAGAGTTGCAATTATATATAGAAGCTGATAATGAACCTTTCTTTTTTGGTCGTATCCTCAAAATGGACTGCCCAGTCCCTTTTTTTTGTTTTTTTTTCATATAGTGTAGTGGTTATTTTTTTCTTTTCCATTCAAAACCCAATGTGTTTCCCCTTTTTTCATAAACTGGTAAGGGGAGAATTGTTATTTTCATTTTTAAAAATTATGTGTTTTATACTAGTTTAACAATATCTATGATTTTGACCATGTCTATCTTAATCTTGGTTTATATTGTTACTGATATATATATTTGAACTAATTCTCCTCTTGATTGTATTTATGCTTTTCTTAAATCAATAAAAAGATTAATAAAGAAAGAAAGATAATGAACCCTTTATATTAGAAATTAAATATTGTGGGTGTTTACAGTCTGTTAACCTGTCATGTCTCCGAAAATTCATTTGAAATGCTGAAGAAATGTAACTATGCTGAGTATTAATTTTGTAGCATCCTAAATAAAAACATTTTAAGATGCGCCATATGGACTGTGTTGCATAAATGTTGCATTGGTTTACTGCCTAAGCTTTATTTCCTTCTCATTAATAGTAGTAGTAATGGTGCGATCACTCGAGTCAAGTACAGTGTTCTCCGAATTGTAGTATAATTGTCTATTGGTGGATCCTCAGGTGGCCGTAGAGGCCAGTCTGGGATCCACATATTCTGGTGCAGCGTGGGCAAGAGTAAGTCTGTGACAGCGGAAGGAGTCAGTTGGTTCAAGCACTTTGCCTGTTGTTGACAGGAGGGAGATGCCTCTAATTACCACAATCTACTTTGTCTCCCTTTTTGAATATAGTCACTATTAGAAGACCCCCTGAGCTCTGAGGGCAGTTGTTCCTTTTCCCAGACCTTCAGGAGCAGGGTGTGAATGCAGTGCAGGAGCCTTCCTTGAGGGTTGTAGCCGGGATCCATTCAGGACCAGTGGCTTTGTTACTTTCCTCTCTCAGTGAGTTGAGGTGGAACCTAACCTGAATCCTCTGTCGGAAAACATACTGCTCACAAATCCAGTGCAAGATTTGAAGGTAGTGAGTAATATATTGTGTCTTGAGCTCCCCAGAAAAGCATTTGAAACAAGGTCTCTAATACCTTGATTGTGAAATCAGAATGCTACCTTTCTTACACAAGATTACTTATTTTGCTTGTTAAAGAAGACTAATGCTGCACAGAGGCAGGAGCATGGTGCAGCTGGAAGGGATGATGTCTCACAACTCCAGTGAGTTGGGTGTAATTCTACTATCCATGTGAAGTTTACACACTTTTCCTTGTGTCCGTGTGGGGTTTCTTCTGTGTGCTTCAGTTCACTCCCACATCCCTCAAATGTGCAGTTTGGTGGGTTAATTGGCCTTGGTAACTTGCACATAGTGTTCAGCCTATTAACATATGGGAGGGTGGAGCGGATGGGAACGTGGGGAGCATAACATTGGTTAGGATAGGCTGAGGTTGATCAAAAAGGGTGGCCGATGGTTGCTGTGGACTTGATGAGCTGAGGGCCCATTCCTGCATGTATTTCTACATAATTAAAAAAATCTTGCACCAAAGACAAAAATTATAATTAGCCTCTTTCCTAATTGTCCGTGTATATACAGCATTAAATTACACAAAACAAGGACTGGAACCTCACATGATAAGATAATGGTCTTACACCATAGCCTTTCCCCAAAGATCCTTTGCATTGGAGGCACCCTGCCTAAGCATGTCTCACAGCAAATATTCATGGGGTAAATGCCAACATCTGTGATGGACAACTTCAGCTGGATGTTTAGGCACATTTCAGGGCTGCTTTTACCCAATCTGTGCCGATGAAGTGTCAGCAAGTAGGAACACAATGTCCTGTCGTTATGAGATATACGGAAGGAAGTGCAACGGCAAGGCACTCCCCACTCCCCCCTCGGGAGGAAGTAGTTCATCACGTGTATGATCATCTTATGTCTATCATTGATCTTTAGACCCATGCATACTGGAAAGACTAAAGCAGGACTTCCTTCTTCACCGATATCCCAGCAACATCCTGGTGCCTTTTAGTCAGCACTGGTGAGCAAATATTTTGGAATATGGTATTGTCCATTTACCCAGAGAAGAACCCAATAGTTCCACTCTCCCCTTTTCACAGAGCAGTCCAAGAATATTTCTGACAGTCCATTCATTGCACAAAGGCTTTGTGAGCTAAACCTGCGTGGCTTAGGCATTTATGATGCCACTGAGATGTTTTTAATGAAAGAAAAGATCCCATCTAGGTTAAATGCAGTGAAATTCACTGTTTGATCTTATTTTCATTAAAAAAATCCTATGCATGCTAAGCCAAAATGTTTAGGCATAGCCTAACATTTGCATAGACCACAATTTAAACTAAAATCATAAGACCATAACACCATAAGGCATAGCAACATAATTAGCCACTTGGTCCATCAATTCTGTCCTGCCATTCCATCATGGCTCATCCCTCTCAAGCCTATTCTCCGGCCTTCTCCCTGTAATCTTTGACACTCTTACTAATTAAGAACCTGTCAACCTCCATTTTAGCTATACTCAATAACTTGGATTCCACAGCCATTTGTGCCAATGAATTCACAGATTCACCACCCTCTAAATGAAGAAATTCCTCCTCATTTCTGTTCTAAAGTGGTATCCCTCTGATCTGAGGCTGTGTCATCTGATCCTAGACTCTCCCACTATAGGAAACATCCTCTCCATATCCACTCTGTTGAGTACTTCCATTATTCAATAGATTTCAATGAGATACGCTCTCATGCTTCTAAACTCGAGCAAAGTACAGTCCCAGAGCCACCAAACAGTCCCCATGCATTAACCCTTTTATTCACAGAATCATTCTAGTGAACCTCCTCTGGATCTTTTCCAATCCTTAGATAAGGGGCCCAAACAGTGCATGACACTCCAAGTGCAGTCTGACCAATCCCTTATAAAGCCTCGGTATTACATCCTTTCATTTTATATTCTAGACCTTGAAATTAAATATAACATGCATTTGCCTTCTTTACTACTGGCTCAACCTTCAAGTTATCCTTAAAGGAATCCTGCACGAGAGCTCCCAGATCCCTTTGCACCTCTGATTTCTGAATTTTCTCCCTATTTAGAAAATAGTCTATGCCTTTATTCTTTCTACCAACGTGCATGACCATACACTTCCTTACACTGTACTCCATCTTCCACTTATAACCATTCTCTGTTTAAATCCTTCTGAGACTCCCAGCTTCTTTAGCAACAACTGCCCCTCCCCTATCTTCATATCATCCACAAACGTGGCCACAAAGCGTTCAATTTCATTATCCAAATCATTGACATATAACACGAAAAGAAGTGGTTTAAGCACCAACCACTGCAGAACAGCTCTAGTCACCAGCAGTCAATCAGAAAAGGCCCCTTTATTCTCACTCTTTGCCTCCTGCCAGTCTGCCAATCTTCTATACATCTAGTAACAGTGGAATAAGGTTCCTCCTCAAGAACTTCTTTACTTGGCACTGGAGAGTGATGTGGCCTGACTGGACAAACATTCTCTCTGTGCTGAGCCTTCCCAGAGGGAGACAGGTGGAAACTCAGCATACGGAGATTTGCATACAATGACTGTACATACCTTCTGAGGCATGAACAAAAGTAGCTATCTTTGTGCATTTAATGTATCATTTATGATACCCCTACATCTTTGTCCGAGGCTTTGTGCATTGTGGGTGGATACTCAAATGTGAAGTCCTGGATTAAATAATGATCAGTTATTGGTGATGGCAGTGTAATGGGAAACAGGTTAAACTTGGTCACAAAAGAGTAAAATGTGAATATCTAAGACCTAATAACCATATTCTTAGGAAGGCTTCTCCCCTACACACACCTTCCCCACCTAACCAGATTTAATTTGGCATTATTGGTTCAGAATTTCCAGCTTGCAGCCCTAGTCTGGGGTCTCCAAACCCCAATACAAAAGACCTGATGTACCACCTGAAAAGGAAATGACTTTGCTGTCACCCCAATCTCTCTGGTCTGATTCCCGGACCAGTTCAAAACACTCACAGATTCCTAGGAGCCCACAAGCTGGCAATTGCTCAGTGCAAATAACAGTTTGACCAACTACGGGACAAACTTTATTCTGAATACTACTGTGCCTGTTTTGTTAACCCAGATAAAAATACAAATGTGCTTAATACAAGTAGGACTGCATATAGAATGCTGTTCTGCTTTATTCCAGAAGCTCTATGACTGCCAACCATGCCTTAGCACTGCACATATCCCAGTGGGGCAGTTGCTCTCAATTATCATTTCCTTTCTTGAATTCCTTTTAGGAGACTACATCCAGCATATTCCTTTGGGGTGCGCAGTCAAGCCTCCTTTGTGTTCAAACTGGAACCAGGGTTCAACTCCTAATTTTGCACAAGGTTGATCACTGTACAGACTCATATGAATGTGTCAGAGATCATGCCACTATAGGCTTGTATCACCATTGCAGTACAGATTTGTCCCAGTTCCAAATGGTAATCAGCAGAATCCTAAATGCTGGATTTCTAAAACTAAAAGAGTTTTAGTTTTAAAAACTAAAAGCAGTAAAACTGAAAAGTTGATTGTTTTTTGGAGAAGGAGAGGGAAGTTCCACATGAGAGGATTGGAAGTGGAGAGCATCAGCAGTTTTAAATTCTTCAGCATCAACCTATCAGATGACCCTTTGTCCTGAACCCAGCCCATAAAGTCATAAGAAAAGTATGTCAACATCTTTACTTTCTTTGGAGGTTAAAGAGGTTTGGCTTGTTACCAAATACTCTCGCAAATTTTTATAGATGAAGGTATCCTGACTGGTTGTGTCATGGTCTGATATGGTAATTTGAATGAACAGGAATGTTGGAAGCAGAAGAGGGTATTAGGCACGTCCCTCCTCACCACTGGAAGTATTTACAGGAGGCAACATCAGTCATCAGAAATCCCCACCGTATCAGCTATGCCATCTTTTTGCGGCTACCATTCGGCAGGTGGTACAGAAACCTAAGGTTCAAAAACAGCCATTTCACTTCAACCATTCATTTCTCAAACCAGCTGGCAAAATGATCATTACTGCAGTTAGCAACACTATGATGACTTTGCACTAAAATGGACTCTAACTTACTCGAGTTCTTCCATGTAAAAATTGCATATAATTTATATTTTCCTTGTGAATGCTGCTTCTGTGTCTGTGCTATAGTTGTAAATAATTTTTCATTGTTCCCATGCATGCATGTACTTGTGCATACGAGAATAAACTTGACGATTATGTATCTCTGGGCAAAGTTCAATTTGGTTCTAAAATCAGAGTTCAGTCTTGTCATACATGTGGTATATCAAAGCCATCCTTGAGTTTTTACAATTTCATTGAGTAAATGCAAGTAACTTACTTGGCTTTTAAATTAAACTAAGATTGAGACCTTCCAGTCCACTGGCTTTGCGCTTTGCTGTCTTCCTGTAGGACAACAAACCAAATGTCTAACGGCCAATTGTCTATGACCTGAACTCACATCAAAAGTGTGAAAGGGAAGAACTTCCAGACCTGTGGGGATAACCTGGGGTACAGAGCTAATACAGACTCAAGGAGCTGAATGGTTTCTTTGTGATGGAAACATTGTTATTAAATTCATATTACCAAAGCAAATAATCACAGATTTTCCACATTACTTTTCATTGACCTCATTCTTCCCACCCACTTAACCTATCTGCATTCCTTTACAGACAGCTGGAGTCCTATCACTGTAATATCCTCAAAAAGTTTCAGCCTCAAGTTGTGTTTCATATTGCTCCTGTGAAAAACTCCAGGATGATTATGCTCTGTTAAGACTGCTTGTTGTTGCTGCAATAGGATTGAGAGTCACAAGATTCCTATTTACTATCCATTTTATTAAAGGGCTTTACATCTTTTTAACACTTGAAAATCCCCTTCCTGATGTTTGTCAGAGAACCATTCATAACACTGTCAAGTCCAGAGCAATAAACGCAACAAGCACTAAGCAGGCCAGTCAGGAAATTAAAGAAAAATAGCAGATGTTGGAAATTTGGAACGAAAGGAGTATATTGGAAGCACTCTGCAAATTAGGCAGCATCTGTCGAGAGAAAAACCGAGTTTCAACTCCATAATACTTCATCAAAACTAGGAAGCAGAGATAACAACTTTGATTTTGACCTGAATTCTTCCTGCAACTTTCTCTGAAATTTAAGACTATACATTTATTCTTTATCTTCCAATTATGATGAACGATAACTAACTGTTTCTCTTTCCACACACCTATTTGCAGCAGATTCTGCTGGTTTTCCTTTTAGATTTTCAACATCTGCAGTTTTTTTTTGGACAATGGAATTTATGACGGCTTTCGCTCATCAGAACTAAGATATATTAAGTGTGTGCTTTATTAAAGGAACAGGACCAAAATAAAGGACAGAGAAACAGACAGACCCACAGTTGTGCGAATTGAGTCTAGATGAACGGTCTCGACTGTCTATTCCTACTCTGCACAGAAACTACATGACCCGCGGAGTTCCTCCAATAGACTTTTTCGCAACTGAATTGTAAAGTTATTGGATGGGAGACCAGGTTAGTAGCATGAAGTAACAGTAGGGTGCACTAGAGAACCGGGGACACATCGTTATGGACAGTGCTCCGGGAAAAGGCCGGCAGAAACCTTTAAGTATTTTTACACAGGCTGTTCTCGCTTGTGATTTAATTTTGGCGTGAAGTTCTTCACTGTACCTTGGTTTCAATGTTTCCCTCTTCATTAATACTGTTCTTCGTCTGATGGCGTGTCCCACGTTTAATTTAATCTTTCTGCTCCTCTACCGTTTAAGATTGACTCGCCTTGTAACACTTATTTTAAGAACCGGCTCACAATAGCAAGCTACGAATGGTCGTCAAGTTTATGCACACAATTAATGTGAACTACAACCATTAGACGCGGCAGATCCTCATGCAGTTTGGAAATGTCGATTTCTTTATCGTTAATTACCCCGGACACGTGCCTCCTGTGTCGTCTAATGTGTGGGATGGAATTTGTTGGTTTTAGGGAGTGGCATGGGTCGACGTGGCGCTGGAAGAATTTACGGAGAATCCTACCACAATAAATCCGTTGACACTGAAAATCGCAGCTTCGCCATTACCGCAGATGCACAGTTAATGGATTTGAGAACATTTCCCCCTTTTCTATTTTAGCAGCGCTGCAAATAAACGGTGAAGTTTAACTTGTATCTCCACTTGATAATCGACTGGACAAAAACAATCGCCTTTCCCAGGAAGTTCAAAGTAAGTTTATTAACAAAATATATACACGTCACTATATGCTACCCTGAGACTCGTTATCTTGTGGGCATTCACAATAAATACAAGAAACACGTAGAATCAATGAAAGACCGCCATTAAATAGGACGGACAACAATAATTGTACAAAAGACAACAGACTGTGCAAATACAAGACGAGGGAAAAAACAAATAATAATGAATGAACACTAAATATTGAGAAAACGAGTCGCAGAGTCACTGAAAGTGAGTTCATAGTTTGTGGGAACATTTCAGTGAGAGGGCGAGTGAAGTTATCCCCTCAACCATTTAGTTACCTTAGGATGGAGCGGGAACAAATTAAAGGCTTTTAGGTCTGGCAGTTGCACGTGTCCGTATTTCAAAGTTGAGAGCAAATTTATAATCAAAGTACATATTTGTCACCATATACAACTCTGATATTCATTTTCTTGCGGGCATACACAGACGCACAATAGAATCAATGAAAAACCGCGCCCACAGGACGGGCAAACAACCAAAGTACAAAAAACAAATGGTGCAAATACAGAATTAATAACAATAATATTACCTTAATAATAGGGACCAGGTGGTTAACACAAAAAAATCAAAAATACATAATAAAAGACCAACAAGTTCAAGACGATAAATGTAGAAAATGCCTAGGAAAAAAAACCGAAACGATCCAACATACTACATGACGCTGTAGCAATTTAACTCAGTCTGATTACTTACACAGACACAATTAAGTGACAAATTCATCAAAATCTCGCTTTAATACACAAACTCATAAAATAAATCGTTACCTTAGTATAAATACAAGCCTGACCCAGTTTCAGAGTCAGAATATTACAAAGTATCATACGACCGATCCATTATGACAAATAGGACAATCCATAATAACCGTCCGGATATGATAATACAGGATAAACAAGCAAGAACAATTTACCTAATAGAAACAGCCATTCCAAACACACAACTTACAGAAATCAATAAGTGAAAAACACCAGAAATATGCTGAATTAAAAGAGGAAATTGAAAGACTTTGGAACATGAACAGGGTACATTCATGGTCCCGATTGTAACATCTACAACTGATATTATCTCAAAGGCACTACACAATAGTATTAAATAATCAGGGCTGCACAGCAATATTTATGTAATTCTTCAGAAAACCACAATACTAAACACCACTAGAATAGAAAAGTTCCTAGCAACTGAGAAATGAGCGTGATCGGCTATACACCTTACGTTTTACTAGCTTGAGCTGAGAAAAAAATAAAATAATATAATAATAATAATAATAATAATAAATAAGCAACAGATATCGAGAAGATGGGATCGGGAGTCCATGAAAGTGAACCAATAGGTTGTGGGAACAGTTCAGTGAGGGAGCGAGGGAAGTTACCCCCAGAGTCTGATGGTTGACTGTCCCTGAACCTGGAGGTGTGGGTCCTGAGGCTCCTGTACCTTCTTCCTGATAGCAGCAACGAGAAGAGGGCATGGCCTGGATCTATATCTGAGAGAAAGTATTTCAAATAGTAACCATTGGCAAATCAACTTCTCCAAAAGTAACATGAATACTAAACAACATGGCGAGTAATTGCAACGTAGAAGTAACGCACCGTGTCTGTTTACGGTACGACCTGTCGCTGCGTGTAAAATTGTTCTTGCTGTAAACATTAACTCTTTAGTATTTCAAAACTGAACTTTATTCGTAGAGATATATTACAGGAAATACAAACCAGTACTTTTCTTTACATTCATATTGTCATGTCATAGATAGATTGATCCTGGGATGTTGATACACAGGCGCGCAGCTGTGTCCAACCTATGACCCTCCGTGTGCCGAGCTCTCGCCGCAGTTTCCCACGTGCCGCCGACAAAGGAATCCGTTCAGTCGTTGCGATTCAGTGGGGCGCGAATGAGTTCATTCATCCAAGCAGCAGAGGGGATGGGCGTTGTTCAATAGACTGAGTAAATCCGAAAGGTTACTCCCCACCCCCACGCCGACGCTTTAGAGGCATGGTTTAGAAGGGGAAATACTTCGAGAACTTTTCTTTTGCGGCGCTTTGCCCCATTTGAACTATTACCGCGGTTTGTGTCGAATTTGAATCGTCATCTGTTAATAAAACTTGGTTCGGACAGCCGAAATGTAAATGATTGCAACTGACAGGAAGTTGCACATTTGCATTTTTCTTTATTAAACTCTAAATCTGTGACTAAAGGGAACTCGCAAGTACTTATGAACAACTAATCCACTTGGCTCTGAATTGAAGAGGGACGGTCGATTGAGCCGATTGTTTTGCTCGTGTGCCACGTGTGAGACCAACCTCTTCCGCCTGTTCTCAGGACTTTACACGAGCACCGCTAGCATGGGATTACTGGCTCACGCCACCTCTCCAGATGGTCCCCTTGAGATCCGGCCCCAACACATACACAATAAAAGTCAAAAACTCTGGACAATTTCTCGTTTAGAAAGGGAAGATTCGGCTATTGTTCCTCTGGCCGCTGTGACTAGAGTGTGACAATCGGATGGAAAACCGCATTCACACTTGCGGTGTCATCTGCGGGAGTACTGTTTTCTTGTCGGAGGCCGAATCTCTTCCATGACCTAATTATATTGACACTGGTAGAGACGTCAGGAAAGCAATCTTAGCTAACAGCTCTGCAATTCCCCCCATCCTTCTTTCTTTACCCATTTCCCATCAGCTCCCCCTTACCTTTTCCCTCACCTGTCCATCACCTCCCTCTGGTGCCCTTTCTCTCATGGTGCACTCTTCTCTCCAACCAGATTCCTTTATTTTCAGTACTTAACCTCTTTCACCAATCACCTCCCCGCTTCTCGCATCATCCCACTCTTTACCACTCAACTATCTTCCCCCTCACCTGGTTTCAGCTATTACTTGCCAGTTTGTCCTCTTTCCACTCCCCCACCTTCTCATTCTTACTCTTCCCCTTCCTTTTCAATCCTGATGAAAGGTCTCCGCCTGTAATGTGGATTGTTCATTCCTCTCCATAGATGCTGCCCGACCTGCTGAGTTCCTCCAGCATTTTGTGTTTGTTCCTCCAGAGTTCCAGCACAATCTCTTGTCTAGTGTTTATGATTTGACACTCAGCAATTGGCTGATAAAATACAGAGCAATTTCAAAGAAGGGAGTGCATGTTCGGTGCATGTTCCTGACTCGACCCTTTTTTTTTACGAGGCCGAGTGGCTAGCTCAATGCTCAACCCAGCACGGATGGAAAGCGTGCTCTGGGCGGGGGTGGCCCGACTTGGATTCAAACTCAGGAGCCTTCGCTCCAGAGTCCGGCGCTGATGTCATTGCACCACCAGCCGGCCAGGTGATAGATGAGACCAGGTGAGTGGGGAAGGCAGTTGTCTGGGGAAGCAAGAATGATGTAGGCAGCTGGGAGATGATAGGTGGAGGAGGTAGAGAGCAGAAGAAAGAGGAATCAAACATGAGAGGAAAGTAAACCTTGGAATACAGGGAAGGAGGAGGGGAACCAGAGAGAGGTGATGGGAAGGATATGAGGCAGGGGAGGAAAAGAGAAGGGTTGAAAGGGAAATTTGAATGGTGAATGGAAAAGGAGAGAAAGGGGGAGGGGAAACAAGGGAGATTTTGATTACCGAAACTTAGAGAATTCAATGTTGTACTGTATGACTCCATGACACTATTCTGAACCAACCAACATTTATCTTGTAATCAAGCTAAAACAAAATGTATTATTGTAGTGTAACTATACTGATAACTGAATGCAAATGCCCTTGAATTAAGGACAGCACAGGGGCACATCTGGTAGAACCACTACTTCACAGCTCCAGTGACCCAGGTTCAATCCTGCAATTGGGTGCTGTCCATGTGGAGTTTGCACATTTTCCCCATTGGAGGAACAACACCTCATATTCCGTCTTAGTAGCCTCCAACCTGATGGCATGAACATCAAATCCTCTAACTTCTGGCAATTACTCCCCTCCCCTTCCCTCTACTTCCATTCCCCACTCTTGCTCCCCTCATACCTCTTCTCCTCACCTGCTATCACCTCCCGCTGGTTCCCCTGCTCCTTTCCTTACTTCCAGGGCCCACTCAGGGCACTTCTAGGCCTTTTGGTCCTACACCATTTCCCAGTGTTCTCCTATTTACTGTGTAGGTCCTCCTCTGGTTTGTCTTACCAAAATTCAGCACCATATGGTCATCCAAATTAAGCTCCATCTGCCATTGCTCACTCCACTGGCCCAGCTGATCCTGATGACATTGCAATCTTAGATAACCTTCCTCACCTACCTGGTCATTACAATTTTGGTTCTCTTTGCTTGATTTCTTCAGAGGATAGTCATGAGGTAACCACCCAAGTTGCATAGTTTTGGTTTTGACTTTGTCACAGCCATACTGAGAGAGTGTTATCTCCCTCTTCCATGAAGCAACATACGGCAATGTCCAGCAGGAAATATTGTAAGTGGTCTTTCCAATAGTAATGGATGAAACCCTGCCATTCTGAATATATTGCCTCTCTTTAGTTCTGGGACTTTATTTTCACATTTGAATTGAGTGAGAGGTGTACACATGAGGAACTTCTCAAACCCTCTCTCCTTGACATGAGTGATCACTACACCAACCCCATAATTAGAAGCATTGCAAGCAGGCTGTAATGAGTTAGAGCTGTTATGCACCAAAAATGATTCACTGCTGAAGCTTTTCTTGAACTGGCCATAAACTTTTTGTTAATCCTCACTTTGTCTTACTTTACTAAATAGTATCAACTCTATGCTTAGATCAGATAGGAATCTGGGGTAGTGTTGAACCATGCTCAGTAACAATTCAGCTTTGATGATAGTTTCCATTTCTTCCTTTACTGTCTGCAATCAACCTTTTTTAGTTTGCTGACGGACATGAATAAATCATTTCTTTCTCCATGAGAACACAGTTGCTTTTCATAAGCCTGACCTGACACAAATGATATTGTGATTAATAATTTGAAGGCTCTCCAACTAGATTATCATTCTGACTGTATAAACGTTGCAACACTTTATGCATCATTGCTTGGAATATTTGCAGTAGTTTCGTAGATGAGCAAACCTTTCATATGTTACTTGTCAAGAAATGCTGTCTTCGTTTGTGAACAGGAAGATGACGGAGTTCTAGTTTTGTACAGTATTTTACCAATTTGGTATACAAATCTTAAATTATAGGCAGAGGGTATGTTTCAGAATCAGGTTTATTATCACTGATGCATATCATGAAATTTCTTAATATGCAGCAACAGTATAGTGCAAGGTGAACAGTTACTATAAGGTGCAAAAGATGACTAATGAGGTAGTGTTCATGGGCCAAACAGAAATATAATGGCAGAGGGGAAAAAGCTGCTCTTAAAACAGGTCATATTAGAGATCTTCATATTCTCCACAGAGCCAGATACTTTACCCAACTCAGGGAACACCATGATGTGGAATGCTCATTTACTTAATACTACTTTCACTAATTCTCATCTACTAAAGTGCGGAGTTTAAAAAGACGCCCACTTTCAGGTGCGGGCAGTGTCGGTGCAGGCAGCGGAGTGCGCGGGAGCAGAGTGCTGGGCTTTGGCTCAGTGGGCTTCGGTGTAAGGGGGTCTTCGGTGAGAGGTAACCAGTGAGCCTGAGTACATGCTTGCTGAGGTAAAAAGGTAAGGTTGGTAGGTACTTTTTCATTTATTCTGATTAATCTGGGATCAGGTAATGGGGGAGATAGTTAGAGGAGTGGTGTGCTCCGTATGCTGTATGTGGGAGGTCAGGGTCAACGCAGTTGTCCCTGATGACCACATCTGCAGAAGGTGCATCCAGCTGCAGCTCCTATCAGAGCGAGTTAGGGAATTGCAGCTGGAGCTGGATGAACTACAGATCATTCGGGAGGCAGAAACAGACATAGATAAGAGTTATCGGGAGGTAGTCACACCGAAAATACGGGAGGTAGGCAACTGGGTGACTGTCAGGAGATCAAGGGGGAGCAGGCAGAGAGAGCAGAGCACCCCTGTGGCCATTCCCATCAACAATAAGTATACCGTTTTGGATACTGTTGGTGGGGATGACCTACCAGGAACAAGTTGCAGTGGTCCTGTCTCTGGCACTGAGGTTGGACCCTCGACTCAGAAGGGGAGGAGGGAAGAGAGAACAGCAGTAGTGATAGGGGATTCTATAGTCAGGGGGGCAGATAGGAGATTTTGTGGGGGGAGATCGGGAGTCTCGGATGGTATGTTGCCTCCCTGGTGCCGGGGTCCGGGACATCTCAGATCGGGTGCAGGTTATTCTCGAGAGGGAGGGCAAGAATCCAGATGTTGTGGTCCATGTAGGGACCAATGACGTGGGTAGGAAGAGTGAGGGGGTCCTGCGTAGTGAGTTCAGGGAGTTAGGTGTGAAGCTGAAGGGCAGGACCTCCAGGGTAACCTCAGGATTGCTACCTGTGCCACGTGCAAGTGAGGCGTGGAACAGAAGGATTATACAGATCAATACGTGGCTGAGAGGATGGTGCAGGAGGGAGGGCTTCAGGTTTTTAGATAATTGGGCTTTGTTCCAGGGAATGTGGGGTCTGTTCTGACGGGACCGTCTACACCTGAACTTTCTTGCAGGAAAGTTTGCTAGTGCTGCTTGGCGGGGGGGGGGGAGGGGGGGTTTAAACTAAATTTGCAGGGGGCAGGGATCCAGCATGTGAGAGAGGATAGCGAGATGAAGTATAAAGGACAGGTGGGGACTACACAGTTCCGGAATATTAAGTGTGAAGTAGAGAAAGGTGAGGCAGAACGAGTGATAAGGAGGATACATGTGCAGAGGGATGGTCTGACGGAGCATAGAGTTAGATGTGCAGAAAGAGTAAGTAAATTTAAGAAGGACAACAAAATTTAAGGGGCATATAGCCCGGTGAGAGTTCGGGGAGCTGGGTTATGCACAATAGGTAGCAATTTAAACAGAGATGAGAAATGGGTTAAAAATTCCATATCTGAATGCGCGAAGTGTCAGAAATAAGACGGATGAGCTTGAAGCTCAGGTGCGAATGGGTAATTATGATGTTGTTGGGATAACGGAGACATGGCTGCAGGGGGATTAGACCTGGGAATTGAATGTACAAGGGTGTACATGCTATCGAAGGGACAGAAAGGTGGCAGAGAGGGTGGGGTGGCCCTGTTGGTGAGGAATGAGATTCAGTCCCTTGCAAGGGGGGGACATAGAATTAGGAGAAGTAGACTCAGTGTGGCTAGAACTGAGGAACAGTAAGGGCAAAAAGACCTTAATAGGTGTTATCTACAGGCCCCCAAACAGTAGCATGGATATTGGGTGCAAGTTGAACAGGGAGTTAACAATGGCATGTGGCAAAGGAAATGTCACAGTAGTTATGGGGGATTTCAACATGCAGGTGAACTGGGAAAATCAGGTTGGTACTGGACCCCAGAATAGGGAGTTTGTAGAGTGCCTACGGGATGCATTTTTGATCAGCTTGTGCGTGAGCCGACCAGGGATAAGGCTATTCTGGATTTAGTGTTGTGCAATGAACAGGATTTGATAAGTGATCTTGAAGTAAAGGAGCCATTAGGAGGTAGTGACCATAATATGATAAGTTTTTATCTGCAAGTTGAGAGGGATAAGGGCAGATCAGAAGTGTTAGTATTGCTGTTGAACAAAGGAGACTATGGAGCCATGAGGGAGGAGCTGGCCAAAGTTGACTGGTCGGATATCCTAGCAGAAAAGACAGTGGAACAGCGATGGCAGGTATTCTTGGGAATAATGTACAAGGTGCAAAATCAGTTCATTCCCCGGAGAAGGAAGGATTCAAAGGGGGGAAAGTGGCCACAGTGGTTGACAAAGGAAGTCAGAGATAGCATAGCATTAAAAAAGAAGTATAACAGAGCTAAGATGAGTGGGAAGACGGATGATTGGGAAACTTTTAAGGAGCAACAGAACTTAAGTAAACAGGCTATACGGGGAGATAAAATGAGGTATGGACGCAAGCTAGCTAGGAATATAAAGGAGGATAGCAAAAGTTTTTTTAGGTATGTGAAAGAAGGAAGATAGTTAAGGACAACGTTGGGCCCTTGAAGAATGAATTGGGAGAAATTGTTGTGGGAAACAGAGAAATGGCAGACAAATTTAGTAAGTACTTTGGATCTGTTTTCACTAGGGAAGACACAAGCAATCTCCCAGATGTATGGATGGGCCAAGGACATAGGGTAACAGAGGAACTGAAACAGATAGACATTAGGAAGGAAACGATGATGAATAGACTGATGGGACTGAAGGCTAACAAATCCCCAGGTCCAGATGGTCTGCATCCTAGGGTACTAAAGGAGGTGGCTCTGGAAATTGCAGATGCATTGGTGATCATTTTCCAATGTTCCTTAGATTCAGGATCAGTTCCTGAGGATTGACAAATGGCTAATGTTATCCCACTTTTTAAGAAAGGAGGGAGGGAGAAAACAGGGAACTATCGCCCTGTTAGCCTAACATCAGTAGTGGGGAGGATGCTAGAGTCCATTATTAAAGATGAAATAGTGGCATATCTTGATAGCAGTGATAGGATTGGGCCGAGCCACCATGGATTTACCAAGGGCAAATCATGCTTGACTAATCTATTGGAGTTCTTCGAGGATGTAACCAGGAAGATAATCGCGGGAGATCCAGTGGATGTGGTGTACCTTGACTTTCAGAAGGCATTTGATAAGGTACGACATAGGAGATTGGTGGGTAAAATCAGTGCTCATGGCATTGGGGGGAGGATATTGACATGGGTAGAAAGCAAAGGGTAGCAGTGAATGAGTGTTTCTCAGAATGGCAGGTGGTGACTAGTGGGGTGCCACAGGGCTTGGTATTGGGACCACAGCTGTTTACGATTCACATTGATGATTCAGAGGAAGGCATTGTGAATAACATCAGCAAGTTTGCTGATGATACTAAGCTGGGTGGCCGTGTGACATGTGATGAGGATGTTAGGAGAATTCAAGGTGACTTGGATAGGCTGGGTGAGTGGGCAGAAACTTGGCAGATGGCGTTTCATGTGAATAAGTGTGAGGTTATTCACTTTGGGAGCAAGAACAGGAAGGCAGATTATTATCTGAACGGTGTGAAGTTAGGTAAGGGAGAAATACAAAGAGATCTAGGAGTACTTGTTCATCAGTCTCTGGAGTTGAATGAGCAAGTGCAGCAGGCAGTGAAGAAGGCTAATGGAATGTTGGCCTTTATTACAAAGGGAATTGAGTACAAAAGCAAGGAAATCCTTTTGCATTTGTACAGGGCCCTAGTGAGACCACACCTGGAGTATTGTGTGCAGTTTTGGTCTCCAGGGTTAAGGAAGGACATCCTGGCTGTGGAGGAGGTGCAGCGTAGGTTCACTAGGTTAATTCCTGGGATGTCCGGACTGTCTTACGCAGAGAGGTTAGAGAGACTGGGCTTGTACACGCTGGAATTAAGGAGATTGAGGGGGGATCTGATTGAGACATATAAGATTATTAAGGGATTGGACAAGATAGAGGCAGGAAATATGTTCCAGATGCTGGGAGAGTCCAGTACCAGAGGGCATGGTTTAAGAATAAGGGGTAGGTCATTTAGGACAGAGTTGAGGAGGAACTTCTTCTCCCAGAGAGTTGTGGAGGTGTGGAACGCGCTGCCTCAGAAGGCAGTGGAGGCCAATTCTCTGGATGCTTTCAAGAAGGAGCTGGATAGGTATCTTATGGATAGGGGAATCAAGGGTTATGGGGACAAGGCAGGAACTGGGTATTGATAGTAGATGATCAGCCATGATCTCAGAATGGCGGTGCAGGCTCGAAGAGCCGCATGGTCTGCTTCTGCACCTATTGTCCATTGTTTAAAATTGGTTTAGCTGTTTTTTCTTTGTGCTTTCAATGGATAGGGCACAAGCTGGTTTACGTGACATCTAGTTTTCTATGTGTATGAGCTTTATGCAACTGAATGCCTGTTTATGACTCTTAAATGCTGAATGTCTTCATATTACTGCAGGTCTGCTAAAACCTAGTTGTGATAGAGTTACAAATAATATTTTTCCCCATCAATCAACCTCTTCCTAGCAATGTCAATCAGTTAACATAAACAGTTGCCGTCAGTGGCAGCTTTATTTTCTGCCCATTATGCACCCATTTGTCTCCATATGCTCAGTGTCACACAAAAGAAGTGTTCTTCATCTTAAAATGTTTACTATAGCATTGCCATATTAAACTTCTGGTGAGAAAGTTACTTTACCATAATACAAGATTGAGATTCACCTCCATATAGGCAACCACAAAACAAGAACCCCAAAAGAACCCATTAAAAAAATCCAACAAACACGCAAGGTACGGAGACAGAAAAAACACACAAATCGTGCAAACAATAAAAGCAAACAACAGAATTCAGAACAAAACTGAGTCTACAGGTACAAAGGCAGGAGCAGGTCCACAGCCTCAGCTCATCACACAACAGAGCATAACGTCGTGTAGCTCGCAAACACGAAGCCTGGAGCAGCGGAACAGGTCCACAGCCTCAGCTCATCACACAGCAGAGCATAACACTGTGTAGCTCACAGACACAGAGCCTGGAGCAGCAGAACAGGTCCACAGCCGCAGTGCAACGAAGAGCGGAGCAGCGAGCAGAACTGGCCTGACCCTCGCCTCCAATCCCGACACCCTGCCTTTTCAATCCATCCTGCCCGGCTGAGAATGTTTATCTGTGTTTTGATTACAGATCATTAACTGCAAAATCACTGTCATTTCTGTTATGTCCTTGCTATTAACTGTTAGTGTATTTATAGATGGAGCACAGAAAAAGATCCTTCAGTTTATCATTTCCCTGCTCACTGTAAATTAACATCTACTGTAATCCAATTTCATTGTATTTCTTTCATCTGAATTATGTGTTACCATCTCTCCTGTAATGAATGCGTGCCATGAACAGCCTCTCGAAGCACTTCATGATAGGGGATGTCAGAGCCATTGCATGCTAGTCATTAAGGCACGTTATCCTGCTTTGGTCATGTACTGATGATAGTGGTCTCTGTAACATTGAGGAAACTTCAGATTGAAGCATGAAGGAGTTAAAATGTCTGCAAATAGCTCCAACAGCTGACCTGAAAAGGATTTTAGAACCTGGCCATGGACACCATCTGGGCCAGGTGCTTTCCATAGGTTCACCCTCTGAAAGATTGGTCTTATATCCATGTGACAGAACAGGTAGGCAATACTAATTCTCCCCCTAATCTTGCTCCTTTCCCCAGTTTGTCACTCCTCCTCACTCTGTCCCCGTTCTAGTTTCTCCACAGTTTGCCCTCCCATTCTGCATTTCCTGGGAGTTCACCATTCACACACCCCAACAGTAAAACAATCGCTTGCTTGGCTAATCAACACAATCCCTTCAGTTAATGCATTCAACTAGTTTATAACTCGTAGCATTCCAACAGTTTCATTAATTTTCACTCGCTCCATTACCTCAGTTCGTAGACAGCAGAATGGCCCCAAAACACCTGAGGTACCGTTTGGGCATCCTAAAATAATGCTCGGGTTAGTGGGAGCAGGCACACCACACCCTACACTGGCAACACCACTGGTGGGGAGGCATTATTCTTTTATTTTCATCTGAGCATGTGGATAAAGATCTATGGGTTTAACTAAGGCATCTGTTGTGGAACAAAACTATAGTCCCTGTTTAAAATGTTCCAGTTCTGCATCTGAAATAATTATTATGGTCAGGTCACATGTTTTACCTCCCCTCCCCTCAGACCAGCGGTAGAATTTCCTGGTTCTTTGAGGCCAGGCGGAGGCAGATTTAAACGCTCAGTTTGGCTTTGCTGGAGAGGTGTGGAGGTTGTATTTGGTGAATATTGGTTGACTTATATTGAAAAGTTAAAGATAAAGTTTGTCATGGCGAAAGCCTTCGTATATTTGTAAATTTTTATACTTGTAGGTGTTTTTTTCTCTCCTCTCATTTGTCTACCTGTAAATATTTTTCTTCACAACTTTTTTTCTCCTGGCACTAAATAAAACCCCGCTGTTGTAGCTAACAACCTTTGTTTCTTTTCTCCCCTAGCTGTGACCTGCATTGGGCATGCTTCCCCGCACCTGATAACGAGGTGTGATCATCCCCGATGGTAACAATGCGTTCAAGTGATCTTCACCATTCAGGCCACGTTCTTTTCTCGCTGCTGTAATTGGGTAGAAAGTGCAGGTGCCTCAGGACTTGTACCACCAGGTTCAAGAATAATTACTACCCCTCAACCATCCGACTCCTGGATAAAATCTATTGCGAAGTTGCCACAACCAATGATCTCTCTTTAAGAACTCTTTATCTTGTTTCATACTCCCGTTATTTATGGCTTATTTATTTATATCTGTAATTACACAGTTTGTTATCTTCCATGTCCTTGCTCTTTCAATGATTCTACTGCAGTTGCTATTTTATAGATTTACTAAATATGCCCATGGAAAAAAGAATGTCAGGGTTGTATATGGTGACATATATGTACTCTGCTAATAAGTTTTACTTTGAACTTTGATGTGCATTTGAGGCTGCCAACGTGGGTGGTGACATACCAACACCATTCTGTTCAAAATGTATATATAATTCATTAAGCTCATGCTGGAGTCCATTGTTAAGGATGAGGTTATGGAGTACTTGGTGAAACAGGCCAAGATAAGACAAAGTCAACATGGTTTCCTTAATGGAAAATCTTCCCTGCTGGAATTCTGAGGAGATTCTGAGCAGGGGATGCAGTGGATGTTGTATATTTGGACTTTCAGATTTTGACAAGGTTGATGTGGCTGTTTATCAAATTAAGCGCCCATAGCATTACAGGAAAGTAACTGGCAATGTTAGAGCATTGGCTGATTGGTAGAAGGCAGTGAATAGGAATAAAAGGATCCTTTTCCTGCTAGCTGACTGTGTCTAGTGGTGTACTGTAGGGGTCAGTATTGGGACCATTACTTTTAATGCTGTATATCAGGGGTTCAGCGATTCTCAACCATTTTTTGGCCACGGCCCCCTTAGGAGCTCTTCTCAGGTTCCAGGACCCCCTTTCAATCAGGGGTACAACACGAACAGATAGACAGAAAATAATTTATTATTGAACACCAAGAAAACTTGAACATTTCGACATACTGGACAAAACTTAAAAAAAAAACTGTATGAAATTAAACATCTTTCAGGCCTAATGCGATCCTTGAGCTTGGTGCTTTTCTGCAAGGTTCATGATATCGGGCTCCAAATTAGATAATGACAGACGGTGGTCACCTCTTGTTGTGATATCATTTCTGTTCCTGGATTTTGTCAAGGAAACTACCTTGCAGAATCCGCTCTCAACAAAATATGTTGAGGGAAAGGCAATAAAAAATCTTTGGGCTTTTTCCCACTGTGCTGTAAACTTATTCGGCAGATCAGTCTTGATCCAAAAATCTTTTTGAAACTGACTGAACTGACGACATGCAGTTATATCACTCTGAAGATCAATCAAACTCTAATGAATTTCTGCCTCAACTTGGTGCTGCTTGGGCATTTCATCAGTTCAATTACCAGGGCCCCCATTAAACCCTTGGGGCTCCCCTTCTCACAGTTTTCAGTCAGTGGCCCCCTTCAAATGTGCCAGGGCCCCCAAGGCAGTCATATGGCCCCCGTTGAGAATGGCTGGTTTAGATGATGGAATAGATCATTTCATTACCAAGTTTGTAGATGATATGAAGACTTATGGAGGGTTAGATAGCGTCGAGGAAACAGGAAGGCTGCCGAGGGAATTGGACAGATTAGGAGAATGGGCAAGAAAGTGACTAATAAAGTACAATGTTGGAAAATGCATAGTCATGCATTTTAGTAGTAGAAATAAATGTACAGACTATTTTCTAAATGGGGAGAAAATCCAAAAATCTGAGCTGCAAAGGGATTTGGGAGTCCTTGTGCAGAACACCCTAAGGGTTAACTTGCAGGTTGAGTCGGTGGTGAGGAAGGCAAATGCAATGTTAGCATTCATTTCAAGAGGTCTAGAATACAAGAGCAGGGATGTGATGCTGAGACTTTATAAGGCTCTGGTGAGTCTTCGCCTTGAGTATTGTGAACAGTTTTGCACTCCTCATCTAAGAAAAGATGTGCTAGCATTGGAGAGGGTTCAGAGGAGGTTCATAAGGATGATTCTGGGAATGAAAGGGTTATCATATGAGGAATGTTTGATAGCTTTGGGTCTGTACTCACTGGAATTTAGAACGATGAAGGAGGGATCTCATTGAAACCTTTCGAATGTTGAAAGGTCAAGACAGAGTAGATGTGGGAAGGATGTTTCCCATGGTGAGAGAGTTTGGGACAAGAGGGCACATTTTCAGGATAGAGGTGTCCATTTAAAACAGATGCAGAGAAATTTCTTTATTCAGAGAGTGGTGAATTTGTGGAATTTGTTACCACAGGCAGCTGTGGAGGCCAGGTCATTGGGTGTATTTAAGGCAGAGCTTGATAGGTTCTTGATAGGACATGGCATCAAAGTTTACTGGGAGAAGGCTGAGGAGGGGGAAAAATGGATCAGCCATGATTGATTGACAGACAGTAATACATCTGCCAAAATTATTCTCAACTTCGTTGCCCCACTAGGCTCTGTCCTCATCGCCCAACTATCCTCTTTGTATACCAATTTCTGCATGGCCAGATTCTGCTCGAATGCCATCTACAAGTTTATAGATGATACCATTGTAGCGGCTCATATCACAAATAATGATGAGCAGTACTACTGTAAGGAGATAGAGAACCTGGTAAGATGGTGCCATGTCAACAACCTTTCCTTCAATGTCAGTGAAACAAAAGATCTGGTCATTGACTTGCAAGAAGGGAGGGCAATGCATATGCTCCTGTTGACATCAACATGGCTGTGGTCATGAGGTTTCAAAGTTTCATGTTCCTAGGAGTGAACATCACCAGTAGCCTCTCTGGTCCAACCACATAGATGCTATGACCAAGAAAGCTCATGAATGCCCGTAGCTCTGCAGGAGGCCAAAGAAATTTGGCATGTCCCTCTGAAGGCTTGCCAATTTTGATAAATGTACCATAGAACACATCCCTTCTGGAAGCACCACAGCTTGGTAAAGTAACTGCTCCGTTTGTGACTGTGAGTTATTGTCACAGCTCAGCACATCATGGAAAGCAGCCTCCCTTCTTATTCTCTGTCCATGTTTCCTATTGCCTTAGTAAATCAGCCAGTATAACCAACGGCCCCACCACTTTGGACATTCTCTTTTCCTCTTCCCGTTGGGAAGAAGATGCAAAAACCTGAAAGGGTGTACCACCAGGCTGACGTCAGGTTCTATCCCAACTTTATAAGACTATTGAAAGGTTCCCTAGTATGATAAGATTTAATCTACACCACTGTGACCTTGCACCTTATCGTCTAAATCCACTTCACTTTCTCTGCATGGTAGCTGCTGCACTTTATTCTGCATTCTGTTATTACTTTACATTGTACTGCCTCAGCGCACTGTGTAGTTGATCTGTATGAGCAGTATGCAAGACAAGTTTTTCACTGTATGTCAGTTATGTGACGAAAGTAAATCAATTCCAATTCCAAATTCTTCCATTATGACTTTACTTGACTGCACTATGGCCGTTCAATGTGTTACAATTAGACAATGCATACAGGGATTATGTCCCACTCCTCGCAACAATTTTGCAGCTAGCTTGAGCTGAAGTGGCCCAATATTGAAGTTCTTGTCTCTCTTCCTTTCACTGGCCCACAGGCTACATTAACAATGAGCTACGCTGACCAAACCTCCTTCACATTGTTAAAGTCTTTTCCAAAGCAGTGACTACACTGCAGACTTTCTCAAATGATATTAAATGTGTATTTTATCACTTACACTGACCATGTTTATCATATAGGGAATAAAAAGGTTAATGTATGTTAATGTAAAGAGAAATTAGGGATAGTATCAATTCCAAAGAAGAAGCATACAAATTAGCCAGAAAAAGTGGCTCACCTGAGGACTGGGAGAAATTCAGAGTTCAGCAGAGGAGGACAAAGGGCTTAATTAGGAAGGGGAAAAAAGATTATGAGAGAAAACTGGCAGGGAACATAAAAACTGACTGTAAAAGCTTTTATAGATATGTAAAAAGCAAAAGACTGGTAAAGACAAATGTAGGTCCCCTACAGACAGAAACAGGTACATTGATTATGGGGAGCAAGGACATGGCAGACCAATTGAATAATTACTTTGGTTCTGTCTTCACTAAGGAGGACATAAATAATCTTCCAGAAATAGTAGGGGACAGGGGGTCCAGTGAGATGGAGGAACTGAGGGAAATACATGTTAGTAGGGAAGTGGTGTTAGGTAAATTGAAGGGATTGAAGGCAGATAAATCCCAAGGGCCAGATGGTTTGCATCCAAGAGTGCTTAAGGAAGTAGCCCAAGAAATAGTGGATGCATTAGTGATAATTTTTCAAAACTCGTTAGATTCTGGACTAGCTCCGGAGGATAATGTAACCCCACTTTTTAAAAAAGGAGGGAGAGAGAAACCGGGGAATTATAGACCGGTTAGCCTAACGTCGGTGGTGGGGAAACTGCTGGAGTCATTTATCAAAGATGTGATAACAGCACATTTGGAAAGCGGTGAAATCATCGGACAAAGTCAGCATGGATTTGTGAAAGGAAAATCATGTTTGATGAATCTCATAGAATTTTTTGAGGATGTAACTAGTAGAGTGGATAGGGGAGAACCAGTGGATGTGGTATATTTGGATTTTCAAAAGGCTTTTGACAAGGTCCCACACAGGAGATTAGTGTGCAAACTTAAAGCAAAGCACACGGTATTGGGGGTAAGGTATTGATGTGGATAGAGAATTGGTTAGCAGACAGGAAGCAAAGAGTGGGAATAAACCGGACCTTTTCAGAATGGCAGGCGGTGACTAGTGGGGTACCGCAACGCTCAGTGCTGGGACCCCAGTTGTTTACAATATATATTAATGACTTGGATGAGGGAATTAAATGCAGCATCTCCAAGTTTGCGGATGACACGAAACTGGGTGGCAGTGTTGGCTGTAAGGAGGATGCTAAGAGGATGCAGAGTGACTTGGATAGGTTGGGTGAGTGGGCAAATTTATGGCAGATGCAATTTAATGTGGATAAATGTGAAGTTATCCACTTTGGTGGCAAAAATAGGAAAACAGATTATTATCTGAATGGTGGCCGATTAGGAAAAGGGGAGGTGCAACGAGACCTGGGTGTCATTATACACCAGTCATTGAAAGTGGGCATGCAGGTACAGCAGGCGGTGAAAAAGGCGAATGGTATGCTGGCATTTATAGCGAGAGGATTCGAGTACAGGAGCAGGGAGGTACTACTGCAGTTGTACAAGGCCTTGGTGAGACCACACCTGGAGTATTGTGTGCAGTTTTGGTCCCCTAATCCTTGCCATAGAGGGAGTACAAAGAAGGTTCACCAGATTGATTCCTGGGATGGCAGGACTTTCATATGAAGAAAGACTGGATGAACTGGGCTTGTACTCGTTGGAATTTAGAAGATTGAGGGGGGATCTGATTGAAATGTATAAAATCCTAAAGGGATTGGACAGGCTAGATGCAGGAAGATTGTTCCCGATGTTGGGGAAGTCCAGAACGAGGGGTCACAGTTTGAGGATAAAGGGGAAGCCTTTTAGGACCGAGATTAGGAAAAACTTCTTCACACAGAGAGTGGTGAATTTGTGGAATTCTCTGCCACAGGAAACAGTTGAGGCCAGTTCATTGGCTATATTTAAGAGGGAGTTAGATATGGCCCTTGTGGCTACGGGGATCAGGGGGTATGGAGGGAGGGCTGGGGCAGGGTTCTGAGTTGGATGATCAGCCATGATCATAATAAATGGCGGTGCAGGCTCGAAGGGCCGAATGGCCTACTCCTGCACCTATTTTCTATGTTTCTATGTATAACGGAGTGTTTGATGGCTCTGGGCCTGTACTTGCTGGAGTTTAGAAAGAAAAAATGATGGGGATCTCATTCAAACTAATCAAATATTGAAAGGCCTAGATAGAGTGGACATGCAGAGGATGTGTCCAGTAATGGAGGAGTCTAGGACCAGAGTGCACAATCTCAGAATATAAGGACATTCCTTTAGATCAGAGATGAGGAGGAAGTTCTTTAGCCAGAGGGTGGTGGATCTGTGGAATTCACTGCCACAGATGGCTTTGGAGGCCAAGTCATTGGGTATATTTACAGTGAAGGTCAAAAGATTTTTGATTTGTAAGGGTGTCAAAAGTTACAGGGAGAAGGAAGGAGAATGGGCTTGAGAGGGATGATAAATCAGCCATGATGTAATAGTGGAGCAGACTTGATGGACCGAATAGCCTCATTCTGCCCTGATGCTTTATTGTCTTATACTTAGGGCACTGGAACCACTTCTGGGGGACATGGAAACAGTACCATCCAGACAGTCTACATCTGGGCAGGGCCGGGATCAATGTCCTAGGGAGATTGTTTGCTAGTGGCTGTTGGGGAGGTTTTAAGCTAATATAGCAGGGGGATGGGAACCCACACAGAAAAGAAGAGGGAAGTGATGCAGAGACCAAAGCTAGACTTAGTGAAGAAAAAAGTAAGAGTAGAGTGCATAAAAGTAAAAAGCAAAAATCGCATAGGTCACTAGGTTCTAAAAGAATAATGAGTATAAGGTCACTTTATCTAAATGCCTGTAGTATTAGAAAAAAGGTTAGTGAATTTGAGGCACGGATCAGTTCCAAGGCATATGATTTAGTGGCAATTACAGAAACCTGGTTGCAAGGTGGAGATAACTGGGAATTAAATATCCAAGGGTATCAGGTAATATGGAAAGATAGGCAGAGGAGGTGGGGTGGCGCTCTTCATTAGGAATGAGATCAGAGCAATTGTAAGAGACAATATAAGATCTACGGAGCAGAATATTGAGTCCATCCGGGCAGAGATTAAGAATAGTAAAGGGAAAAATTCACTGGTGGGTGTTGTCTATAGGCCACCTAATAAACATATTGCAGTGGTAGAGGCGATTAACCAAGAGATAACTGAGGCTTGTAAGAATGGAACGGCAGTGACGGGGGATTTTAACTTCCACATAGAATGGGTGAATCAGGTTGGTCAAGGAAGTCTTGAGGAGGACTTCATAGAATGCCTCTGTGTTGGCTTTCTTGAGCAGTATGTTAGTGAACCTACAAGGGAAAATACTATCTTAGTTCTAGTCCTGTGCAATGAGACAGGTAAGATTAGCGATCTTGTAGGCAGGGATCCTCTTGGAAAGAGTGATCATAGTATGATTGAATTTTGCATTCAGATGGAGGATGAAATAGTTAGATCTAAAACTAATGTATTATGCTTGAACAAGGGAGACTACAACAGGATGAGGGAGGAGTTGGCTAATATGGATTGGAAGCACAAGCTACTTGGTAGGACAGTTGAGGAACAGTGGAATACTTTCAAAGAGATTTTTCACAGTGCTCAACAAAAGTATATTCCAGTCAAAAGTAAGGACAGTAAGTGTGGGGAGAGCAAGCCTTGGATAACTAAGGAAATAAAAGATAATATTAAATTAAAAGCTCGTTTACAAAGTCGCAAAGAGTAGTGGAAGACTGGAGGATTGGGAAAACTTTAAAAAGCAACAGAACAAGAAACAAGTAAAGGGAAGATAGAGTATGAAAGTAGATCAGCACAAAATATAAGAACTGATATCAAAAGTTTTTATAAATATACAAATGGAAGAGGGTGGCTAAAGTCAACGTAGGTCCCTTGGAAGATGAGAAGGGGAAATTGATATTGGATGATAAGGAAATGGCTGAGGCATTGAATGACTATTTTGTGTTGGTCTTCATGGTGGAGGACATGTCTAATATGCCAAAGAAGGTTGTTATGGACAAAATGGGAAGTGAGGACCTTGATAAAATCACTGTCACTAAAGAGATAGTGATAAGCAAACTAGAGGGCCTGAAGGTAGATAAGTCCCCTGGTCCTGATGGGATGCATCCCAGGGTGCTGAAGGAATTGGTGGAGGTTATAGTAGATGCGTTTGTAATCATTTATCAAAACTCTCTAGACTCTGGTCAGGTCCCAGTGGATTGGAAGACAGCAAATATCACGCCAGTTTTTTTAAAAAGATGTAGGCAAAAGACGGGCAACTACAGGCCAGTTAGCTTAACATCTGTAGTTGGGAAAATGCTTGAAGCTGTCATTAAGGAAGAAATAGCGAAACATTTAGAAAGGAGAAGTTCCATTAGACAGATGCAGCAAGGATTCAGAAAGGGCAGGCCCTGTTTGACAAACTTACTGGAGTTCTTTGAGGGCGTAATGAGTGCAGTGGATAGAGGGGAACAGGTGGGTGTCGTATACTTGGATTTCCAGAAGGCGTTCGATAAGGTGCTGCACAAGAGACTTATCAGTAAGATATGGATGCATGGCATCAGAGGAAGTATATTGGCATGGATAGTGGATTGGTTAACCAACAGAAGGCAGAGAGTTGGTATAAATAGGTGTTTCTCCAGTTGGCAGTCAGTGGTGAGTGGGTGCTGCAGGGGTCGGTGCTGGGCCCGCAGCTGTTGTCCATTTACATTGATGATTCGTAAGAGAGGACTGAGTGTAGCGTAGTAAAATTTGCTGATGACACCAAACTGAGTGGAAAGCAAATTGTACAGAGGGTGTGGAGAGTCTGCAGAGGGATATAGATAGGTTAAGTGAGTGGGCCAAGGTCTGGCAGATGGAATACAATGTTGGTAAATGCGAGATCATCTGCTTTGGAAGGAATAGTAGAAGAGCAGATTATTACTTAAATGGTGAAAGATTGCAGTATGCTGTTGTGCAGAGGGACTTGGGAGTGCTTGTGTATGAATCACAAAAAGTTGGCTTGCAGGTACAACAGGTTAGTAAGAAGGCAAACGGAATGTTGGCCTTCATTGCGAGAGGGATTGAATTTAAGAGCAGGGGGGTCATACTGCAACTGTACAGGGTACTGGTGAGGCCACACCTGGAGTACTGTGTGCAGTTCTGGTCTCCTTACTGGAGGAAGAATATACTGGCTTTGGAGGCAGTGCAGAGGAGGTTCACCAGGTTGATTCCAGGGGTGAAGGGGTTAACCTATGAGGCGAGATTGAGTTGCCTGGGACTATACTCTCTGGAGTTCAGAAGAATGAGAGGGAATCTTATAGAAACATACAACATTTGAAAGGGATAGATAAGATAGAAGTAGGAAAGTTATTTCCATTGGTAGGTGAGACTAGAACCAGGGGACATTGCCTCAAGTTTCAGGGGAGAAGATTTAGGACAGAGATGAGGAGAAACTGCTTCTCCCAGAGAGTGGTGAATCTGTGGATTTCTCTGCCAAGGGAAGCAGTTGAGGCTTCCTCACTTAATATGTTTAAGAAACAGTTAGATAGGTTTTTACATAGTAAGGGAATTAAGGGTTACGGGGAAAAGGCAGGTAGATGGAGCTGAGTGTACGGACAGATCAGCCATGATCTTATTTAATGTTGGGGCAGGCTCAATGGGCCGGATAGCCTACTCCTGCTCCTATTTCTTATGTTCTAAGTCTGCACAGGAACCCCAACAAACATTCATGGAGTTGTGAAACACCTCCCCTGACCCCTGCAAGTTTCAGCTATAATTTTCCACTGTTTCTGATAGCTCTGGATGGAAGGATTTTGTATCTTCCTTACATTTTCGTTAGAGGTTGACTTTCTTACAGAACATGCATGTGCAGCCCCTATTGCATTAGACTCTTTCTCTTTCTGCATTCAACTCCCTTCGCCATTACCCTCCACCTTAATAATGTAATGTGCCCAACAAAATACTCTATTGCTTTGCTCTATGATTTTAAAGCTCCTGTGCTTTGCTGTAGCTT
The DNA here is from genome assembly GCF_963921235.1 of Mobula hypostoma. Classification (NCBI taxonomy): domain Eukaryota; kingdom Metazoa; phylum Chordata; class Chondrichthyes; order Myliobatiformes; family Myliobatidae; genus Mobula; species Mobula hypostoma. The sequence continues at coordinate 156,013,389 of NC_086098.1, read as the reverse complement.
GAGATTTACTATGTATCCATCAGTCTTTCAAGCAGCTTTGCCTGCTGCTCTAGTAGCGTTAGAACTGTTCTTTTACTTGCAACTGATTTCTCACGTACTACCCTTTCTTTTCCTGTTCAGATCTGTAACTCGACTTACCACGTGAGATTGTAATTGACGTGAACTCATCCTACCAGTGAACAATGACTTTTGATTTCTTGCCTTTCTATCCTGGTTGCTAATGTGGGTTGTGCATTCGCCAATAAGCAACCAAATCTGTTCTGAAAGCGTGCAGACAAATACACACGAGGAACAGTGAGTCCAGAACAAATCACATCTACTTGGTTCAAGAGCTTCTCAAATACTGCCTCTCTGAAACTTTCTATGGTCATTGTTGCAGCCCAGCGAATGGTCACAGAGTACAATGTTAAAATTAAAACAGTCAAAGCAACAAATATTTTTGATAACCGATATTTAAAACACTAACAGCAAATCTAGACCATCTGCTAAAGCATCTGCATCGGACTGGTGTAGGTCTCGACCTGAATCATCGTCAAATCCCTCCCTCCCATAACTTATTCCTCAGTCTAGAAGTTTGTCTTTTGCTCTAGAATCTAGATTCTGAAGTTTCTTGATTCCTCTAAATACACTACCGATACACGTGCCATTCCTGTTCTCACACTCTACTTTTACATTGCACATTTGAAATAGATGGCCGTGTCCTTTCGGTTATTAAGAAAAACGAATCTGGTGTTCAAGTACAAAACTGATATGCTCCATTCCAATGACAAGGACCATTCTCGTTTTGCGGCTGCATTCATCTAATTGCGTACAACATGATTCTGCAAATATTTTCGTGGCACTGCGCGCCGTAGCTATAAACCCTTGATACAAACGTGCCATTGATGATCCCACGCCCTGTGCTTGGTGATTTTTGAAAGTGGACGTGAGGCGGTTTCTGTCGCCTCTTTCCCACGCGTTGAAGATTAGCATAGGTCGAGCCCAACAGCTGCATCGCAGACATTTCGAATCCGGACATCAATGTTTACAAAATTTTTATGTACTTGCAAGATACCAGAGGCTCTAAATAAACAGAAGAATAAACAATGTTTTCTCTCCCAAGAGTGGAAATGAACGTTGTTGTTTTCAGAAATTGAATTTCTCTAAAATTTAGCAACAAATACTTAAAATATTTCTACCCTGTTATACAAAATTGTTGTGCCTTTTTGGCGGCATAGCATCCGTTGTGAAGAATATCCGAGTAAAATGTTTTCTCCTTCAATTTTTCTCCCTTCCTTACTGTTTCCATCCTTATTATTAACCTGCTTTACTCGTAAAGCGCGTTTTGTGTTCTTAGCACCTACAAATATCATTGAATCCTATCCCGGAACAGCGAATCTTCAAACAATGAAACTTTGTGAATACTTTCGTTTTAAGTCGCTTTTCTGCGTTAACGCACGTTTGCGATTAAACCAAATCCTGCTCGTAAAAGTGAGTGTTGTTCTGAAGTGTGACATCAGACAACAATCAGTTCAAAAGCACTGGATTTGGAACGAGATGAAAGAGACTAACATGCTTTTATTTAGGTACTTTTTGACAGCGTTTGGTAAACATCTGGTGACGTGCTATGTTTAGATATTTGCCCCCTGAAATTGTTTGCAACATTAAAGTACCAATACCAATACGCCAGGGTATCTGTATCTTCTTCCTCTCGTTATGAAAATAATTAATTGTTATAATAAAACCAGAACCATTTTCCTGATATTTATTTTTAAAAAGTAGTGACTACCTTCCGCTGAGAATCTCAAATAAAGGTTGTCCAATACTTTTGAACTTCTATTGAATTGAATGGAACAAGTTACCAGTTTCCCACACAGCAGTATGTTAGAAAATATTGATTAAATTTAGTCACCCAGGCAACGCTGATAACAGTAGAATGTTAAATCATGTAAACTCCTATTATCTGGACATGTACAGTACATGTGTTTATGGCTTATTTGAATTGGCGCAACAGTTATTAAGTTCGGGTCTCTCCAACAGGCGTTATATTAAATACAATAATGATCGTATTTGCTCACAGAAAAACAGCAAAATATTAAAATAGAAGTGATGCAGTGATTCACCCGCATCCCTTTCCAGGCGTCAGTCAATTGTTGCTGAAAGTTTCCCACGTGTCGTCTTGAAGGTAGAAAGTGTGACGGGTCAATGATCCTATGCAACACACAATACATAGCTTTACTTGGAAACAGCTGTCCCTTCTTGTCCTTCTGCCACTTACCAAGCTTGCTTGACTCACTTTCCTCGTAAGAATGTAAACTGGTAAACATCTGGAAGACGAGTCGTTATATCGACACATCTGTTACTATGGCAAATATACTACACCTGACCCCAGAAAGAAATTCCCGCATTGTGATCATTCTTCAGACTTGGAGTATTGTATATTCGTAGTTCTACCATTACTTTTTATGTAATTCTTTATCCTTTATGATTGTTGGATGTTGTTATTTTTGAAAATTCCGTACACGTAACGGTATACGGCGAATAAAGCTGATCCTTGCTCCTGCGTATTGAAGTAGTTTGATCATGAAACAAGGACGCGGGAAAATGCATCTGAAGCCGAATGTAACGAAAATTAGAACTGCATCAAGCAAGCAATAGAATTAAAATTTAAATATGATTACTTGACTATTCTTAATTACTTGACTATTCTTACAATATGTTGGTGATTGATATATCTTCACATTGTACATCGAACACACTTATTGTCAATCACAGGAAATCAAACATTTTCACACGTGTTTGCTAATAACGTTAAGGCAGATTTTACGATTGTTGTAAAATGGTTTATTTAAGGTAGCTGTCAAGGTGCCATTTCGCAGCGTAATATCACAGAGTGTCGGAAAACATAAAATCAGCTTTTCAGAGTCTCATAACTCGAGGCGTGACTAATTGCCCCTGGGTTTGCTCTGTTATACGGACTGTCCAGATGGTCCGCGAAGATTCCCACGCAAAGTAATGTCAAAGCCCATCATTAGTTTGGCATTTACAAGGCAGCGATTGGGCTATTGTCCTTCTGAAAGCCCTCGTTGGCCAGAGAGTGTGGGAAACCTCATGAAACAAGGACTCCCGCTTTTTTTCATGTAAATTCAGCGGTATAAATAGAGGAAGGAGCTGCTGCAACTTTCAGTATCGCACCAAGCACAAGCCTTGAGAGTCTTCCTCGGTTGTCAAGCATGACTCCCGCCAATGCTGCTGCTGTTATTACCGGGGAATACTCGGAAGAAAAGTTCATAGCTAAACAGAAAAGCAAAGTAAGTCTAAAGTCAAACACAGCAACACGGATTAACAATCTACTCTGTCCTTACAAACTTAAGTAATTGTCATCTAAAAATATCTCAAATTCGTATTATTTTTAGATTATGAAGATAACAATAGAGAAAAGGCGCCGAGATCGGATAAACAGTAGCATCAACCAACTGAAGACTTTACTGGGAAGGGAGTTTCAAACAGAAGAACCGAACATGAAACTGGAGAAAGCAGACATCCTGAAAATGACGGTGAATTACCTGAAGTATCACAACCAGCAGTTCAGAGGTAAAACGGCCGATAGGTTGTGCTTGACATTGTTTGATTACGGATTTTTCTGCTCGGTCTAACCGGCACATTCGTTTCTTTTTTTTCGCAGTAAGCTGCCCGACCAGCGGCTCGGAGCGTGACTATAACGAAGGATACTCCCGGTGTTTACAGGAGGCTCTGCGTTTTTTCTCCACACAAGAAGGCAAAAGTGACATCCAAAAGAAGCTGGTGACGCGCTTCCAAAGAACACAGCCACAGTGTCCGGTCAAGGCTCGGCCTTACGGCGTATACCTTCCCTTGACGGCTTCTTGTCAGAGTGGCACGGAGCGGTCAGTCCAGACCAACACTGCGGCTCTCTGGAGACCCTGGTAGAACCTGAACCAGAAGCCAGATTCGTGTAAGACTATTCCTTGTTTACTGGGCGATGGTGAACCCGTTGTAGGAGAATCGTTCTCCAGTATCAGGCATATCGATCTCGTGATAAGATTGGAAGCGTTGTTAGCTTTTCTTCATATTGAAGAAAATGTATTTCCCTGATTAAGGGAACACGTCACTTTGTAAATATTGCTCTGTGTATATGGTACCGGTAGTAAGTAGCTTGTTTAGAGGAAAACTTTCTCCGCTCTATTTCTGCAGATCCTGGGCCAGGATTATATTGTTCTTCACGGTGAAGAGATGCTGCAGATTCTGACGTGTATTTTATGAGGAGAGGCGCGCACAGAATTTGTTGTTAAATTACTTATGTGTGAAAAGCTCTAGATATCTTATTCCTTGTTTTCTTTCATTTGACACACAGTGCACCCCCCCCCCGATTTTTTGACCACCAGTCAACAACCATTGGGTAGATTGTCGATGGGGTAGGGATATTCTCTCTCAGTGGAGCTCAGTCCAACCCCTCTTGAAGTGCTGGGTTAGAAAATCGCTCAACCTTCCACTTCTTCATTGTCATCCCGTCTTCACCCCGACACTTCCGTCGAACAACCACAGCACCAAGTCTCATTTCCGTTTGAAAAAGAGCAGGGTCGTTGCTTTTGCCTGTTCTGACAATCCCCCGACAATCCTGGCTTGGTCATCTTAGGCAAAATGTCCATCTCCACTGTTAATTTCCCGTTTTAGACTGCTACCCTGTCTCAACAGAAAATGCACCTATCTCCTTTGCTCGTTTCCGTATAGCTACCTCGGCTGTTTCCTGATTATCTGTCTCTGGTCTCTAGGAGATCAGTATTGGCAAACCACCCATCAGTGTCTTCTTCTGCACTGATGAGAGAGGCGTTCACATGTATCAATGATGCCCATTGTAACGGTGCATTGCGAGCATTCACTGTTGGTGTATTACGTGACAATCTGTCACAGCTGGGTTCTGTCTGAAACATAACTTACAACAGATCAATGATGGGTTGCTGCCAGTACCCGATTGTCTCAGGTAGAAACGTCTCAGACTCGGCAGCCTCAGAATCCCGTTCGATATTCAGCTCATATTTCACTACTACCTTATTTAATAAAAATCATTTCCCTACATCCCTGCGATTTGTTTTCCTTTTTCATTCTCGACCTCCCTACACTGCTTTGGTTTTTGGTGTAAATGGCTGTAAATGGCTCTAATGTTTGTGCTCATTTATGTAAAGAGAGATAAATTTACTTTGAACTTTAAGGTAAATCTTATTTTTCAAATGTTGTCTGCCTGTATTGTTGGTACTCCGTTAACTTGTACATTGGCAAAATAAATACTCCACTTGAATGTATGCGGTGTCTGTCTGCAGATTTTTGTGCGATATAATTACAAAGACTTTGTACATCAAACATCTTTTTAAAGCATAACACTTCTAACCTATACCGTGGAAAAGGAATAAAGTGAGATCAGATAAGCATTAGCACTTCCACGACGGACAAATCTTTGAAACCGAATCAGAATCAGGTTTATTATCACCGGCATGTGTCCTGAATTTTTTTTTTAACTTAGCAGCAGCAGCAGTTCAGTGCAATATATGGAAATATAGAAAGACATAGATAAGTAAATCAATTACAGTATATATTAAACACATTAAATTAGTGCAAAAACAGAGGTAATATGTGTTAAAAAAAAAGTGAGGAAATGTGCGTGGGTTCAATGTCCATTTAGGAATCGGATGGCAGAGGCGAAGAATCTGTTCCTGAGTCGCTGAGTGCGTGCCTTTAGGCTTCTGTACCTCCTTCCTGCCGGTAATAATGAGAAGAGGGTATGCCCTAGGTGGCGAAGATCCTTAATCAAAGACGTCGCGTTTCTGAGGCACCGTTCCTGGGAGACGTCTTGGATACTACGAATGCTAGTACCCAAGATGGAGCTGACTAATTTAAAACTTTCTGTACCTTCTTTCTGTCCTATGCAGTAGCCCTCTCCCCACCCCCCATACCAGACAGTCACGCAGCCTGTCAGAATGCTCTCTGCCGTACATCTACAGAAGTTTTCGAGTGTTTTAGGTGACAGACCAAATCTCTTCAAACTCCTAATGAATACCGCCGTCTTGCCTTCTTTATAGCTGCATCTATATGAAGAGATAGACTGACGGTACCTGAGCAAGGAGTGTGCAAAAAGAGTTAATGTAAGATTCTATCACTAACTTCTGTCAAGTTTCAATTAACTGCGTGACAAACTGTAAAATAAATAGAACATAAAATATAGAGCATCACGGCATAGTGCAGGCTTCTCAGCCCATAATGTTATGAGACCTTTTAACCCACTCCAAGATCAATATATGTGATTCCTCTCATATAACTTTCCATTTTTTTCTTTCATCCGTGTGCCAATACCTTAAATGTCCCCATCACCACACCTGGCAGTGCATTCAATGCATTTACTACACTCTGTGTAAATATGTCTGACACCCTGCCCTATACTTGCCTAAAATCACCTTAGTATGCCCTCTCATAATAACCATTACCACTCTGAGACAAAAGGTATTGGTGATCCACTCTATATCTATATCATGTTGTATGGTTATATCTCTTATCACCTTCTATATCTCTGTCAAGTCATCTCATACTTTTTTGCTCTAAAGTGAAAAGCCCTAGCTTGCTCAACCTTTCCTCATAAGACACACTCTCTAATCCAGAGAGTATCCTGGTAAATCTACCCTACTCTCAAAAGCTTCTGCGCCCATCTTATATAGAGGCAAACAGAACTGAGCACAATAATCTATGTGTGGTCTAACCAGGGTTTTATAAAGCTGCAACATTACCTCCCAGCCCTTGAACTCAATCCCCTGACTAATAAAGGCCAATATACTATACACCTTCTTAACCATGCTATCAGCTTGCATAACAACTTTGAGAGATCTAGGACATGAACCCCAAAATCCTCCTGTTCTTCCACATTGCTAAGAATTGTGCTATCAACCTTGTACTCTTCCTTCAAATTCAACAGTCCAAAGTGAATCATTCCACACTTTTCTGGATTAGACTCCATCTGCCACTTCCCAGCCCAGCTCTTCATCCTGTCAATGTTCTGTTGTAACGTATGATGACCCTATCCACAACTCCATCAGCTTTGTGTCATCCACCCCGTCCACATTCTCATCAAGTCATTTATAAAAGTCATAAAGAGCAGGGGTCCCCAGAACAAATCCTTGTGGAACACAGCTAGTCTTGGACATCTAGGCAGAATAGGCTCTATTTACTACCACACTTTGCCTTTTGTAGGCAAGCCAATTCAGAATCCATGCAGCGAAGTTTCCCTGGATCCCATGCCTCCTGACTTTCTGAATGAGTCTACCACATGGAACATGTCGAATGCCTTACTAATACCCATAGATGCAACATCCACTGCTTCATTGATTTGATTTATCACTTTCTTGAAACAATCAGGCTATTGAGACACAATCTACCCCTCAAAAAGCCATGCTGATGATCGCTACTTAGACTATGGGTTCTTCAAATTCTCATAAGTTCTGTCTCTAAGAATCCTCTCTAATAGTTTGCCCAGCACTGATCCATAATTCACAGGATTATCTTTTCTTGAACCTCTCTTGAACAAAGGAATAACATTTTCCATCCTCTAGTCTTCAGGTACCACTTCTATGCCCAGTGATGATGCAAGTATAATCACCAATGGAGCAGCAATCTCTTCACTCACTTCCTATAGTAACCTGGGGGATAGCTCCCCTTGACTGGAGACTGTCTGTCTGCAGATGGGAGCAGTCAAATACTACACTTAATGTTGCAATTACGGTACTTACCACAAATTCAGCCTGAATTACTCTGGAGTTCACAATATTCGAAGAAAGAAAATTTACATGTCCAGGTTGATTAACAAATACTCAGTGCTGAACTTAATTAAAAATGACGAACATCTCATACACTCAGTGGCCGCTTTATTAGGTATCTCCTGTACCTAATAACTTGGCCACTAACTGTATGTTAATGGTCTTCTGCTGATTTAGACCATCTACTTCAGGGTTAAAATTCAAGTTTAGTTGTCATTCAGCCTTACATGAATACCCATGAATACAGCCAAACAGAACACCATTACTCCAGGACAAAGGTGTGAAACACAGTACCTACAGTCATACAAAGCATGGGAAACATACAGGACATATAAGATAGCAAGCACATATAAGATATCAGTAAAATACAGTCACACAAAAATAACATAGTCCAAGACCCTGAGTCCATGAATATTGCAGCAGTCTGCAGTTGAACACAATATGGCTTGTCTTTTGCTGAGTGAACACTGGGGGCAGCACCAACCCACCATTTCACCCACCACCACCACATCCCCCCCAACCCCCGGCGGCACTCCAGTGAAGTGTACAGACTCCAGCGCCTCTTATCTGGGTGGCTGTAAACAGGCAATACCACAACCTGAGGTCTAATCCTCGCTAAAGCTGAGGCCATGGAGCTCCCCCATTATCAGCCAATAAATCAATGAATCAGACTGCAGCATCCTGTATTAACAATGTCCTATAGCATCTTGTGATCATAAGAAAAGTGATTAAGACAATCACTTATTGCCAGATTTCACATTGCCTTTGCACACTAACTCCTCCAACACCTCTGTGACATTGGCAGCAGCACGATCCACACTATCCAGCTTCCTTACGTTCTCTGATGATCAGCAACTCACCGATGGGCTAGACCGGCAGCCCTTTAAATTCTTAATGTCTAGCAGGGTCTTGTGATCATAAACAAATATGTTTAAAAAGACATTAACACCCTTGGTTGGCCCCTTAGAAACTGCTGCAACCAAGCATCCTGCCATGTTACCAGAAGGGATGATCTTCTGCACACCACTGTTGTAATGCTGTTGCTATTTGAGTTACTGTCACCTTCCTGTCAGCTTGAACTAGTCTGGCCATTCTCCTCTGACCTCTCTCATTAACAAGGCATTTTTGCACACAGAAAAGCCACTCACCGAATGTATTTTCTTTCTCACATTATTCTCTGTAAACTCTAGAAAAGTTCAGGAGATCAGCAGTTTCTGAGATACTCAAACCACCCCGTGTGGCACCAACAGTCATTCCACTGTTAAAGTCATGTAAATCATATTCCTTCCCCATTCTGATGTTTGGTCTTAATGACCATGTATGCATGCTTTTATATATTGAGTTTTTGCCACATAATTGACTGATTAGATTTTTGCATTAATGAGCAGGTGTACAGGTGTACCTAATAATGTGGCCACTGAGTGCACTTATCAACTTACTGGTATTTGAAATCTCCAAGTGTGGAAATGCAGTTTTGAATATACCTTTATCTTGGACAGTTCCTCAGGATCAAGGGTGACCTGTTTCCGCACCAGGTTTGTGGGACTTCAGGTGAGTAATGTGGTCATTGTGAGAACAGAGGAGTTAGGAGGTACCTTAGGAGGTCAGAAGAGAGTGGCTAGACTGGTTCAATCTGACAGGAAGGTGACAGTAACTCAAATTTGCAAATTTGCAGATGACACAAAGCTGGGTGGCAGTGTGAAATATGAGGAGGGTGACTTGGACAGGTTAGGTGAGTGGGCAGATGCATGGCAGATGCAGTTTAATGTGGATAACTGTGAGGTTATCCACTTTGGTGGCAAGAACAGGAAGGCAGATTACTATCTGAATGGTGTCAAGTTAGGAAAAGGGGAAGTACAATGAAATCTGGATGTCCTTGTTCATCAGTCACAGAAAGTAAGCATGCAGGTACAGCAGGCAGTGAAGAAAGCTAATGGCATATTGGCCTTCATAACAAGGGGAGTTGAGTATAGGGGCAAAGAGGTCCTTCTGCAGTTGTACAGGGCCCTGGTGAGAGCACACCTGGAGTATTGTGTGCAGTTTTGGTCTCCAAATTTGAGGAAGGACATTTTTGCCATTGAGGGAGTGCAGAGTAGGTTCACAAGGTTAATTCCTGGGATGGCGGGACTGTCATATGTTGAAATATTGGAGCAAATGGGTTTATATACACTGGACTTTAGAAGGATGAAGGGGGATCTGATTGAAATATATAAGATTATTAAGGGATTGGACACGCTAGAGGCAAGAAACATGCTCCCAATGTTGGGGGAATCCAGAATCAGAGGCCACAATTTGAGAATAAGGGGTAAGCCATTTAGAATGGAGTTGAGGAAAACCTTTTTCACCCAGAGAGTTGTGAATCTGTGGAATGCTCTGCCTCAGAAGGCAGTGGAGGTCAATTCTCTGGATGCTTTCAAGAAAGAGTTAGATCGAGCTCTTAAAGACAGTGGAGTCAAGGAATTGGGTGAGAAGGCAGGAACGGGGTACTGATTATGGATGATCAGCCATGATGACAATGAATGGCGGTGCTGGCTGGAAGGGCGAATGGTCTACTCCTGCACCTATTGTCTATTGTCTATTGTCACAGAAGAACACTGTAAAATAAGAGCAGGAATTGACCACATGGCACTGCCTCCTTGATTTCAATATGATTATATCTTCCCCATGCCATATCTCTTCTTCTGTGACAGTTTCCCACAGCCCTTAATCCTCTGATCTTTCAAGAAGTTCCTATCTCCATTCTAAATACCTCAGCTGATCCAATTTCCACAACCCCACGATAGAGATTTCCAAAGATTCACCCATCCTCCATGTGAAGCTCCTCTGCACCTCTGTGGTAAATTATGGCCCCCTTTTGTGTAACCATGTCCACTTGTTCGAGTTTCTCTCACCAGTGGAAGCATTTTAATACGTGACCTGTCACCAACCTCCAGCTGTCTCACTTAAATAAGTTCAATAAGATTACCCCTCATTCTCCTAAACTAAAATAATCGAGTCATAGAACACTACAACACAGAAATGGGCCTTTCAGCCCATCTATTCCCTGCAAAATTATTAACCTGCCTCATCTCCCTCTCACCCATGTCCCTATCCAAATTTCTCTTAAATATTGAAATCAAACCTGCATCCACCACTTCTTCTGGCAGCTTGTTTCACACTTTCATGACCCTCTGAATGAAGAAGTTCTTCCTCATTTTCCCCTTAAGCATTTCACCTTTACCCTTAACCATGACCTTCTCATACACAAACTCAGTGGAAAAAGCATGCTTGTTTTTACCCTAACTACACTCCTCATAATTTTGCATACCTCCATCAAATCTCTCCTTGTGCTCCTACATTTCAGGGAATAAAGTCTGAACCTGTTCAATCTTTCACTTTCACTCAGGTCTTCAATCCCAGCAACACCCTTCTAAATTTTCACTTTCAATCTTGTTGACATCTTTCCCGTGACCAGAACTGGATGCAATACTCCAAATTAGACCTCACCAACATCTTATATAACTTCAACATGATATCCCAACTCCTGTACTCAATACTTTGATTTCTAAAGGTCAATCTACCTGTGACACTACTTCCAAGGGTTTATAGATCTGTATTCCCAGATCCCTCTGTTCTACTGCACTCGTCTGAGCCCTACTGTTCATCATAAAATTCCTACCCTGGTTTGTCCTCCCAAGCTTAATACTTCACACTTGTCTGCATTAAATTCCTTCTACCATTTTTCAGCCCATTATTCCAGCTGGTTCATTTCCCACTGTAAGCTTTGATAGTCTTCCTTGCTGTCCACTACATCCCAATCTTGGTGTCACCTGCAAGTTTGCTGATAAAGTTTATTACATTCTCAGCCAGATCATTGACATAGATAACAAAAAACAAAGGATTCAGCAATAATCCCCTCAGCACTCCACTCGTCACAGGCTCCCCCAGTCAAAGAGGCAACTATCTAGTACTACCCTCTGGCTTCTCCCACAAAGCCAATGACTAATCTAATTTACTACCTCATCCTGAGTGCCAAGCAACTGAATGTTCCTGACCTTGTCTCAAGCCTTGCTAAAGCCCATGTACACATCATCCTCTGGCTTGCCTTCATCAACATTCATGATAACTTCCTTGAAAAGCTCTATCAGATTGGTTATATACAATCTACCACGCACAAAGCCAGGTTGACTATCCCTAATTAGCCCATGTCAATCCAAATACATATATCCCATTCCTTAAAATATCTTCCAATTACTTTCCCACTAATGACGTCAGGCTCACAACCGTATAATTTCCTGGTTTATTCTTAGCACCTTTCTTAAACAATGGAACATCATTAGCTATCCTCCAATCCTCCAGCACCTCACCCATGCTAAAGGTGTTTTAAATATTTCTGCTAGGACCACTGCAATTTATACACTAGCCCCCACACTGTCCGAGGGAACACCTTGTCTGGCCCTAGGTAGTTATCCACACTAATTAGCCTCACAGCATATTACAACTCCTCCTCTGTTATCTGTCTACTACTGCTTTGCATCACTTCCATAGACTCTGTGTCCATCCTCCAAGTAAATACTGATTCAAAATATCAATTTAAGATTGCCCCCATCTCTTTCAGATCCATGATTAGAGGACTAATCTGATCTTCAGGAGGACCAACGTTGTCCTTTGCTATCCTTTTGCTGTTAATATATCTGTAGAAACTTTTGGGATTTTCGTTCATCATGTCTGCTGGAGCAACCTCAAGTCTTCTTTTAGCCCTCCTGAACTTCTTAAGTGCTCTTTTGCATTTCTTATACTCCTCAAGTACCTCATATGTTTCTTCCTGCCTCTACTTGCTATGCAACTCCTTCTTCTTCTTAACCAGGGCCTCAATATCTCTTGAAAACCAAGGTTCGCTAAACTTGATATCTTTGCTTTTTATTCTGACAGGAACATATAAATTCTGGACTCTCAAAATTTCGTTTTTGAAAGCCTCCCACTTACCAAGTAAAAGTTTGCCAGAAAGCAGCCTGTCCCAATCCACACTTGCCAGATCATTTCTAATACCATCAAAATCGGCCTCTTTCCAATTTAGAATCTCAGATGGGGGCACATCTGCTCTCACCACATCCTCCCGCTACCCCACTAGGAATAGGGATCCCCTTGTCCTTACCAACCACCCCACCAGCCTCCGGGTCCAACATATAATTCTCCGTAACTTCTGCCACCTCCAACGGGATCCCACCATTAAGCACATCTTTCCCTCCCCCCCCCCCTGCTTTCTGCAGGGATTGCTCCCTACACGACTCCCTTGTCCATTCGTCCCCCCCATCCATTCCCACCGATCTCCCTCCCGGCACTTATCCTTGTAAGCAGAACAAGTGCTACATATGCCCTTACACTTCCTCCCTCACCACAATTCAGGGCCCCAGACAGTCCTTCCAGGTGAGGCGACACTTCACCTGTGAGTCGGCTGGGGTGATATACTGTGACCCGTGCTCCCGATGCAGCCTTCTATATATTGGCGAGACCCGACACCGGCTGGGAGACCATTTCACTGAACACCTACGCTCTGTCCGCCAGAGAAAGCAGGATCTCCCAGTGGCCACACATTCTAATTCCACGTCCCATTCCCATTCTGATATGTCTATCCACGGCCTCCTTTACTGTCAAGATGAAGCCACACTCAGGTTGGAGGAACAACACCTTATATTCCGTCTGGGTAGCCTCCAACCCGATGGCATGAACATTGACTTCTCTAACTTCTGTTAATGCCCCACCTAGCCTTCGTACCCCATCCATTATTTATTTATTTATTTATTTATTTATTTATTTATTATTATTAATTTTTTTTCTCTCTCTCCTTTTTCTCCCTCTGTCCCTCTCACTATACTCCTTGCCCATCCTCTGGGCTTCCCTCCTCCCCCTCTCTTTCTCCCTGGGCCTCCCGTCCCATGATACTCTCCCTTATCCAGCCTCATATCCCTTTTGCCAAAAAACTTTCCAGCTCTTAGCTCCATTCCTCCCCCTCCTGTCTTCTCCTATCATTTCGGATCTCCCCCTCCCCCTCCCACTTTCAAATCTCTTACTATCTCCTCTTTCAGTTAGTCCTGACGAAGGGTCTAGGCCCGAAACGTCGACTGTACCTCTTCCTATAGATGCTGCCTGGCCTGTGCATTCACCAGCATTTTTGTGTGTGTTGCTTGACAGGTATGATGTTGTGGGCATCACTGAGTCGTGGCTGAAAGAAGATCATTGTTGGAAGCTTAACATCCAAGGATACACTTTGCAGACAGGTAGACAGAGGGGGTGGCGTAGCTCTGTTGGTAAAAAATCAAATCAAATCATTAGAAAGAGGTGACATAGGCTTGGAGAATGCAGAATCCTTGTGGGTAGAATTAAGAAACTGCAAGGGTAAAAAGACCCTGGTGGGAGTTATATACAGGCATCCAAACAGTAGCCAGGATGTGGGCTACAAATTACAATGGGAGATAGAAAATGTTTGTCAAAAGGGCAATGTTACCATAGTCATGGGGGATTTTTATATGCAGTTAGATTGGGGAAATCAGGTTGCTACTAGATCCCAAGAGAGAGAACTTGTAGAATGTCTACAAGATAGCTTTTTAGAACAGCTCATGGTAGAGCTCACTATGGGATCAGCTATTCCGGATTGGATGTTGTGTAATGAACCAGACTTGATTGGGGAGCTTAAGGTATAGGTACCCTTTGGAGAAAATGATTATAATATGATAGAATTTACCCTGCAATTTAACTTTAGCTTCTCCCTCTCAAATTTATCAGTATTACAGTGAAGTAAAGGGAATTACGGAAGATGAGAGAGGAGCTGACCAAAGTTGACTGGAAAGGGATACAAGCAGGGATGATGGCAGAGCAACAATGGGTGGAGTTTCTGAGAGCAATTTGGAGGGTACAGAATAGATACATCCCAAAGAAGAAGTATTCTAAAGCTAGGATGGTGCAACTGCAGCCGACAAAGGAAGTCAAAGCCAACACGGCGGGAGGAGAGAGAGCAGCGCGCCGCGCGTGCGCAGCCTTCCGGTGAAAAATGATATCATATCCGTTAAATAGGGGCCGTAGACACTTCTGATTTGATGGAGAGGGACGTGAAAGCACAGAGGAACATCTGGAGAAATTTCTGAAATGCTCGTTCGCTGCTGTCATTACTGCATGGTGGGGAATCTTCCGGAGGGTAGGCCTCAAAAGCTCTGGCTTTGCCTGCTGTTGGTGACCGAGATTGAGATCGAATCGTTTGGACAGAGATGACACTCAGTACTCGGTGTTGGAGAGCTGATTCGGAGGCTTGAAGTTTTCGGATAAATCAGAGATGGATTGTGGTCGGGCATGGCAGGAAGAGTTTTTCTTCCTTCTCCCGTCTGCGTGAGATGTGGGACATTTGAGAGACTTTGAACTTTTACTGTGCTCATGGACTTCTTCATCAAGTTATGGTATTGTTGCACTGTTGTAACTATATGTTATAATTATGTGGTTTTGTCAGTTTTTCAGTCTTGGTCTGTCCTGTGTTTTGTGATATCACACCGGAGGAAATATTGTATCATTTCTTAATGCATGCATTACTAAATGACAATAAAAGAGGACTGCGCGTCTTCATAATCTAAAAGCAAAAGAGAGAGCATATAATAGCACAAAATTTTGGCAAGTTAGAGAATTGGGAAACTTTTACAGACCCGTAGAAGGCATCTACAAAAGCTATAAGGGAGGAGAGGATGAAATATGAAGGTAAGTTTGCCAACAATATCAAAGAGAATACCAGAAGTTTATGTTCAGGAGTTCATGTCTATGAACTCCATATTCCAGTTCATGGTGCAGTCCATCATTCCTTATTCCAGGTTTTCCGGTTTTCCCCGGTTCCGTTGAGACACCTGATTCTCATTTCGGGCTGGATATACAGTAAATACCTCTGCAAACCAGGGATTGATTGCTGGACTGTTTTCTCCCTCACTCTCTCCCCTCCCATTTGAATCCCCATCTGAAACCTTGACTGCAACTTCGTCAGTATTCCCGTCAAGTTCAACCGCCGGAGTGAGACTGGAGCTTTGCCATGCCAAGATAAGGAACTATCTATTGTTGAGTTTGGGACTATTTCTTTGCGTCCCCATGTTTAGTGTCCGTATCAAAAAGAGTCCCTGCCCTTGGTCCTGTTCCCAAGGAGGGGTCCTGACTCTGTGTGGAGCCCCAAGTCCTGTTCCCAAGGAGGGGTCCGAGCTCTGTGTTCCATGTGCCTGTACTCAAGTCCAAGGATCAGTGTTCCTGTGCTCAAGTCCAAGGCTCTGTGTTCCTGTGCTCCAAGACCAAATCCAGGTGCCGTGTTCCAGCCCTGTTCAAGTCTGAGCTTCATGTCCTCATTCATTTCTGGTTGCTCACCCAGCCCAGGGGTTCTTTGCCCAACCCGGTGCTGGAGATTCCTCGTCCTGTGCTGGGGTACCTCTTCCTGTCCTTGCCAAGATCCTAGTCCCAAGTGCTAGCCTAGACCTGGGTTCTGGTTCCAAGTCCCAGCCAAGACCCAGGTTCCGAGTCCCAGCCAAGACCCAGGTTCCAAGTCCCAGCCAAGACCCAGGTTCCGAGTCCCAGCCAAGACCCAGCTTCTGAGTCCCAGCCAAGACCCAACTTCTGAGTCCCAGCCGAGACCCAGCTTCCGAGTCCCAGCCAAGATCCAGGTTCTGAGTCCCAGCCAAAACCCAGGTTCCGAGTCTCAGCCAAGACCCAGCTTCTGAGTCCCAGCCAAGACCCAGGTTCCGAGTCTCATGTTTCCAGTCCAAGTCCTTGCTCAGGGCCTGAATCCTAGTCTAGTCCAGGGCCAGTGTCCTTGTCCAGTGTCATTTCTTTCTGACTCACCTTGCTATCTCAATAACCCTAGTCCTGTTCCTAGTACTTCAGTGTCTGTGTCTTGCATTTGGGTCCGCCAGGGCTGGAGGTCCTTAATAATGTACGCTGCCTTTCTGAGACACTGCTCCTTGAAGATGTCCTGGGTACTTTGTAGGCTAGTGTCCAACATGGAACTGACTAAATTTACAGCCTCCTGCAGTTTCTTTCAGTCCTGTGCGGTAGCACGACCCCCCCCATCCCAGACAGTGATGCAGCCCGTCAGAATGCTCTCCACAGTACATCTATAGAAATTTTTGTGTGTATTTGTTGACATGCCAAATCTCTTCAAACTGCTAATGAAGTAGATACTCCACCTTAACCAGATGGATTACACCCTATTGGTTCTGAGGTAGCTGAAGAGATTGTGGAGGCATTGTTAATGATCTTTCAAGAATCACTTGATTCTAGAATGGTTCCAGAGGACTCAAAAATTGCAAATGTTACTCCACTCTTCAAGAAAGGAGGAAGGCAGAAGAAAGGAAATTATAGGCCGGTGAGCCTGTTCTCGGTGATTGGGAAGATGTAGGAGTCAATTGTTAAGGATGTGCTTTCAGGGTACTTCAATGCATATGGTAAAATAAGCCAAAATTAACATGGTTTCCTCAAGGGAACATCTTGCCTGACAAATCTGTTAGAAATTTTTGATGAAATAATAAACAGGATAGACAAAGGAGAATCAGTGCATGTTGTGTACTTGGATTGTAAGAAGGCACTTGACAATGTGTCACAGATGAGGCTGCTTAACAACATAAGAGCCCATTGTATTACGGAAAGGTATAGTAGCATGGATAGAACATTCTATGATTGGCAGGAGGCAAATAATGGGAATAAAGGGAGCCTTTCTGATTGGCTGCCTGTGACAAGTGGTGTTCCACAGGAATTGCTGTGGGGAACACTTCATTTTGCATTGTATGTCAATGATTTGAATGATTTGGAATTTGATGTTGGCTTTGAGGTGATGCTTGTGGATGATATGTGGAAAGGTGGAGGTGATGTTGAGGAAGCAGAGAAGCTGCAGTAAAACCTGGACAGATTAGGAGAATGGGCAAAGAAGTAGCAAATGGAGTATAGTTTCAGGAAGAGTATTGTAATGCACTTTGGTAGAAGGAATAAAAGCATAGACTATTTTCTAAACAGGGAGAAAAATCAAATATCCAAGGTGCAAATGGACTTGGGAGCCCTTGTGCATGATTTGCAGGTTGAATCAGTGATGAGGAAGGAATATGCAATGTTAGCATTTGCTTCAAGAGGACAGGAATATAAAAGCAAGGATGTAATGCTGAGACTTCATAAGGCATTGGCGAGGGCTCAAGTGGATTGTTGTGAGCAGTTTTCAGCCCCTTATTTAAGAAAGGATGTGCTGACATTGGAGAGTGTTCAGAGAAGTTTCACAAGAATGAAAGGCTTATCATATGAGGAGTGATTGATGGCTTTACTTACTAGAATTTAGAAGAATGAAGGGGGATCTCATTGAAATCTATCAAATGTTGGAAAGCTGAGATAAAGTGGATGTGGAGAAGATGTTTCCTCTGGTGGGGGCGGGGGGCGGGTTGTGTTCTAGGACCAGAGGACATAGCCTCAGAATGGAGGGATGTCGCTTTAGAAAGGAGACAAGGAGAAATTTATTTAGCCAGAGAGAGGTGAATCTGTGGAATTTGGTGCCACAGAGGCTGTGGAGGCCAGGTTATTGGGTGTATTTATGGTGGAGGTTGATGGGTTTGTTAGACTGGGTGTGAAAGGTTACAGAGAGAGAAGGCAGGAGACTAGGGTTGAGAGGGAAATGGATCAGCCACAACGAAATGGTGGAGAAGACTTGATGGGCCAAATGGCCTAATTCTGCTTCTATGCCTTGTGGTCTTACGCTAAGTTCTACTCACTTTACACTTATGACTGTGAGGCCAAGTGCTGATCCAATACCATATTTGTTTGCTGATGACACCGCTGTCACTAGCCGAATCAAAGGTGGTGATGAATCAACATATAGGACAGAGATTGAAAATCTGGCTGAGTGGTGCCACAACAACCACCTCTCATTTAACATTAACAAGACCAAGGAGGAGATTATTGACTTTAGGAGGAGGAGGAAACTAGAGGTCAATGAGCCAGTCCACATCAGGGGACTCAGAGATGGAGAGGGTCAATAGCTTTAAATTCCTCAGTGTTATCATTTCAGAGGGTCTGTCTTGGGTCCAGCATGTATGAGCCATTATGAAGAAAACATGGCAGCAGCTCTGCTTCCTTAGAGGTTTGTGAAGATTCAGCATGACATCTAAAACCCTGACAAACTTCTATAGATATGTGAGAGTATATAGACTGGTTGCATCATGGCCTGGTATGGAAATACCAATGCCCTTGAATGGAAAATCCTACAAAATTTAATTAATACAGCCCAGTCCATCACAGGTGAAGCCCTCCCCATCGCTGAACACACCTACATGTAGAGCTGTCGCAGGAAAACAGCATCCATTGTCAAGGACCCCCACCATCCAGGCTATGCTCTCCCACTAATACCATCGGGCAGAAGGCACAAAAGCTTTAGATCTCACATGACCAAGTTCAGGAGCAGTTATTACCCTACAGCCAGTATAGCATCTATGGAAATGAATAAACAGTTGGCATTTCAAGCTGAGGCCCTTCTTCAGGATCGGAAAGGAAGGGGGAAAAGACATCAAAATAAAAAAGGTGGGGGAAAAGATGATAGCTTGAAGGGCTGGAGAGGAAGGAATTTGATAGGGGAGGAGAGTGGACCATGGGACATAAAGAAGAAGGAAGGGCACCAGATGTAAGTGATAGGCAGTTGGGAAGAGGTAAGGGGCCAGACAGAGGAATAGAAGCAGAGGGAAGGGGGAGGGGAAAATTTACTGGAAGGAGAAATCAGTGTTAATGCCATCAGATTAGTCCATTTCTGAGCTTGCAGTACATTCAATCTTTTTTTGTACATAACTGTGCTAATTACCTACACTATGAAGGGGAAACTTATCAATCCGATATCCTAGTAAACTTTGTAATTGCATACTTCTGTTTGTGTATTTTGTTTTTCTATTCCTTCCCCGAAATAACACGAAAACAGACAATATTTTCTGACCCATGATTTATTAAACCTGCAAAGGTCTACGAGATCCACATCACGTGCTGCACAGGAAATCTCTGTGGAAAGAGCTGTCTTAAAATGGTTTGCCATTATTCCAATTAAGATACATATACATTGAGAATATACAGATAATTTTTCATGAAACTAAAAGAAACATTACAGAACAAGAATCACTTGTAATGACACTGCACACACAAGGGCTAGACATGCATTACATACTCTTCAATGTGAAGAGGCTCTAAATATTAGGTGATTGATGTTAATCCTCTCAACATCCCTTCCACAAACTGCCCATACTCTTCAATGTGAAGAAACTCCATTATCACTATTAGGACAACCCTACAACAACTAGGTTTTAGCTCTTTTAGAACTATAGCCTTTAAGAAATATTTGGAAAACAAATGGGGACAAGAAATGAAATAATTATTTTGCAAAACTGATCACAAGGAAATTTCTTTGGAAAAGAAAAAAAACTGTTCTACTGGATGTTTCTCTGGGTATGCTACAATATACATTAAAGCATAGACTCGATTGACCAAATAATTTCGTCTGTGTGGTAAAATTCCCTGATACTATTCTGTACAGATCCTTATTTTACGCTATTTTCTGCCAAAATACAATCTGCTCTTATTAAAGCAAAATTTTCACCGCTGGCACTTTAGCTGACAGGGATGGCAATGAAGAATTTCTCCAACATTTTTGCATTTTTTCAACTACTACACATATTCACTGGGAATATACAGATATTAAGTGTCTACAAATTTATAGAACATAGACCTATATGATTTCACCATACAGGCAAGGATGGGAAATATCCCTTTACAGATTATCCAAATCCTTCAATGTGAAGGGATTACTGCCACTCTTTCCGTGCTGGAATACAGTATCACACCAGAGTACGCCTCCGGTTACAGTTATTTTATTTCATATCTGTAGTTTTTCTCGACTCATTGAACTGTTCGGTGGTTTCAGTTTGCCAGGTGTTGGGAGGATTCGGTACCGCCGAATTGTTACCACATGGCTGAAATTTCAGAGGCTGCTGTGCACAGTGACCACTTGGACATCTGCATCCTACCACCTGTTTGCATTGAAGTTCGGCCTTCCTATTCAACGCAGACCGAGCGCGCCCTCGGTTATAGTCACCACGCAGACTGTCCGCTGAAATACAAAATGAGCAGAATTCCTAAGTACACTGATAGGAACACGAAGCTGATTTAAGTGCACATTTAACAACCATATTTTTGTAAGGGACTCGAAGATTTAACGGGGCTGATTCAGATGTACCTGAGTGGAATTGTTATTGAGACCGTCTGCGGCTGAGAGTGTAGGCGGCGGTGGCGGGTCCAATAATCCACAAGTTTCCTTTGGCCTTTTCTGACACCAGCTGAAAATAAAACCAAACACATTTGTAATCCAGAAATATATGACACAAATGTTACTTCGCAACTCATGATAAAATATAGGGAAAGTGTTGTACAACTCAGCATATTTTACAATTAAGTTAACCCACCACCTATATTTCTGCAGGAGGGATTCTATTTCCGAATCGGCTCTTCCAGCGCCAGCGACTCGCAGTTACGCTTTGGACTGTCTCCAAGCAAGCCTCCAGCAAAGAGCTGGCAGCGCCTCTCTGTTGCCGTTTGTCTAACGTTTCCCCTATTTATAGTTCCGAATGAAAGCGAGAAGCGTGAGTTCGCGCTTCTCGACGTTTCCCACACCTCAGCAGCCAATCGTTGTTGTGAGGAGGACAATGGCTGATGTATTCTCTTTGAATGAAGTATTATCCACACTGTTTGACGGGTTTGGGCAGTCAATTCATAGGGCCATCTGGAGAACTGGTAAGAGCCAATAATCCCTGGTCGAAGTTTATGAGAAACTAAGACAAATTCTCCCACGTGGCACCCACCACAGGAATAAAAAACAAGAACATCTGTCTCATC
The DNA here is from genome assembly GCF_963921235.1 of Mobula hypostoma. Taxonomy (NCBI): domain Eukaryota; kingdom Metazoa; phylum Chordata; class Chondrichthyes; order Myliobatiformes; family Myliobatidae; genus Mobula; species Mobula hypostoma. The sequence continues at coordinate 155,991,700 of NC_086098.1, read as the reverse complement.
GTTAGCCTTCTGTTAAAGTGTGCCTAATAAACTTTATTAAAATTTTAAACAAATCCAATTAAAACTATAGAAGGATCCAAATAAATACATGGTTGTACTTGGTTAAAGTGATATGCACTTTAAGCATTTTTTATCAGGTAGAAACGTTTTGGAAGTTAATAATTTAAAGATATCCATTGATAGTTATACAATGTAAGCACAATGGTATTAGCTGTATGATATGGAAGTTCAGTACAAAACCTAGAGCTATACAGTCATAGAACACTACAGCACAGAAACAGGCCTGTCGGCCCATCTATTATGTGCTGAAACAGTAATCTATCTAATCCTTTCGACCTGTCGACCTGTACCCGGATCATAGCCCTCCATAAGCTTCCCATCCATGTACCTATCTAATTTTCTCTTAAATATTGAAATTGACCCCGCATCCACCACTTGTGCTGGAAACTCGTTCCACATTTTCTCCACCTTTTGAGTGAAGATGCCCCCCCCCATGTTTCCCTTAAACATTTCACCTTTCACTCTTAACCCATGATCTCTAGTTCTAGTCTCATCTACCCTCAGTGGAAAAAGCCTGCTTGCATTTAGTCTATCTATTGCTCCATTCTATGCATGTTCAGTTGCCTGTCTAAATGCTTCTTAAATTCTATTATTGTATCTGCTTCCAGCGTAATCCCAGTTCCAGGTGCCCACCATGCTTGTGTAAAATTAAACATACTCCTCCCATTATAAACACAAGAGGTTCTGCAGATGCTGGAAATCTTTAGCAAACAACACAAGATGCTGGAGGAACTCAGCAGGTGAGGATAACCAGTCAATGTTTCAATATCTCCTTCTTCAACCTATCTCTTTGACCTATCACCTCCCAGTTTCTTTACTTCACTCTCCCTCCCCCAGTCACTCACGTTCCCTCACCAATCACTTGCCAATGTATACTTCTTCTCAACCACACTGCCCCACCCCCCAGATTTTTATTCTGGCTTCTGCCCCCTTCCTTTTGGTCCTGATGAAGGGTGAAATGTTGACTGTTTATTCCCCTCTATAAATGCTTCCTGACTTGAGAGTGTTACTCCTCGCATTTCCTTTAAGTTTTCTTCTTCCTACTATAAAGTTATATCCTCCTCTATTTAGCATTTCCACCTTGGGAAACAGAATGCCAATCTACCCTATCTATGCCTCTCATAATTTTATATACTTCCCTCTGCCTCCGATACTCCAGAAAACAAACCAAGTTCATCCTAATTCTCTTTATACAGTAGCTAATATTCCCTAATCCAGACATCATCCTGCTAAACCTCAGCCATAGAGAACTACAGCACAGAAATAGCCCCTTCAGCCCATCTAGCCTATACCAAACATTCTGCCTAGTCCCCTCGACCCGCACTTGGACCACAGCTCTCCATGCCCCTTCCATCCATGTACTTATCCAAACTTCTTTTAAATGTTATAGTTGAACTCTTGTCCACCACTTCCACTGGCAGCTCATTCCACACTTGCACTACCTTCTAGTGAAGAAGTTACCCCTCAGGTTCTTCTTAAATATTTCACCTTTCATCCTTAACACTAGTTCTAATCGCACCAAACCTCAGTGCGAAGAAAGCTGATTGTATTTACCTTATCTATACCCTTCATAATATTGTATATCTCTATCAAATCTCCTCTCATTGTCCCACACTCCAGGGGGTGAAGTCCTAACCCATTCAACCTTTTCCTATGACTCAGGTCCTCAAGTCCTGACACCATCTTTGTACATCTCCTCAGCACTCAGCAGTTTTTCAATCTTATTTACATCTTTCCTGTAGGTAGGTGACCAAAACTGGACACAATAATCCAAGTTATGCCTCACCAACATCTTATACAACTCAACATAACATCCCAACTCTTGTACTCAATACATTGATTTATAAAGGGCAATGTATCAAAGGCTTTCTTTATGGTCCAATCTGCCTGTGACAACCAATGAGCTCAATTTAAGGACTCTTTATCTTGTTATCACATGTTCTCATTATTTATTGCTATTTATTTATATTTGCATTTGCACAGTTTGTTGTCTTCAGCAATCTGGTTGATCTTTCATTGATCCTGTTATGGTTACTCTTCTGATTTGCTGAGTATGACCACAGGAAAATAAATCTCAGGGTTGTACCTGGTAACATACAGTATATTTACTTTGATAATAAAATCTACTTTGAACTTTGAAGGAATTGTGGATCTGTATTCCTAGACACCTCTGTTTCACTGCACTCTTCAGGGCCCTACCACTCACCATGTAAGACCTACCGTGGCTGGTCCTCCTAAAGTGCAACACCTCATATTTGTCTGCATTAATTTCTAACTGCCATTTGCAGCCCATTTCACCAGCTGATCCAGATTCTGCTGCAAGCTTTGATAGTCTTCTTCACTCTCTACTACAATCCCAATCTTGGTGTCATCTGCAAATTTGCTGATCCAGTTTACCATATTATCATCAAGATCATTGATATAGATGACAAACAACAAAGAACCCAGCACCAATCCTTTACTGAAGTCCATGTAGACAATATCACTGCCCTGCCTTCATTACCATTCCTGGTAACTTCCTCAAAGAACTTTGTAAGATTGGTTAGATATGACTTACCACACTCAAAGCCATGCTGACTATCACTAATCGGTCACTGTCTATACAAATGCTTATATATAAAAGCTTATACTCATACTTATAAAAGCTGCGGCTTTTAGTTCCGGGGACACCAGTCGCTACACGGAATCCAGGCGTGAACTCTTGAAAGCCATTAAGGGTGCCAAGAGGCAATATCAAGCCAAGTCGGAAGCCCAGGCTAACCAAAGGGATGCCAGTAGACTATGGCAGGGTCTAAATGAGATCACTGGGTGCAAAGAAAAGGCTGGGAATATCAATAACTGTGGCGCTTCTCTTCCTGATGAATTTAACGTATTCTACGCAAGATTCGAACAGAAGAGGAGTGTCCCGCTTCCTCCGGATGAACCAGACCTGGTGGCATCAAGATTCATCGTCAACGAGGAGAATGTTAGAAGGGCCATCCTGAAGATAAAACCAAGGAAGGCAACGGGCCCAGATGGTGTCCTAGGATGGGTTCTCCGGGCCTGTGCAAGCAAGCTAGTGGAATGTTTGCTGACATCTTCAACTGCTCCTTGCTTCAGTCTAAGATCCCCTCATGTTTTAAGAAGGCAACGATAATCCCAGTGCCGAAGAAGAGCAAGGTGGCATGCCTGAATGACTATCGACCTGTGGCTCTGACATCAATTGCTATGAACTGCTTCAAGAGATTGGTTATGGCACACATCAACCACAGCCTACTGGTCAACCTCAACGCTTTGCAATTCGCCTACCGGGGCTACAGGTCAATGGCAGATGCCATCTCTCTGGCCCTACATTCCTCCTTAGAACACCTGGAGAATAAAGGTGCACAGGTAAGGCTCCTTTTCATTGACTGCAGCTCTGCCATTAATACAATCATTCCAAATAAAATAGAAACATAGAAAATAGGTGCAGGAGTAGGCCATTCGGCCCTTCGAGCCTGCACCGCCATTTATTATGATCATGGCTGATCATCCAACTCAGAACCCCGCCCCAGCCTTCCCTCCATACCCCCTGACCCCCGTAGCCACAAGGGCCATATCTAACTCATCTAAAATGATTCCTAAGCTCCGGAACCTGGGCCTCAGCACTCAGATCTGCAGCTGGATCTTCAGCTTCCTCACAGACAGGACCCAGGCTGTAAAAATAGCGACAAGCTCTCCTCTACAATCACTCTGAGCACCGGTGCCCCACAAGGCTGTGTACTCAGCCCCCTGCTGTACTCACTGTACACCCATGATTGTGTGGCCAAGTTTCCATCAAACTCAATATATAAGTTTGCTGATGACACAACAATTGTAGGCCATATCTTGGGTAATGATGAGTTTGAGTACAGAGAGGAAATTAAGAACCTGGTGGCATGGTGCAAAGACAATAACCTATCCCTCAACATCAGCAAGATGAAGGAATTGGTTGTTGACTTCAGAAGGAGTAGTGGACCGCACAACCCAATTTACATCGGTGGTGCGCAAGTGGAACAGGTCAAAAGCTTTAAGTTCCTCGGGGTCAATATCACAAATGACCTGACTTGGTCCAACCAAACAGAGTTCACTGCCAAGAAGGCCCAAAAGTACCTTTACTTCCTAAGAAAACTAAAGAAATTTGGCCTGGCCCCTAAAACCCTCACTAATTTTTATAGATGCACCGTAGAAAGTATTCTTCTAGGGTGCATCACAACCTGGTATGGAAGTTGTCCTGTCCAAGACCGAAAGAAGCTGCAGAAGATTGTGAACACAGCGCAGTACATCACGCAAACCAATCTTCTGTCCATGGACTCACTTTACACCGCACGCTGTCGGAGCAGTGCTGCGAGGATAATCAAGGACACGACCCACCCAGCCAACACACTTTTCATCCCTCTTCCCTCCAGGAGAAGGCTCAGGAGCTTGAAGACTCATACGTCCAGATTTGGGAACAGCTTCTTTTCAACTGTGATAAGACTGTTGAATGGATCCTGACCTGGATCTGGGCCGTAACCTCCAAATATCCGAACCTGCCTCTCGGTTTTTTTTGCACTACCTTACTTTCCATTTTTCTATTTTCTATTGATGATTTCTAATTTAAATTTTTAATATTTACTAATTTTTACCGTTTTTAATATTTTAAATATTTAATATTTGTAATCCAGGGAGTGGGAAGTGCAGAATCAAATATTGCTGTGATGATTGTACGTTCTAGTACCAATTGTTTGGCGACAATAAAGTATAAAGTATATCCAGTCCCTTAGAATACCTTCCAATAACTTTCCCACTACTGACATCAGGCTCATCAGCCTATAATTTCCTGGCTTATTCATGGAGCTTTTCTTAAGCAATGGAACAATATTAGCATCCTCCAGTTGTCTGGCAGCTCACCCATGGCTAAGGATGTTTATAAATATCTCTGCTAGAGCCCCTGCAATTTCTGCAGTAGTCTCCTACAGGGTCCAGGGGAAAGCATTGTCAGGCCCTGGGGATTTATCTACCCTTATTTGCCTGAAGACAGCAAGCACCTCCTCCTCTGTAATCTGTATAAAGTCTATGACCTCGCTGCTGCATTGCCTCACATATATAGACTCTGTGCATGTCTCCCAAGTAAATACAGATGCAAAGAAATCCATTTAAGACCTACCTCATCTCTTCAGACTCCTTGCATAAATTACCATTCTGATCTTCCAGAGGACCAATTTTGTCCCTTGCTATCATTTTACTTTTAATGTTATTTGTTCCTTTCCTTCCAACTTGACTTTTCTGCTTCTGGGGTGTTTTGGGAACAATTTAGAGCAAACTCTTAACAAGAAATAATCTGGTAGGCAGGAACTCTATATTTTCAGAATAACACGCGTACTGGAGGAACTCAGCAGGTCAGGCAGCATCTATAGAAAGGAATAAATAGTCGATGTTTCTGGCCGAAACCCTTCATCAGGGGAGGGTCTGAAAGGTCGACTGTTTATTCTTTTCCATGGATGCTGCCTGACCTACTGAGTTCCTCCAGCATTTTGTGCGCATTGCTCTGGATTTCCAGCATCTGCAGAATCTCTTGTGTTTATAATAACAAATCTAATCAGATCAAAGCCGAAGTTTGAGTCAATAATTGTAACTGCTTTGGTGAAGTAAGTTATCTTCACTGTAAACTATGATACGATGATGCTATCAGAGTCAGGTTTAATATCACCATCGGCATGTGATGTGAAATTTGTTAACTTAGCAGCAGCTGTTCAATGCAATACATACATGCGAATGGCCTACTCCTACACCTATTTTCTATGTTTCTATGTTTCTATAATCTAGCAGAGGAAAAACTAATAATAATAAGTAAAATAAGTAAATCAATTATGTATATTGAATAGATTTTAAAAAACATGCTACACCACAATCAAGAATGCCTATCGTGCAATTCCACGCCCTCACTACAGGAAGTCTGATCACCCAGCTGTACTTCTACTCCCTGAGTATGGGCAGAGACTGAAGACTGCAGCACCAGCAGTGAGGACCAAGAAGGTATGAACAAGGGAAGCACAGGAGCGCCTACAGGACTGCTTTGAATTGGTGAACTGGACTGTATTCAGAGATTCATTTTTGAACCTGGATTAGTATGCTGCAGTTGTTACTGACTTCATTAAAACCAGTGCTACTCAAACATTTGGTGAACCCAATCGTACTCATCTGTACCAGATATTTGATTAATTTCACTTCAAAAGCTTATGAATTTATACAGAATTAGCTTTTTTCAGTAATTGACTTTAGAAAGTGAAGACAGATTCGGATCTGTAGTCAGCATAGATTTGTCTGTACGTATTTATACCTGTTGGTGGTAAATGCATACTGTGCATCTAAGTCAGTCTATTTGTCCTGACTACTGTGCACTGCTCTTCTCATCTCTTTTCATACATCTAGCACACATTCTCTTTGAATTCCCTACTTGCTGGAGTTTAGAAGAATGAGGGAGGGGGATCTCATTGAAACCTATCGATTGTTAGAAGGCCTAAATAGATAGATAGAGATGGAGAAGGTGATTCCTATAGTGAGGTAGTCTAAGACCAGAAGGTACAACCTCAGAATAGAAGGATGTCCCTTTAGAACAAAACTGAGAAGGAATTTCTTCAGCCAGAGTGTGGGGAATCTATGGAAGTTATTGCCACAGATGGCTGTTGTGGCCTAGTCATTGGGTATATTTAAAGAGGAGGTTAATTAGTTAGGACCTCAAAGAGAAGACAGGAGAGTGGGTTTGAGATAGATAATAAATCAGCCTGATAGAATGGCGGAGAAGACTTGATGGCCTAATTCTGCTCCTATGTTTGAGGGCCGTAAGGGACCGGATTAGCTCTCGTTCATAGCTACATGGTATACGCACTCATCACTGTCTCAGTGCTGGGCAGAAGGCTCTGAAGATGTTCTCAGCTGCAAAAATTTGAATGTGCTTTGAGGGCTTTAACCCTGAGGCAGGAAGATACCAGGCCTCTATATGTACTTTCCTTTCAACAAACCTTTTATAGTCTTTGCTAGGGGCTGTCAAACCCTCATTTCCATCATTAAATTTATTAGACATTGTCTAGTTGCAGGGAACATGTTTAAAAGATAGGTAACTTCCAGCTCAGACTCCTGTTCTCACTTAAAACAGGTTTCCTTCATCCCTGTGTTTCTTATACTTTGATGATGTCATTCCCACCCATAAGTTCAATGGAGGGCGACCAAAAACAGAGTGTGATACACAGATGTTACATTCTGCAAAATGATTCTGCTGCGATCTTACATCATATTCGTTCATAGCTACAGCTTAATGCAATCTAACTGCAGCTGCCTGACATCTTAGCCCCATGACACTACATAGAATATATGGATTATGATCAAGATTAGAGGGTCTTGTGCCACAAGTATCCCAGAAGCTCAGTAAGCCTCTACCTTCATCAGGGGGCTGTGTGTTGTGGTGTCAGAAGAACATAAGAAATAGAAGCAGGAATAACTATTCAGTCCATTGCCTCTGTTCCACCATTCAATAAATACATTGCAGGTGTTTTACTTCAGCACCTGTGCTAAATTATATCCTTTATTTATTTAGAGATGTAGCATGGCAATAGACCATTTTGGCCCAGTGAGTTCTCAAGTGCCCAATTAACCTACTAAGCTGTAAGTCTTCGGAATGTGGGCCCACAAGGTCACTGGGAAAATGTACAAACTCCCTACATACTGTGACGGGAATTGAATCGGGGTCGCTGGTGCTGTAATAGCATTATGCTCTTGTGATGCCCCTAAAACTTGTAGTTTCCCAGCGGGGAATTGAACCCCAGTCTCCCGTGTGACAGGCAGGATGCTAACCTCCATATTATCAAGGACTTTAATTGCCATAGAGTCTAAAGATCCATCAATCTTAGAATATGTTCGGTGACAGAGGCCAAGTAGACCTCTTGGATAGCGAATTCCAAAGATTCACTACCCGGGATGAAAACGATCTTCTTATCTCAGTCCTGAATGGTTAAGTTCTTATTTAAAACTAGACAGCCCAGTTAGGGGAAACATCTTCCCAGCATTATACTCTCAAGAACCTTATTTGCTTCAATGACTTTTTGTCTCATTCTTCTAAATTCTGGCGAGGGGGAGCCCAAAAGGAATTAACCTGGATCTCTTTATATACAAGAAAATATCAGAGAAAAGCACTCTTGATACTTACGTGCAATTAGATGCCGGACACCATGTATAACGTTGTAAATAGTAAGTTAGAATGAAATCATGGCATTACTGTTTGCAATTGTGAATCAGTAAATCAGAAGGCGATTACAGGAATAATTTTTTACCAGCAGATTATTTGTTGAGTTTAAGATCAGATTGATTAACCTCTCCTTTCAGGAAAATTCAACGTGATGAATCCTTCTTTCAGTTCCTCTATCACAAGTATATCCTACCTTTGTTATGGAGATCAGTCCCATAACAAAGCATTTCAGATATACTCAAAGATCAAAGTTTGAAGTAAATTTATTATAAAAGTAGATATATGTCATCATATACAACCCTGAGATTCATTTTGTTCGTGGCCATTCACAGTAAATACCAAAGAAACACAACAGAATCAATGTAAAACCACAAACAGTGAGATGGACGAGCAACCAATATGCAAAGGAGAAAAAACTGTGCAAATACAAAATAGCAATAAATAAATAAATAGGGAATAAACATCTAGAACATGAGATGAAGAGCCATTGAAAGTGAGTCCATAATTTGTGGGAACATTTCGGTATTGGGTGAGTGAAGTTGAATGTAGTTACAGTAACTCCTCTGGTTCAAGAGCCTGATGGCTGAGGGATAATAACTGTTCCTGAACCTGGTGATGTGGGTCCTGAGAATCCTGTATCCCTTCCTGATGGCAGCAACGAGAAGAGAGAATGACCTGGATGGTGGGAGTTGTTGATGATGGATGCTGTTTTCCTACGACAGCACCATTCGCAGATGTGCTCAATGGTGTGGAGGGCTTTACCCATGATGGACTGGGCAGTATCCATTACATTTTGTAGGCTTTTCTTGGTCATTGATGTGTCCATTGATGCAACAGTCAGTATACTCTCCAATGCACATTTTAAAAGATTGTCAAAGTTTTAGATGACATGCTGAATGTTCACAAACTTCTAAGAAAGTAGAGGCGCTGCCGTGCTTTCTTTGTAATGTCACTTACATGCTGGATCCAGGAGAGGTAATCTGAAATGATAATGCTGAGGAATTTGAGGATGCAGACCCATTTTGCCTCTGACTCTCTGATGAGAAATGGCTCACAGACCTCTGGTTTCCTCCTCCTGATTTCAATAATCAGCTCCCTGGTCTTTCTAATATTGTGAGAGGTTGCTGTTGTGGCACCACTCCACCAAATTTTCAGTCTCCCTCCTGTATGCTGATACATCACCAACCTTGATTCAGCCAATTACAGTGATAAACAACGTTGCAGTAATGAAGGTTTTGGTTGCTGGGGATTAAACAATGAAAGATTTGCCTGTAACTCATAATGCAGAGTTAGTCACTCCTGAAATTGTGGAAGCTCCTCGCCATGGAGGATTGTGGTGGCTCTAATCTGTACCTATACTGAGTATGTCTGACTTTAGTTCAGAGGTCAGTAATATCCCAGTGGCCACACATTTTAATTCCACATCCCATTCCCATTCTGACATGTCTATCCACTGCCTCCTCTACTGTAAAGATGAAGCCACACTCAGGTTGGAGGAACAACACCTTATATTCTGTCTGGGTAGCCTCCAACCTGATGGCATGAACATTGACTTCTCAAACTTCCGCTAATGCCCACCTCCCCCTCGTACCCCATCTGTTACTTATTTTTATACACACATTCTTTCTCTCACTCTCCTTTTTCTCCCTCTGTCCCTCTGACTATACCCCTTGCCCATTCTCTGGGCTTCCCCCCCCCCCACTTTTCTTTCTCCCTAGGCCTCCTGTCCCATGATCCTCTCATATCCCTTTTGCCAATCAACTGTTCAACTCTTGGCTCCATCCCTCCCCCTCCTGTCTTCTCCCATCATTTTGGATCTCCCCCTCCCCCTCCCACTTTCAAATCTCTTACTAGCTTTTCCTTCAGTTAGTCCTGACGAAGAGACTCGGCCCAAAACGTGGACTGTACTTCTTCCTAGAGATGCTACCTGGCCTGCTGCATTCACCAGCAACTTTGATGTGTGTTGCTTGAACTTCCAGCATCTGCAGAATTCCTCATGTCTGTGTTTTTAATAGCAGTAGGCAGCTCACAGCAGACTTCAGATTTCGGATTGAGCACCTCTTTTTTTCATTTCCTTACCACTTGTACCCACTTTATAACCTGCTCTCTCTCGCATGGCCTTTGCAGACAATTAGAAAAATAAGGAAACAAGATGTGAGAATTTATATTTCATCAACTATAATATTTTTTAATTATGGAACTTAATGAATATAAATAATTCAATAAAAAGATTAGGGAAGATTTAACCCAATTTGCATTAAATTTATGCTTGCACTAATCCACAATGGAGGCAATAATTGTCATAGTACTGACGATTACATCCTTACAAAAGAATGATTGATGTTATCGCATTTTATACCAACATCATATTGCGGATAATGTGTAGCATTCACTGGGAAGATGTAACTCACTTTTGATAAAAGTACATTTCTCATCCCTTCAAGAATGTGGGAGGAAGACGGGGTGTGAATATAACGACTTTTGCTACATAATCTAGATCATCCTGACTCTTAGCTCTACAGTATTTACTGTTGATACAGAGGGGCGTTTACATTTGTTCAGGACATTCAGACACATGATATTTATTTTAGTGAGCATTGTTCATACGCTGACTGCTCTATTTTCTGCATTACAGTAAACCCCAGATCTACATCTTAACAAGCATTTGATTTGTTGCCTGTGAAAAAGCAGCAGAAGAGCCTACATAGAGACAAGGACTTACTTTTTTTCACACCCCTTAGGGAAGTGCAGTAATAAACTGACACATTAATGTAACTGGGACTCTACTTCATTTGATTTTCGCAGGACACAGATAAGACCATAAAACATAAAAGCAGAATTAGGCCATTCGGCCTTTCGATTCTGCTCCGTCATTCTATCATAGATGATTTATTACCCCATTCTTCTCTCTTCTCTCCGTAACATTTGATCCCCTTACCTATCAAGAACCTATCAACGTCCACTAAAATATACTCAATGACTTGACCTCCACGGCTGATTGGGGCAATGAATTCCGCAAATTCATCACCTTCTGGCTAAAGAAATTCCTCCTCAGGGACGTCCTCCTATTCTAAGGCTGCGCACTCTGGTCTTAGCTTCCCTCATTATAGGAAACATCTTCTCCACGTCCACTCTATCTAGGCCTTTCATCGTTCGTTAGGTTTCAATGAGATCCTCCCTCATTCTTCTAAACTTCAGCGAGTACAAGTATCGAGCTGTACATTCTGTTCTACTTGTACAAACAGAACACGTGGCAAGACCTTTGCTCTGAGTGTGGCCGAACAGTAAGACAAGTAACACTAATGGTAATGATAAGAGGGTAACGATGGCTAGTCATAGAGCGGTAGCCAGCAGGATTCTGTTCCAACGAAGCAAAAACATTGGAGCCCAAACACCGTGAGTGTTGCTCCGTGATTCAGAGCGGGGGGAGGGAGGTGGCGGGGGGGGGGGTTGTCACCCAGAACTGTTTTTCACATATAATTAATTGGCGTAGTCCCTTTGTGAAACACGCGAACGCAGAAACAAATAAGTGTCCAGAACATGCTTAACTGTGAAGGGATACCCTTCTACTTTTATATCACAAATAAGGGAAGAACTTCGCATTATATTTTGTCCCTGCAGGTATGATCGTCGCAATTCTTACGAATTCCGCAGCAAAATGTTAGTATCATTAGGGCGATCCTTAAGGAAAGTTGCTGGTAAGTTCACTAGGAAACTTTAGTTTGATATGAATTATTCGCTAGAAAACCCTACTCGTAAAAATGACTGATTGGAACGAGACAGATGTTTGCGGTGTTGTCCTACGTCAAGCGGTAATTGGAGGTGGGTTGGAGAGAGCTTCTTAGTTTCCCATCATTTTACACGATCCCGCCTGGTCGGGGATTACTGGCTTTTGCCGGCTCTCCAGATGGTCGCTTAGACTGTAAGTCAAATGGTGCGATAATTCCTCATTCAGAACACATTGACCATTGTGCCTCTGACAGCAGCGATTGGTTGGTGCGTGTGGGAAACGCTGAGAAACCCGGACTCCTGCGTTTCCCGTGCTCACTCGAAGCTGTAAATACTGAAGGAGCGACACCTAATCAAGCGCAGCCTGCACGCGTCAACGACCAGGAAGTGACTGCAGAGGCGTCATTGGCACTGGAGGTCAAAATTCATGAACAGAATTCCACCTGGAGAGTGGAATTATATTTACAGTATCATGAATTGGCTGTTGCCCGGAGATATTAATAATAAATCAACCTATGGAATTTTAGTGAGGAACTAAAATGTTTAGTCATGATTTCCAGCTGTTATAGACACCGGCAGTGGCACCTGGATACCCATCAATAGACTCCGATTCATTCATCAGGTTGGAAGTTAAGAGCGGAAGCAGAGGCCATCCCATCAACAGTAAGACTTTGATGAGGCATCCGATCCTGTATATACTGCAGCTGTCTGCTTCAGCGTTAAAGTGAATGTGTCAAATCCATGTTCCCTACTCCTGTTTTATTCTTGGGGGCGGGAGGGGGTGGTGTTGCGATTGATTGCAGATGAATTCTGCATGGCGACATCCTGGCCAATGACCGAAGTTGCAAAGACAAGAAGCAACGCAATTTGTCCACCCCACGCACACCAAAAATCACTCTCAGAAAGAAAACAAAATTTCGCCGAGCTCAAGATTCAGTCAAAGCCGCAAGGGGGCTAGGGTCATCACAGCTGGTGAGGCGAATCGCTCGGGGCATGTGCAGACCTGAAGAAACACCGGTTAGGAAATTCAAAACGCTACAGCTTCGAAAGAGCCTGGTGTCCATTCGTTTCCCAGAACGAAAACAATGGCACTGGTATCTTCATATTGAAGATAGTGGGTGATTCATGAAAAATGATTACTATATTTGTAATTTCATTACACTGCACTGTATTCACACCGAATATTGGCAGAAGTTTGGAGTGGTTGCGAGTTACCTTGATAAGTAAACCGAGAAGTTAATATTCTCCAGTCTGAACACAAAATTCAGTATTTCAAACCGGCCCATGGACCTACATTCATAATGCTGGCTTACGCCAGAAGGATTGAAGTATTGACGGAAATGCTCTGACTTATTTGCCCATGCGCCGGCTGAAGGGCAGCACTGGCTGGTGTAAGGAGTGTCTCAAACTGTTACTGCAACTTCTGTGAAGCTCTACGTGCAGCTGCTGCGGATTCGCGTGATAGTTGTTGATGTGAATTGTAAATTGAAAATAAGAGCGATTTATAATTGTGACAGTATATTAGTTCAAATAAACCATTTTTTTGCGGCAAACTGAGCACAACGGATTTCTTTTCAATTAATTGTAATATTGTAATCATCAGTTTTATAAACTGATAAATAGTGGATCACTTTTGTCCAGTACTTTGACAAGTGAATGTTGATGCTCCGTAGCATAGTGTAGTGATCACGGTGCTCTCTCATCGAATGGTGACTGGAACCTCTTCCAACATAATTAGCCACATGCCTTCAAACAGAAGGAGATGGGTAATTTCTCCAAAGAATAATCAGGTACCTACTCGTGTAATGCAGTGACACGTAACTGGATTCTACAACGGTTGTAGATTTTCCCAGCACGGCACAATTCATTCAGTGAAAATATGAAGCAGTAGGACTGACATCAGGAAACTTATTGGCTTAGAGTCACACAATTATACAACCGGGAAACAGGACCTTCGGCATCAACTGGTCTACGCCGACCACAACATCCTTCCTGATAGTCTCAGTTGCCTGCATTCAGCCCATCCCTTCCACGTATCTATAGAAGTGCCTCTTAAATATTGCAGTCATACACCCCTCGACCACTTTCTCTGGCAGTTCTATCCAGGTACTCATTGCTCTCTGTGTCAGATCTCCTTTAAATCTCCCAGTATTCATTTTGTATTTGTGGCCTCTAGTTTTCGACTCCCCGACCCTGGGAAAAAGATAATGACTGTCTACTTCATTCCTGCCCCTCATGATTTTATAAACTTCAATGAGGTCACCACTTATTCTCCTGAAATGAATCAAATTGACTTTATTACTTACATCCTTCATATTCACAAGGAATAAAAATCTGCACATTACGGCTCCGTCTTAATGTGCAATGTGCAATTTGTAGTAATTTATAATAAATAGCATGTACAACAGGACAGTCAATACAGCATAGACATAAAATTGTATCAGCATGAATTAATCAGTCTGATAGCTGGTGGAAGAAGCTGTCCTGGAGCTTATTGGTCCTGGCTTTTATGCTGCGATACCGCTTCCTGGATGGTAGCAGCTGGAACAGTTTGTGGTTGGGATGACTCGGATCCCCAATGATCCTTCGGGCCCTTTTTACACACCTGCCTTTGTAAATGTCCTGAATAGTGGGAAGTTCACATCCACAGATGCACTGGGCTGTCTGCACCACTCTCTGCAGAGTCCTACAAATGAGGGAAGTACCAGGCAGTGATGCAGCTATTCAGGATGCTTTCAATTGTGCCCCTGTAGAAAGTTCATAGGATATGGGGCCCATACCAAACTTCTTTCAACCGTCTGAGGTAAAAGAGGTGCTGTTGTGCCTTTTTCTCTGCACAGCTGGTAAGTACAGATTACGTGCACTCCAAGTTGAAACTATTTGCCATTCCTCCGCCCATCTCCCTAACTGATCAAGGTCTCTTTGTAACCTGCGTCACTAGCAACAAAACTGTCTTATTTAGTTTTATCAGCAAAGTTGCTAATTGTGCCAAGTATATTAATATCCAAATCAGTAACATAAATAATGCATAACAATCCCAATACTAATCCCTGGGGCACCCCACAATCACAGACCTCTCTTCGGAGAACTAACTTTCTATCACCACTCTTCGCTTCC
The DNA here is from genome assembly GCF_963921235.1 of Mobula hypostoma. Lineage (NCBI taxonomy): Eukaryota > Metazoa > Chordata > Chondrichthyes > Myliobatiformes > Myliobatidae > Mobula > Mobula hypostoma. The sequence continues at coordinate 155,976,573 of NC_086098.1, read as the reverse complement.
TATCAACCAGATAATTCTGAGTTCATCTTGTTAGCTCCCCCCTCTCCTCCCCTCCCCCACCAAATCCTATGTGGCCTAACTGCCAGATCAGCCATCAGCTTGCCATGCAGGTCTTTGTCAAAGGGTTTTCCTATGTCCATATAGGCTACATCCACAGCACTACTTTTCCTCTTAGATGCCTCTGAAAAACTCCAGGAGAGTTATCAGACCCGACCTCCTGTGCCCAAAACCATGCTAGCTATTCTTGATCAAGGCTTGACTATCTATTTAATGGTGAATCTTGCCCCTCAGAATTTCATTCAGTAACTTCCATACAAATGACACCAGGCCACTGGCCTACAGTTTCCTGGCCTGTTCCTGCTATCCTTCTTGTACAATGGAACAATGGCCATTCTCCAGTCCTCTGGAACTTCACCACTGGACAATGACGAAGCAAGTATCTCTACAGGGGCCTCAATGATTTTCTTCCTGGCCTCTCGTAAGTTCCAGGTGTGTGCTTGTTTAGGTCCTTAGGATTTGCCCATTTTAATGTGCTTCAAGGCAAGTGTCTTCTTCCTTATAATTTCATGTGATACAGCACCACTTATTACCCCCACTTATTTGGCACCCATCATATTCCCTTTAGTGTTTACTGAGGCGAAATAGACATTAAAAATCTTGGCTATCCTCTGCTACTCCAACCATAGGCAGCCTAGATTATCTTTAAAAAGAGTTAGTCCCTCTCTACTCACCCTTTCACTGTTAATATAACTAAAGAATATAAAAGGATTGCCTTTAACCCTGTCTGCCAGATCCGTCTCATACTCTCTTTTTGCCAGGATTTCTCTCTAACAGTCTTAAACTGTTTACATTTTGTAGTAGTATTCATTCATACAACTGCCTGAAACCAAGATACGCTTCTTTGTTTTTCTTTACCAGGGTCCTGCTCTCTCTTGTCAAGCAGGACTCACTGAATATGAATGTCTACGCTTTACCTTAACAGGAACATGTTGCCCCAGAATTCTTGACGTGACCCTTTTAAAAGTTTCCCACTTGCTAATTGTTTAAATAGAGTCCCCTGGATAACCCCAGCTAGATTCTGCCTAATGTTCTCAAAGTTTAACTGTGGACCTGTTCTATCTTTCCCCATGACTATTTAAAAACTATTAGAATTAGTTGTACTGTATTATAGACTTAGTTACGTTGATATGATTCTTACTACAGAGCACAAACCAGTTTCAAGCGGTGTTCTTGTTATGAAGCCATGATCTGATTCAGACATTAGTGTTGTATCAGTGGAATCACTAGAGACCCCACAAGCCCTGAGGCCCATCCCACTGGATACAAAGTACAGGGAAACACAAATCTTATTCACATGGAGAATAAAATCTGGCACTGATTGAAAGACCAAATCCCTTCTGTTATGGCTTCTATGAAAACATCTGTGCAAGAAAATAAAATCCTGTTATTCTCTGCTGGTGATGGGTGGTGGTGCTGTTGCTAGAAAATGTGTCTAATAAACCAATGACAGCCCAGTCTGGTGAAATAGGGGCTCCAATTAGATTATGAAGACGCGCAGTCCTCTTTTATTGTCATTTAGTAATGCATGCATTAAGAAATGATACAATATTTCCTCCGGTGTGATATCACAAAACACAGGACAGACCAAGACTGAAAAAACTAACAAAACCACATAATTGTAACATATAGTTACAACAGTGCAACAATACCATAACTTGATGAAGAAGTCCACGAGCACAGTAAAAGTTCAAAGTCTGTCAAATGTCCCACATCTCAAGCAGACGGGAGAAGGAAGAAAAACTCTCCCTGCCATTCCCGACCATGGTCCGACTCTGAGTCATCCAAAAACTTCAAGCTCTGATCAGCGCTCCGACACCGAGTACTGAGCGCATCCTCTATCAGAACGATTCGACCTCCATCTCGGTTGCCAACAACAGGCAAAGCTAGGGTTTTTGAGGCCTTCCCTCCGAAAGATTCCCAACCGCGCAGTAACAACAGCAGCAAACGAGCGTTTCAGAAATTTTTCCAGATGTGCCTCTGTGCTTTCCCGTCCCTCTCCATCAAATCAGAATTGTCCACGGCCCCTATTTGATGGATACAATATCATTTTTCACCAGAGGGCTGCGCACGCGTGGTGAAATATTGAAAAATTGAATTAATAAAATGATTTAATAATCAGCAATTTACATTCATTATTAATTTTTGATATTTTATCTAATAATTTTGTGAAGATATCCTAAAAAATTGCACTATAATACACTTGTGCTGTGGTATTTGTGCTTTGGTATTGAGTTATTAGGGACACCGAGTCATAAATTTGGAGTTTAATGCTGGTGCTGTTATGTAGGGTCACGTCAAGAATTCGGGGGCAACGTGTACATCCTCACCGAGGAATACGTGGGGTTTTGCATGGGCTCTGGTTTTCTCCCACAGTCCAAAGACATATCGGATAAGTTAATCGATCATTGTGACCTGAGCAAATTACTAGCAGCGTATTATAAGCTCCACAGCCATCTGGTATATCTTGTTTTTACTACCTCCCATTTCTCAGTGACATGCTGTGCTTGGTGATAAGATCTTATAACACAACACAAAGTTCAATTTGCATGCCGGAGGCTGTTCAATGGTATGAGCCAAAGCACCATAGAGAGAAAGAGAGAGAGAGAGAGAGAGCAGAAACCTGTCGGAGACTGTGGTAATCATCAGCCACCCATTTACATCAATCCTATATTAATTTCAGTTCTTAAAGAATCCCCTCATTCTCATCAACACTTCCTAGACTCTACTTTCTTATAAATTTGTGTAGATTCGGTGTGCCACCTAAAACTTTGACAAGCTTCTACAGATGCGAGGTGGACAGTATCATAACCTGGTATAACCTGGCACACATCAACCACAGCCTACCAGTCAACCTCAACGCTTTGCAATTCACCTACCAGAGCAACGGGTCAATAGCAGATGCCATCTCTCTGGCCCTACATTCCTCCTTTGAACACCTGGAGAATAAAGACGCATACATAAGGCTCCTTTTCATTGACAACTACTGCAGTTGTACAAGGCCTTGGTGACACCACACCTGGAGTGTTGTGTGCAGTTTTGGTCCCCTAATCTGAGGAAAGACATCCTTGCCTTAGAGGGAGTACAAAGAAGGTTCACCAGATTGATTCCTGGGATGGCAGGACTTTCATATGAAGAAAGACTGGATGAACTGGGCTTGTACTCGCTGGAATTTAGAAGATTGAGGGGGGATCTGATTGAAACGTATAAGATCCTAAAGGGATTGGACAGGCTAGATGCAGGAAGATTGTTCCCGATGTTGGGGAAGTCCAGAACGAGGGGCCACAGTTTGCGAATAGAGGGGAAGCCTTTTAGGACCGAGATTAGGAAAAACTTCTTCACACAGGGAGTGGTGAATCTGTGGAATTCTCTGCCACAGGAAACAGTTGAGGCCAGTTCATTGGCTATATTTAAGAGGGAGTTAGATATGGCCCTTGTGGCTGCGGGGGTCAGGGGGTATGGAGGGAAGGCTGGGGTGGGGTTCTGAGTTGGATGATCAGCCATGATCATAATAAATAGTGGTGCAGGCTCGAGGGGCCGAATGGCCTACTCCTGCACCTATTTTCTATGTTTCTATGATTCCTAAGCTCTGGAACCTGGGCCTTAGTACTCAGATCTGCAGCTGGATCTTCCATTTCCTCACAGACAGGATCCAGGCTGTAAAAATAGGGGACTGCTCTCCTCTACAATCACTCTGAGCACCGGTGGCCCACAAGGCTGTGTACTCAGCCCCCTGCTGTACTCAATGTACGCCCATGATTGTGTAGCCAAGTTTCCATCAAACGCAATTGTCATGTGTGATGCCAAGCAGAGCTGCAGGACAGATGATGCTAATGAGAGACATAATGGAAGACAATGGAGAAACATTCAAAATGCTAACAAGAGAGAAGAGAGAGATTAACGAGAAAGAAACACAATTCCGATGTTGGCGTCAGTGACAGGCCATTTGCTTTGAACCTGAACTGTTTGAAATTTGATGGACAGGTGATAACCCTGCAGGGGGATAAAAATAGCAGGTTTGCTAAGGCATGGGTCACACACGCCTCGAGACCCTGGAAAGAGCAGTGTGCCCCACAAGGTGGTGGGAGTTTGGAGGATTGGTTCGCGGGAATCAGTCAGAGGCTCACAGGGTGTAAAGGTACGATCAGTGGGAACCTGGTGTGTGTCTGCCCTTGCCTGGGTGCCGGGTTCACCATGGAAGAACGATCACATCCTGAACGGAGGGGTCACAGTCGGTGACCACAGCTGGATCAGAAGGCATCGAAAAGGTTTGCCTGAAACCAACTGCATCTCTCACTCTCTCTCTCTCTCTCTCCAACGGTACAACAACAGCGATTACTTTGAACTGCACTAGACTAAACTGAACTCTGCTTCACTTAAGACTGATCATTTTACCCCTAGACTGCAATAGAGCTTGGTTGATTCCTATTACCCTATTTCTGTGTATATGTGTATACTATCATTGCTAACCTGTTACATTTATATCCTTGCGATTAGTGTACTGTATTACTTATTTCTTTAATAAAACTTTATTAGTTCCTAGTGTACAGGGTCTTTCTTTTTTTATGTTAAATGTAAAATGGCTTCTTTGTTATATTATACTGGGGAATGCTTCTTTGTTATGTTAAATGCTGAGAAAGTCTCTAGCTGGACATTTGCCTGGGTTAATACAGATAGCAGGGTGTATTAGCCAATGGGTATTCATGTTATCGTTTTGTTTTCGGATGATAATGCTGTATCATATGACTGGGGACGGGGTTTTGGCGGGGAGTCAGAAGAGAGACGGAGAGGACGGCGGACGTTCAGAAAGGCTCCGGTCGATCACTTCGGGTGGTCCCGAGCCGTGAGTCGACAGGATTGGGTGGTCGTCAGGAATCGATTGAGATCCAACGGTTGTGCGCGAAGAACTTGGACTTTGATAAGTCTTGGCGCCTTTTTCTCATTACTTCCCTTTCTGAATCGATTTTATATTAATGTCATAGAATTAGTAATATCTATAAAGTGAATTTGGTAAAACGTACTGGGGGTGCTGGCTGATGATTGATGTTTGGGATTGATTCGGGTGGCAACCGACTCCGTGGGAAGCATTGAGGCAGATGCTGGGTGGGATTTTCCCTAGACATATACGAGCTAATATAACTGTGCATTACACTAGTAATCACAGACTCCAACATGTGTTCCATTTTCTGCTGGTTTGGCAACCCAGTTACGGGGTACGTAACACAATATATAAGTTTGCTGATGACACAATTGTAGGCCATATCTCGGGTAATGATGAGTTTGAGTACAGAGAGGAAATTAAGAACCTGGTGGCATGGTGCAAAGACAATAACCTATCCCTCAACGTCAGCAGCATGAAGGAATTGGTTGTTGGCTTCAGAAGGAGTAGCGGACCGTACAACCCAATTTACATTGGTGGTGCGCAAGTGGAACAGGTCAAAAGCTTTAAGTTCCTCCAGGTCAATATCACAGATTACCTGACTTGGTCCAACCAAGCAGAGTTCACTGCCAAGAAGGCCCACCAGCACCTTTACTTCCTGAGAAAACTAAAGAAATTTGGTCTGTCCCCTAAAACCTTCACTAATTTTTATAGATGCACTGTAGAAAGCATTCTTCTAGAGTGCATCACAACCTGGTATGGAAGCTGTCCTGTCCAAGACCGAAAGAAGCTGCAGAAGATTGTGAACACGGTGCACACATTACACAAACCAATCTTCCGTCCGTGGACTCACTTCACTCCGCACACTGTCAGAGCAGTGCTGCCAGGATAATCAAGGACATGACCCACCCAGCCAACACACTTTTCATCCCCCTTTCCTCCGGGAGAAGGTTCAGGAGCTTGAAGACTCGTACGGCCAGATTTGGGAACAGCTTCTTTCCAACTGTGATAAGACTGCTGAATGGATCCTGACCCGGATCTGGGCCATACCCTCCAAATATCCAGACCTGCCTCTCGGTTTTCTTGCACTACCTTACTTCTCATTTTTCTATTTTCTATTTATGATTTATAATTAAAATTTTAATATTTACTAATTTTAACTATTTTTAATATCTTTAATATTTAATATTTGTAATCCAGGAAGTGTGAAGCACAGAATCAAATATTACTGTGTTGATTGTACATTCTAGTACCAATTGCTTGGCAACAATAAAGTATAAAGTATAAGTAAAGTATAAGTATAGGAACACCAATGCCCTTGAACATGAAAGCTTACAAAAAGTAGCAGATACAGCCCAGTCCATCACAAAGCATATCCCCACCACTGAACACATCTACCAGGAACTCTGTCACAAGAAAGCAACATCAATCATCAAGGACCCCCCCACCATCCAGGCCATGAACTCTCAGGTTCAGGAGCAGTTATTACCCCTAAATCATCAAGCTCCTAAATCACAGTGGATAACCTTACTCAGCCCAACAATGAACTAATTTCACAACCCATGAACTCACTTTTAAGGATTAGTGTTCTCAATCAAAACACAAAATGCTTGAGGAACTCAACAGACCAGGCAGCACTTATGGAAAAAAATGTACAGTTGATGTTTTGGGCTGAAAAACTTTGGCAGGACTTCGGCCCAAAACATTGACTGTACTTTTTTCCGTAGATGTGCCATGCCTGCTGAACTCCTCAAGCATTTTGTATGTGTTGCTCAGATTTCCAGCATCTGCAGATTTTCGCTTGGTCTCAATGTTTATTCATTATTTATTTATTATTTTTGTGCTTTTTTTCCTCTTTCGTATTTGCACAATTTTTGTCTTTTGCACGTTGGTTATTTGTCCATTTTTGTGTACAGTTTTTAAAATTGATTTTATTGTGTTTCTTTGTATTTACTGTGAATCCCTTCATGGACATGAATCTCAAGGTAACACGAATGTACTTTGGATCACTTGGCTGTCCTCCTACCTGCATACAGGCAGAGGCTAAAGAGCAAATCTCCAGTTCAAAGAGGTCAAGAGGTCTTGGACAACAAAGAGGTGGTGTGGGAACCAGACGATCAGCTATAGGATTGGTTCAAGTCAGTGGAATGGGCCATGTTCAAGGACTCACCTGTGGACCTGAATGAATACACCAGGGTTTTCACAGACTTTATTGAAACAGTTGTAGAGTGTGTTATGTGCCAGCAGCAATAGACCACAGACTCAGTTTTTAATGTTAAACAACAATATTTTCAGTATCTTCCCAAAATACAGACAATTAAACAAATTACTTCCCTGAACAGAAAATAACAGTGCTATGCATTTGTAGCTCACAAATGGTGTCAGGTTTGGGAACAGTTCTTCTTAAATCTCACTCAAACCCAGTCCCAGAAATGGCAATCCAGATGATTCCAGAAATCCAGGGAAACAGGTGAGGGAGAGAAACTTGTAAATCCACACTAAGATAACATGAGGCAGCGATCATGGAAAATTCCAGAGGATCCATGCTGGGAAAACAAGATAGCAGTCACAGCAGATTCCAGACATTGAGTAGCATTCCAAAATCCACCTAGGGATATCACAAGATGACAGTCATGGAATATTCCTTAACACAAATGGTTGCCACTTAACACACCCAAATCCGTGTATGGGTTAACAAAAAGTGGTCGCCGCAGGAATACTCCAGAAATCCAAGTATGGATCACGTGAAATGACAGACACGTATCCAATATCCACTGTGTGCTGCTAATTATCATAACTCTCTGGACATGGAGAAGGATTAGACTCATCTGCTGCTGTAGCGAACTCTTCAACTATCTCCATCCAGCTCGCTGTCCTGCTGGCACCTTGCAGTCCGCTGTTCCTTCTCTGCCGAATGGCCCAGAAACCTGTCCACATTTTTATAATGACTTCATCTACCTGACTTGTTCAGGCGCTTAAAATGACGCTCGCAGTAAAAAAAATGTTGAAACGTAACGCCTCGCCCCAGGAAGGGAAAACTTTGATCTGTAAGAGCAAAATTTTAACTGCAAACTACAATATGTGAAACAATACATATACAATTACCATATAGCACGCTACAGAATAATATAACATATTGCAGGAGCATAGACAAATATTAAATTCCATTCCCCTATCAAAAGTACATTGCAACTTTAACACCTAGAAAGACAACTGTCAATTATATTATCCGGATCTTTAATGTGAGTTATCATGAGATCATATTCTAGTAAAATCAAACTCCAATTCAACAACCTTCTATTATTGTTTTTCACCTTTTTCAGATTATGGTCTGTATAAACAACAAGTGGTTTCTGAGCTGTGCAAATATAAACATCAAAATGCTGCAAAGCCAAAATAAGTGACAATAATTCCTTCTCTATGGTGGAATAATTTATTTGATCCTTATTGAATTTCTTTGAAAAGTAAGCCACGGGATGGTCAATATCATCATAATCATCCCTTTGTAGTAACACTGCTCCTGCAGCTTTGTCACTGGCATCCACTGCTATGGAAAATATCTTTGCAAAGTCAGGTGACCTGAACACAGATTGGTGACATAAGATGACCTTCAATTTATCAAATGCCTCCTGGCAAGGCTCTGTCCAAACAATTTTTTCACCTTTCTTCAGGATGTTCGTCAATGGAAGGGCAATATCCTCAAAGTTCCTACAGAACTTGCAATAATATCCGACCATTTCCAAGAATCTTCTAAGAAGCTTCTTACCGGTTAGAATGGGAAACTCAAAGATTGCCTAAACTCAAACACGAGGAATTCTGCAGATGCTGGAAATTCAAGCAACACACATCAAAGTTGCTGGTGAACGCAGCAGGTCAGGCAGCATCTCTAGGAAGAGGTACAGTTGACATTTCAGGCCAAGACCCTTCATCAGGACTGATGAAGGGTCTCGGCCAGAAACGTCGACTGTACCTCTTCCTAGAGATGCTGCCTGACCTGCTGCGTTCACCAGCAACTTTGATTTGTGTTGCTTGCCTAAACTTTTGCCTGAACAGGAGCCAACCTGCCCTGACCTACAAAATAACCAAGATAGGTCACAGTGGCATGGCCATACTCACTTTTAGCTAACTTAACTGTATGATTGGCCTTTGAGAGCCTTTCAAACAGCTTTTCCACTGCAGAGATATGAGCTTCCCATGTGTCATTTCCTGTGACCAAATCTTCAACACAGGCGTCTGTGTGTTCTAACCCTTGAATTACAGAATTCATCATTCCCTAATGTTCTCGGAGCATTTTTCATTCCAAATGGCAGAACATTGTATTCATGCAACCCAGAAGGTGCTACAAATGCAGAGATTTCTCTACCTCTATCAGTTAATGGAACACACCAATACCCTTTTAACAGATGGATTTTTTTTAAAGAAACTTAGCTTTTCCAACATTGTCTACACAATCATCCACTCTAGGGATTGGATAAGCATCTGTTTTTGTATAGCATTCAGCTTTCTGTAATCAGTGCAAAACCTGATACCACCATCTGGTTTAGGTACCACGACACAAATGAGCTCCAATCTGAAGTAGAATTCCCAATAATACCATTATCTAACATATACTCAATTTCTTGATGAGCAAGTCTACATTTTTCAACATTCATGTGATATGCATGCTGTTTTATAGGTTTGGCATCACCAACATCTACATCATGTGAGGCTACTGTTGTTCTTTTTGGAACATCAAGGAACAAATCCTGGAATTTCATAATCAACTGCTTCATTTGCTGCTGCTGCTGTGGTTGTAAATGAGCCAGCTTTTCATCAAGGTTTTCTAAAATAGTGCAATTTGGCAATCTAGCCGGAACAATGTTTGATTTAAAATGGGCCTTGGAAGGATCATCCAGTAAATGTTCAGAGAGCCCAGATCCATCCTGATTCACAGCAGCCGCCATAGCTGCAGTCGGCCTCTCATGGTATGGCTTAAGCAGGTTTATTTTACAGAGCTGTGTTGGCCTCCTTCTAGCTGGTGTTTTGACTACATAATACATGTCATTGACCTTAGACACAATTCCTCTAGAAATGAATGCCAACATTGCATTCGCCTTCTTCACTACCGACTCAACCTGGAGGTTAACTTTAAGGGAATCCTGTATGAGGACTCCCAAGTCCCGTTGCATCTCAGAACTTTGAATTCTCCTTTAATTGCTTTCCTTCATCCTTATCTTTGTCACTATTCCCGGATTTGATTTCTGGTTTACCCTGATTATCTATGCTATACTTTTGGAAGGTCTTACTTGGCGCAAACTTAAACTTGTAGGTTAGAGCAAACTCATCTGCTAACTTAGCAGATTCTTGTAAAGTTGCAGCATCCTTTTCATCTAAATATGTCTTTATATCATTATGGATGCACCTTTTAAACTCTTCAATTAAAACCAACTCTTTCAATTTGTCGTAATCATCATTCACGTTTTTAGATGTGCACCACCGTTCAAAACACACGGACTTTTCACAAGCAAATTCCACATGAGTCTGGCTCACAGACATCCTCAAATTCCTAAACCTTTGCCTATAGGCCTCTGGAACCAGTTCATAGGCTTTAAGCAAAGCCTGCTTTACTGTCTCATAGTCAGCTGCATCTTCAACTGATAGAGAAGAATAAGCCTGCTGAGCCTTACCTTTAATTACACTCTGAAACATGAGAGGCCAACACTCTCTTGGCCACCGTAGGCTCTGAGCAACTTTCTCAAAATGCTGAAAGTATTTATCAACCTCGGCCTCATCAAATGGAGGAACTAATCTAACTTCCCAATGGGAACAAGCCTATCATTAGAGGCAGAAGTTTGACCCACGAGCCTTAGCTTCTCTAGCTCAAACAGCCTCTATCTGTCTTTGTTTTTCTCTCTCCGCAGCTTCTAATTTAAGTTGCTGTAACTTCAGTTGTTCTAGCTTGTACTGGAGCTCAGGGTCATCTGGTTTACTTTCAGGAAACAGTTCTAACATCTCCACTGCAAACACCTCCTTAGCTATATAGTACTTAACTATTCTCCTCTGAATCTCTGCCTTTTTCATAGCAAACTTTACCGTAAGAAGTTTTAACTTATTAGCAATGACCAATAACTCCGTCTCTTTGGCTTTCTGTAATACTTCAGTGGTTGGCAATGCCAGGAATCTATTAATATCTATTGCTGATGGTTTCCACACACAAGTCAATCAAAATGGAAGTAATCAATCACAAATCAATCAATCAATAAGCGCAAATTTGTTCGGATCCCGGATGAGCCCCCACTTTATGTTATGTCCCAGCAGCAATAGACCACAGACTCAGTTTTTAATGTTAAACAACTACATTTTCAGTGTCTATCCAAAATACAGACAATTAAACAAATTACTCCCCTAAACAAAAATTAACAGTGCTATGCATTTCTAGCTGAGAAACGGTATCAGGTTTGGGAACAGTTCTTCTTAAATCTTACTCAAACACAGTTCCAGAAATAGCAATCCAGATGATTCCTGAAATCTATGGAAACAGTTGAGGGAGAGAAACTTGTAAATCCACACTAAGATGACACAAGGTGGCGATCATGGAAAATTCCAGAGGATCCACACTGGGAAAACAAGAAGCAGTCACAGCAGATTCCAGACATTGAGTAGCATTCCAAAATCCACCTAGGGATATCACAAGATGACAGTCATGGAATATTCCTTAACACAAATGGTCGCCACCTAACACACCCAAATCTGTGTATGGGTAAACAAAAAGTGGTCGCCGCAGGAATACTCCAGAAATCCAAGTATGGATCATGTAAAGTGACAGACACGTATCCAATATGCACTGTGTACCGCTAATTATCATAATCCTCTGGACATGGAGAAGGATTAGGCTTGTCTGCTGCTGTAGTGAACTCTTTAACTATCTCCACCCAGGTCGCTGTCCTGCTGGTACCTTGCAGTCCGTTGTTCGTTCTCTGCCGAATGGCCCAGAAACCTGTCCGCATTTTTATAATGATATCATCCACCTGCCTCATTCAGGCGCTTAAAGTGACGCTCGCATTAAAAAAAATGTGGACACGTAACAAGAGTATCCCGCAACATCAGTCAGTGTCTTCCCCCATGAAAGAAGAAGCCATGAGATCCACAATCTGCTGAGAACCAGATCAGAGGCATTCAAGTCTGGAGACCAAGAAAGTTACAAGAGGTCCAGGTATGATCTCCAGAAGGCCATCTCACAGGCAAAGTGGCAATCTTGGACTAAACAAATCAACAGAGGATGCTCGACAGTTGTGGCAGGGCTTGAATATTATCATCTCTTATAAAACTAAATCAAGTGACATAGGCGACAGCAAGGCTTCACTTCCAGATAGGCTCAAAGCCTTCAATGCTCGCTTTGACCATCAAAACATGGAGCAACCATCACAAAATCACACAGCGCCCGATGATCCTGTGATTTCGGTCTCTGAGGCCAATGTGCAAACAGCCTTCGGGAGGGTGAACCACGGAAAAGCATCCAGTCCGGATGGGGTACCTGACCAAGTACTAAAGACCTGTCCTGATCAAATGGTTAGCGTGTTCACTGCAATTGTTAGCTTCTTGCTTCGGCAATCTGAGCTACCCACCTGCTTCAAGAAGGCTTCAATTATTCTGTTCCCTAAGAAGGATATGGTGACCTGCCTCAATGATTGTCCATATAACCATGTAACAATTACAGCGCGGAAACAGGCCATCTCGGCCCTTCTCGTCCATGCCCAACTTTTACTCTCACCTAGTCTCACCGACTTGCACTCAGCCCATAACCCTCCATTCCTTTCCTGTCCATATATCTATTTAATTTTACTTTAAATGACAACATCAAACCTGCCTCAACCACTTCTGCTGGAAGCTCGTTCCACACAGCTACCACTCTCTAAGTAAAGAAGTTCCCCCTCATGTTACCCCTAAACTTTTGCCCTTTAACTCTCAACTCATATCCTCTTGTTTGAATCTCCCCCACTCTCAATGGAAAAAGCTTATCCACGTCAACTCTATGTATCCCCCTCATAATTTTAAATACCTCTATCAAGTCCCCCCTCAACCTTCCACGTTCCAAAGAATAAAGACCCAACTTGTTCAACCTTTCTCTGTAGCTTAGGTGATGAAACCCAGGTAACATTCTAATAAATGTTATCCAGTACTACTTACATTCACAGTGATGGGGTGTTTCGAGAGGGTGGTGATGAAACATATCAACTCCTGCCTGAGAAGCGACTTGGATCTGTTCCAACTTATCTACCAGAGCAATAGGTTCACAGCATATACCATCTCATTGGCTCGTCACTAAACCCTAGAACATCAGGACAGCAAAGATGCATACATCAGGATGCTCTTTATTGGCTAGAGCTTCGCATTCAATATCATCATCCCCTCAAAACTAATCAATATGCTCCAAGACTTTGGCCTCGATACCTCATTGTGCAATTGGATCCTAGATTCCCTCACTTGCAGACCCCAGTCAGTTCAGATTGGCAACAATGTCTCCTCCATGAATTCCATCAGCACCGGTGCACCAAAAGGTTATGTGTTTAGACCCTTCTCTACTTGCTTTACACTTATGCCTGCGAAGCTAAGCACAGCTCCAATACCATATTCAGGTTTGTTGATGACACCACTGCAGTTGGGTGAATTAAAGTTATGATGAATCAGCATATAGCATGGGGATTGAAAATCTGTCTGAGTGGTGCCATAACAAGAATCTCTTACTCAAAGTCAACAAGACCAAAGAGCTGATTATTCACTTAAGAAGAAGGAAAATAGAGGTTAATAAGCAAGTCCTCATCAGAGGATCAAAGGTGGAGAAGGTCAGCAGCTTTAAATTCCGCAGCGTTATTATTTCTGAGGACCTACACACACACACACACACACACACACACACAACAGCACCTCTACTTCCTTACGCATTTGGAAGATTTGGCATGTTATCTGAAACTTTGCCAAATCTCTATAGTGAGAGTATATTGATTGGCTGCATCATAGCCTGACATGGGAACACAAATGCCCTTGAATGGAAAATACTACAAAAACTAGTAGATACAGCCCAGTCCATTACAGGCAAAGCCATTCGCATCATTAAGTACATCTACATGAAACGCTGTCGTGGGATGGCCGTTTTCATCTTCAGGGACCCTCACCACCCAGGATATGTTTTCTTCTCATTGTTGCCAGTGAGAAGTTACAGAAGCATCAGGACTCACACCACCAGATTCAGCAACAGTTATTACCCCTCAACCATCAGGCACTTGAACCAAGTTGGATAACTTCACAACTTCACCTGCCCCATCATTGAAAGGATCCCACAAAATATGGTCTCATTTTCAACCACTCTTCATCTCAGTATTTATTTATTTTTATTATATTATTATTATTTCTTTCTTTTTGCATTTGCACACTTCTTGTCTTTTACATACTGGTTGAATGCCCAAGTTGGTGCAGTCTTTCATTGATTATCTTATGGTTATTATTCTATCGATTTACCGAGTATGTCTGCAAGAAAATGTACATGGTGACATGTATGTATGTTGATAATGCTTTTACTTTGAACTTTGAACCACCAAACTCACCTTGGTAACACGCACAAAAGGCTGGAGGAACTCAACAGGCTGGCAGCATCTATGGAAAAGAGTGAGCAGTCAATGTTTCAGGCTGCGACCCTTCATCAGGACTCACCAAGACTTCATCAGGGGTTTTTCAACTTCCAAATAATCTATTCCTTTCCCTTTCATAAATTTTAAAAACTTATAAGGCAAACATAATACATTTGTGTTAAATAACTGGCTTAAGCCAAATGGGATTTAATTGTTCTAAAGGTAGGCTCAGTGGATTTAATTTAAATAAAGGTTGTAAATTGATTTTAATTAATGCTATTTACACCATGAAGATTTATTGACAATGTTGAATGGAAATGTTACTAAAAACCATAAGCCAAAGCAATATGAATAAACATATAGCCTAAGACATAATTTTACACAAGGCTTTAAAAAAGAACATTTTCTTACTAAGTGACATGATCAGGCTCAAATATAGGTCTAGCATGTGAAACCTGTGCTTGTTGTTTGCCACAGACTAGGCACAGTGGAATAGTCCATGTAACCAGTCCATGTAAAACCCATTGATAAGCAGCTTTCATTGTAAAGATGGACTTTTTGTGTCCGTTGTTGCACAAATGCAATGAAATAAATCAGAAGATTGTAATTCTTCTGTCATGGTCTGGTCCGTGAAGTCCGCATTCTGGTTCACGGTCCAGTCCGTGGATTCAGGATTCCGGGTCTTCCAGTTGTCCCTTGTTTTGATTGTTAATCAAAGGCACCTGATTCCCATCTTGGGGCTTAGAATATAAGTAGCCTTTGGGTTGAGTGTGGGCTGCTGGTTTCTCTTGTCAAGATTCTCTGGGAGCAATCTGCCGGTGGAAGGCTAGAGTGGCCTCTTGCCATCTTTAGGCCACGTTAGAGAACTGTTGCTTCATGGAACCTTGCTGTCGGTAGTCGGAACCGTCTTTGTGGTATGGATTCTGCTATTCCCCGGGCCAGCTGAGTGGCTGCCAGCCGGTCCGAGCTAGGCAGGTATCTGTTTCCCTAGCCAACTGAAGTTGCTGGCCGAACTGCGACTTGGAGCAACCCTGATGCAGAGATGGAACTGCCTGTCATTCTTCGGTGTTTGTCTCGTCTTGTCCTCGCCTCTGTGGGGTAATTCAGGCTGTTCTGCCATTGCCCTGCAGGGGGACCTGTGTTGTCTTGTCCTCACCTCTGTGGGGTAATTCAGGCCGTTCTGCCATTGCCCTGCAGGGGGACCTGTCTTGTCTTGTCCTCACCTCTGTGGGGTAATTCAGGCTGTTCTGCCATTGCCCTGCAGGGGGACCTGTCTTGTCTTGTCCTCACCTCCGTGGGGTAATTCAGGCCGTTCTGCTGTTGCCCTGCGGGAAAACCTGTCTTGTCTTGTCTTTGCCTCTGTTGGGTAAGTCCGGCCATTCTGCCATTACCCGACGGATGGACCTGTTCCACCTTGGTGTGGAGGTAAAGTTGAGTACCGGCTTGTCTAAGGATAAGTCCTGGCTCTATGTCTACGTACTGTCCAGTCTCATGTTGTGTCGTGTTAAAGACGAGTCCCGGGTTTTCGAGGGATAGTCCCTGCTCTGTGTTGATGTACAGTTCCCAGCCTGTCTCTAGGCTCCAGCCTCAAGCTCCAAGACCCCAGTCTGCAGCCAAGCTCAAGCTCCAAGACCCCAGCCTGCAAGCTTAGTTTAAGACTGAAGACCCCAGCCTGCAAGCCTAGCTCAAGACCCAAGACCCCAGCCTGCAAGCCTAGCTCAAGACCCAAGACCCCAGCCTGCAAACCTAGCTCAAGACCCAAGACCCAAGACCCCAGCTTCCAAACCTAGCTCAAGACCCAAGACCCCAGCCTGCAAGCTTAGCTCAAGACCCGACCGCAGCTTGCAAACCTAGCTCAAGACCCAATACCCCAGCTTGCAAGCCTAGCTCAAGACCCAAGACCCCAACCTGCAAGCCTAGCTCAAGATCCAAGACCCCAGCCTGCAAGCCTAGCTCTAGACCCAAGACCCCAACCTCAAGCCTCAAGAGCAAAGACTCCAGCCTGTCTCCATGCTCAGGCCTCTAGACCCCAGCCACGTCCTGTCCTGAAGCCATGTCATGTCCTTGCCTGGTCATGTCCGAGCCTGAGGCAAGTCCCAGTTTCTGGGTCCTTGTCCAGTCTCCGGCTCAGAGTCAAAGCCTTGTCTCCTAGTCCATGGTTTCTAGTCCTGGTCCCACTTTCCCTAGCCCAAGTCTGCGTTCTTGTCCCTGCTCCTTGTCTGTATCCTGTCAAGTCCCTACTCTAGTCAAGTCCTGTTCCTTTTACTTCAGTGTCTGTGTCTTGCATTGTGACGCTCCATTGTGACATCTTCATCATTAATCTTTTCCGAGTTGTCCGTAGGCCTAGGCCCAGAATCCTCCTCTTCCATCTCACACCCGCTCCTCAAAAATCGCCCCACAGGACTGTTTTAAGAATTAATATTTCCTTCCATTTTTCTACTACACTAGTAGAGTTTGTTCGCTTCCATAAGTCAGTCGGCGGCGCGTCAAGGGAAGTTGGAGTGGGGGTGGTGGAGGTGGTAATTCGGGAGGTAGAGGCTGACGTTACAGCCCAAGATGGGCGAGTCCTTTGAATGCTCGGAAAAAGCACTTCACGCTCCTCATCAGTAATACAGCACTCTACAATTATCAGCCTACCATCTTCCCCTCCGTGCAATACAGCACTCACCAATTATCAGCCTACCATCCTCCCTTCCGTGTAATACAGCGCTCACAAATTATCAGCCTACCGTCCTCCCCTCCATGCAATACAGCACTCACCAATTATCAGCCTACTGACTTCCCATCCATGCAATACAGGGTTCTCCAGTTATTAACGGCCTCCCCTATCACGCGTCAAAAACTGAAAATATGACTCAAGCAAATAAACACAGTCCCACTGCGCACTGCCACACTGGGCTGAGAGACCGCTAATGAAGTTACTAACGGGGCTGCTCGGTCACTGCCCACCACTGCGAGCGCTAGCATCGCGCGAAATTCAAAAAATTATGTTTTTTTTAAATCACGATCCTTCGCGAAACTCCTAGCCCTACTCGCTGAACCCTGGTTTAAACTATTCTGATCCACCGTTTACACCTTGCTGATGATCCGCGTGTCCCTTCGGCCACTGTACTCCATTTTAAACAGGAAGTAACAAGAATATTAACGCACCAGCACTGTGTCAGAGTAGTTATTGATAACGTTCTGTTACTCATAAGTACTTAATCAGATTTATCTTTTCGTGCATTTTTAAATGATTTAATTGTCTTGGCCTCATCAGAGGGTGAGAATTTGCCCCGAGTGTTCACGCCTCATGATGTCGCTTAGCAGGTTCGCTGTTTATCATACAGAATTCTCATGGATTTTGTGGGCTCCCTGCTTGGACATCCCGCCCACCCCTCCCAGGTACATTGCTGTAGCAGGGAGTCCTTTTACTGCACACGGCGAAGTAATGGCGCTGGACAGTTGCCTGCGTCTGAAGAGCAGGACCTCTGGGCACGGCTGATTGTGTTCAAACCCATGCCAGATATCGAACTATTTATTCGGGAATCCTGGGAATGTTTCCCTCATTGACATATTCCAAGAGCTAGGAAAACCCGTTTTAACGTCGTATTGATAGGATCTTGGAAATCATCGAGAGTCTCGACGTGGAGCAACGCAGAGGCAGCGCATCAGCTAATCGCACAATTTCACCGCAGGGCTTTCCGCAAAGCTTTCTGACGCACTGTTGCATCTTCCAATATTTAAGTAAAATTTCTGATTTTGAACTTAATTGCTGAGTAATGGACAGTCGTTATCTTTCGAAACCAACTGCGGAAAGTAGGGAACAGGATTTCTGAAGAGTCCGAATAGGTTTTTTATATTTAAGCAATCATTCACTCAGTCGGATTTTTCTCCACTTATAATGAATGAGTTACCTTGGTGTGGACAGTGTTATCGACCAAAATTTTGCTCCTTCTACTTCTAAGGCATTTTTACCGCACAATATAAAAAGATCACTGTTACTGCTATGTAGCCGGGAGAATTGGCGGGAACCTACAGAAATGCAGAGTTGATATCCGATGCAGAATAAACAGTAAATCAATCTGCTCTGACATTATAGGAGTCTGATTATTGTATCAGGGGCACATTCGCTCTTGTGGTGAAGCCAATGCAATTAAGTCATAAAAGAGTTCTGGAAAACTAATCTGCTGGAAAATTTCTGAGTAACAAAACAGTATTCATTGACTATTATGACGTAGTAAAGTGATCGTGTTATTTTCCTTCAGTGTTTACGTGTTCGCGCAAAATGTCCATTTTTTAATGTAATGACTTTATTCATTGATAAGCAGAATTCTTTTTATATCAAAGCGTGTTTATTTAGTGAATACATTGACGATATTATTTGTTGCATCTTAAATATCAAACTATCGGCTAAAAGTTAATCCGGCCTGTTCCTCAGCGACCCCAGCCCATTGCATTCAGAAACTTTCAAACAATATACTTGAGCCTGTGAGCCAGTGCTCGGCCTCCGACCCGTTTGTTTCAACGACACGTGGATGATTTCCACTGAGATTATCAATTTCCAAGAGATAAACAGTGAAGGAGACAGAGATGGTCCTCAGTCACTGTATTTGCATCTATTTATCCAGTGGTAGGCAAACTGGTTTTAAAATTGCAACGTTTGAAGGTTTTGTACGTTGTGAATGCATTTTTGAATTCGTCCTGAAATTACGTTTCATGTTATTTACGGGGAAATAGCAGCAAAATTGTATTTTTAGGGATCATCTCTATATGTATGTCTTGAGAGATCTGCGACGGAAGAATTTGTCATTAATCCGTAGCACTTTACAGGATTTCTTCTCAGTTTCTTTGCAAACCATTCTGTTGTGCGCAATATTATTGGGACGCAAGTTTACAACTGGGTAAATATTGGCAACACACTTCTGTGATCCATTCTAGTCAGATAAATTGCTTTACTTCTCCATCTATCACTGAACCCGGTCGGACCTGTAGCATAGCAAAACCGGATTCAGTAATCAGTCAAGAACTGAGAGGAACAAGGTGGTTAATAAAAAAAAACACTAGTACAGAGGTTGCAACTTGGTAATGAAGCATTTAGATATCATTAGAAAGAAACCTAAAAAAAAACTTCGAAAGTACATCGCACCGGTTCCCACGATCTGCTTGTTAGATCCTTTCAGTTTTATTCTGATTGAATAGAGTCTTTGTGACGGTGCAGCTGTCAGAAGCGACCTTTCCTAATCTTCGACGCGTGGGAAAGCGGACTCTTCCAAACGCCATCACACGCCAGAAGTGGGCTGTAAATAGGGACACACTTAAAGCGCACAGTTACATCTACATCAGGGCACAAGGCCAGATGCAGGCCTCGTCAGTATATCACGTGTAATGTCAACAGTGTTTAAAGGCACCCACACAAACCCCACAGCTGTTCGACACTAACTGTTTCAGACAGAAGTGAATAACTTTGCCCAGCTCGTTACTTTGCAAACAGTCCACGATTTTTGATAACAACTGTTGTGTTTGAGGATGTTATTAAATAGTCTGGAGTAGAGCATAGAACGTTGATTATAGATCCTGGAACGCAGAACATTAGAGCACAGTACAGGCCCTGTGGCCCAGGATATTGTGTCGACTTTATAACCTACTCCGAGATAAATCTAACCTTTTCTTCCCAGATAGCCCTCCATTTTTCTAGCATCCATATGTGTATCTAAGAGTTTCTTAAGTGCCCTGAATGTATCTGCTTGAACCACCTGGACCAACTGGCAGCTATACACTCTGTGTGAAAATCTTCCCTGTAATACCCCCCCCCCCACATACTTTCTTCCAATCACCTTTAAATGATACCTCTCGTTTTGGCCATTTCCACCCTGGGGGGAAAAGTTTCTGGCTATCCACTCGACCTATGCCTCTTCTTATCTTGCACACCTCTATCAAATCACCTCTCATAACTCCTCCCTTCAAAGAAGAATGAACCCTAGCTCTTTCAACCTATCCTCATAAGACAGACAGCATCCTAGTAAATCTCATCTGCAGCCTCTCTAATGCTTCCACATTCTTCTTATAATGAGGGTACCAGAACTAAACATAATATTCCAAGTGTGGTCTAACGACGGTTTTATAGAGCAGCAGTGGCTCTTGAACTCAATCCTCAAGTAATCAAGAAAAGGTATAGAAGCATAATTTAGCATAAAGTCATGCAGACTTCTATTCCTTGTTCACGAATAGTTAGTTCTCAGATTCTCACAATGAGCCAAGCACAAAATCCAGCATCCGGACAGCAGTCGTGCAGATACCAGAAATCTGAAATAAAATCACCAACGGCTGGAAATACAAAGCAGTTAGGGAAGCGGCAAAGGATTTTCAATGAAAATTAATAGCCATGCAACATGAATTCTATTTTTCTCCACAGATACAGCTCCGTGTGCTGAACAATTATGGTATTTTCCGTCTTTGTTTTGTCAGACTTGGACACAATATTTCGATGGTATTGATCGAAGGGGATCATTTTTAGGAGCTTATTCTTTTGTTCTATGCCCATTAAAGGGAAATGGTACCTTGACGCGTTGCGATACTATCTTTAAATTTAGAGTCTCCATTTACCACAGGTTGGAAGCTATGGAACTGCTTCACCTCCAGCTCGAGAAGGCATTGGTATTATTGTGGACAAGAGAGGCTGCAGATGCTGGAATCCGGGACAACACACAAAGCGCTAGAGGAATCGGCCAGGCAGCATCTGCAGAGGGAAATAGATAGACCACGTTTCGGGTCGAGTCGCTTCATCTGGGCTGCTCCGGATCACAGCAATCACTTGGATCTACATATGAGTCATAGATAGTCGTGCCCTCTATGGATGCTGCCCGACCCATTGAGTTCCTCCAACGCTTTGAGTGTTGTATTAGTATATTAATTTTTGATTGATTTTGTTCAGTCCGTGTACCTCTCAACAAACTGTTGGTAAATAGATATTTCATTTTCAGTGTCACCTTCCCATCTGAACCTTGCAGTTACAGCAAGACGCCACAGCATGTCTCTTGTCACTTTTATTTGATTTAGCTGTTCCTGACATAGAGAATCTCCTCATGATCTCCGAACACTAACACTAATCGAGGCTATACCGGCATACTGTTTATTTTACACCGTCCCCGAGCGGATCCGCACAGTCTGAATTAAAATATTCTCACTTTTTGAATAACGCACTTTAATTAGAATCGTCAGTGGTCCCCCATAATGTGATTGACACATCACTGCACGTTTGGAGTTAAGTTCTTCTCCTAATGTTAAGTTCTTCAGGAACTTAACATGAAGGAGAGAAATAAAATCCTTGGCACAAATCTACTGCACCTGATGATACACCACGGGACATCCAATCCTCGGCAGCACCACCATTAAACTCCATCCTATCCAACCATCACTACCACGATTTATAAAGGGGAGAAAATTACATACATTTCCGTCGTGATTTCGATAGCCTTTTCGATGTATGAGTGAGTTGGGCCAAAGAGCCCGTTTCTGTGCTGTATGGGCCAATGGCCGTGGCTCAATAATGGTAACCGCAAACCGGAAATTTGATTGATGTTTGTATTGGTTTATTAATGTCACATGTACCAAGATACAGACAGAGAAAAACGTATCTTGCATACTGATCGCACATTGCGTAGTGCATTGGGATAGAACAAGGTGAAATAACAACAATACAGAATACTCTGTAATGACTACAGATAAAGTGCAGCGCACGTGAACAATAAAATGCATAATTATAACGAGGTACATTGCGAGGTCAAGAGTCCATCTTATCTTGCAAGAGAACTGACCATGAGCTTAAAAACAGCGGGAGAGAGGCAGTATTTGAACTTGGTGGGAGGTGCTTTCAGACTTTTGTATCTTCCTAAGAGAGAATGTTCGGGGTGGATGGGGTCCTTAGGCTGATTTCCCGAGGCAGCGAGTGCAGGCAGAACCTACAGAGAGGAGGCTGGCTTTCGTGATGTGCTGAGTGTGTCCACAGCTGTCTGCAGTTACTTACCTCAGGTGCGGAGGAGTTCTCATACCAAGCCGTGATGCATGCAGATAGCGTGTATCGATAAAAATTGTTAAGGCTCCATTGGGGCATGCCAAATTTCTTAAGCTGCCCGAGTAAGCTGTACTAGTGAGACAAGCACTGTGGTAAAGCTATCTGAATCTATAAGACAGAACAACTGGACGTTTAAAAGAAATCTATGTCTTTAATAATTGAAACGAGTAGGTGGCATTTATTTGAGAAAGTAACTAAAGCAGAAACTGTTAGGGTTTGTGTGTGGGTGAATAATATGAGGACTTCTGAAAGGCATTCGGTCAAGTCCAAATGAAGCTCATGGAATTGTTAGAAATCATGAAGCTGGCTGAGTGGGAGCTGGCAATACAGGAAGGTAGTGGGCCATACGGTAATATCCTCACAG
Organism: Mobula hypostoma; assembly: GCF_963921235.1. Lineage (NCBI taxonomy): Eukaryota > Metazoa > Chordata > Chondrichthyes > Myliobatiformes > Myliobatidae > Mobula > Mobula hypostoma. The sequence goes on along the minus strand of NC_086098.1, from coordinate 155,953,615 downwards.
GAAAAGGGGCCTTTCTGAGTCTCGTAAGGAAAGATGTTAAGAACTAGTGTAACGCAATGAAGTCTTATATTTCAGTCTGCCAATGACATGGATATTTGCGAAAGGAGGATAAAATTGCAGAGAGGCAGATAGATTATGAATGGACAAGGTTGTAGTAAATGGAGTCGAAATTCAGGGGCGTTATTTCGGATTATTAACATGCAATTGGCAGACACGAAGGAGAGCAGCCATCGATGAAGATGAAATGTTCTGCGTATAAAATGTATGTAATGAATCCCTAAACGCACTTTCTGGGGGCATATGCATATCCCAACTACGCTCCTACTTACAATAAACCGTATGGGCGTTCAGGTGTCAGTATTCGCTCACGATTTTGTTGCATTCAAAAACACTAGCAGTTAACCCCTTCATTACCACTGCCGAGTAGTCACTAGGCGGAAAGAATACATCTCCCCTTAAATTATTCGCAGAACACGGAAGGGGGAAAAAGAGGAAAACGTATAGTTCTGCGCTCTGCTTTGCTGTTTTTATTTCTTTCACAGACGTTGTCTGATCTGATGGCATTTGCGAAAGTTTTGATTTGTTATTCAGGTTTTCAACAGCTGCTCTTCTGAGCTTTTATAACCCATTTTCCTTACAAGGGTGGCATCTTGGTTCAGGCAGACACAGGGCTTGCAGTATCTACAGAGGTAATATTCGGATTGACAATTGTGATAACAAGATATTTAAAGCTGCGTTTAATAACAACTGTGTATTACATTTGTTTGTGTTCGGAATTATTCTGTATTTATAAAATAAAATATACGTTTGATAATTAAAATGAGAACCAGTCTTCAGGAAATTAAACTTGTTTATTTTTTTAACTTCAACGGATACTTTTAGGCCATTAATACAAATAACTGAATTGAGATATTTTGATTCTATACTATTGAAACTACACAGAAGGAGACCATAGATGATGCTCACAAAATACTGGAGGAACTCATCAGGCCGGGCAGCATCTATGGGAAAGAGTGAACAGTCGACGTTTCGAACCGAGACCCTTCATCGGGACAGAAGTAAACAATGCGTTGTAGCTATTGAAATTGTATCGATCATCTGTTGTTACCTTCGTTTTAAAAAGTATATCAACTTGATGCACTTTGGGTTTGGAAGAATGTACCGAGCGCAAACAGGAGAAAGCCTGTTTGTCGTGATGAATAAACAACCATTTATATCAGCCAGCTTCAGTATCTCGAGTAACTCAGTTTACAGTCTCAAGAGTTTGCATTGGAGTTTTTTTTATTTAACAAGCAGCGGAACACTTAAAAGCTATTCAGACCTTTCCCTCTGCAAAGACTGTCTGCTGCCAACTTTGTTTTGGGCTTTGAGTGATTTGAAGATGCTCGGATATGCAGCATCTGCAGATTTTCTCCTGTTTGGGAAAGAATTGTCGACAGTTCGGGTGAAAAGCCTGCATCAGGACGTCGACAATTCTTTCCCTCCCACAGATGCTGCTCAACACACTAAATTCCTCCAGCATTTTATTTGTTGCTCCATGTTGCAATATCTTCGGCGTCTTGTGCCTCCTATAGGATCGAAGCTGACTGATTTCCACACCCCAGTGAGTAAGTGAATGAAAACGAAAATCTGAGATCCGCACTGTCTGCAATGGGAAGGGTGTGAGGCATTTCACTGGCATAGTGCATAAAGTTAGATAATAACCGATGCCAGTTTTAATGACAGTTTACGCAGTCGTTGCAAATTCTCTCATCCCACCCCCGATATTCTCAATAAATGTTGCTGGCTATGAGAGTTTGAAATAAATTCACTTCTTGGCAACTGCGCACTTGTAACCTGATTTCGTCAGCTTTGTTTCCGAGTAATCGTCACAGTCCTCATTCGGAAATGTCCCCCAGCTCTTGACTACAACCAGGTAAGAAGGAGCTCTGTCAATAACCGGCTAGAGATGGTATGAAAACGATTTCTGGCTGTACTGAGATTTCTGTATGTTCGTGTTCTATAGAGACAGCGCCAGGAAAGAATTAAAAAACCGAGTGTAATCCTCTTGTAGGATCCTTTTCAGCCAATTCCAACTAATCCCAGTGTTGGCGACAGTGCAGCTGTGAGACTGGACTCGAGTTAATCTTCGGCACGTGAAAAGGGCTGAGGCAGCTGCCGCGTGTCCACGTTCAAACAGTCCCCAGCAGTGCGGTGTAAATGGGTCACACAGCTGGATACATCTGCACAACGCCAGATACAGGCGGTGCACGTACAATACAATGTACACATCAACAATGGTCACCGAAGGTTCGGACTTTCACCCGAAGCAGCCCTTTAGGCAGTGTCCTGGTGCAATCACAACTTAGAGTTGAGTGCCCTCATAACCATGGAGATGTGTATCGACTTCAGGAGAAGTGTGTTCTTTCGCCGCCCACTCATGATTAACAACTCTACAAATAACATCGTTTCAACTTTCAGGATCCTGAGCATAATTATTTCGCCGAATTTCACGGGGGAGATACATATCCCCGTGATTAACAAAAAGGCTCGGCAGAGGATGTACTTCCTGCAGCAGTTGGTGGATTTCCATCTTCCCCAGAACATCTGATGCAATTCTACACTGCAATCATAGAGAACACCCTCGCATCAGCCATTACTGTTAGCCTAACCTCAGTGGTTGGGAAAGTGTTGGAGTCTATTATTAAGGATGAAGTTTCGGGGTACTTGGAGACTAATGATAAAAGAAGTCAAAAGTCAGCATGGAAATCTTGCCTGAAAAATCTGTTAGAATTCGAGGAAGTATCAAGCAGAGTGGACAATGCAGAGGTAGTGGATGTCATATACTTAGATTTTCAGAAGGCATTTAATGAAGCGCCTGACGTGAGGCTGCTTAACAAGATAAAATCCTATGGTGTTGCAGGAGATATACTGGCATGGATAGAGGAATGGTTGACAGACTGAAGGCAGTCAATGGGAATAAAGGGGGCCTTTTCTGATTGGCTGACAGTGACCAGTGGTGTTCCTCAGAAGTCAGAATTGGGACCGTTTACTTCTCACATTGTTTGTCAATGATTTAGATAGTAGAATTGATGACTTTGTTGATATGAAGATAGGTGGAGGAGTAGGTAATGTGAAGAAGCAATGTGATTGCAGCAGTACCTAGACAAATTGGAAGAATAGGCAAAAAAGTGCCAGATAGAATATAGTGTTGGGAAATGTTTGATTATGCATTTTGGTAAAAGGAACAATAGTGTAGACTATTACCTAAATGGGGAGAAAATACGAACATCAGAAGTGCAAAGGAACTCAGGTGTCCGTGTGGAAGACTCCCAGAAGGTTAATTCACAGGTTAAGTCTGAGGTAAAGAAGGCAAATGCAATGTTGGCATTTATTTAGACCATAAGACCACAAGACAAAGGAGCAGAAGTCGGCCATTCGGCCCATCGAGTCTGCTCCGCCATTTTATCATGAGCTGATCCATTCTCCCATTTAGTCCCACTCCCCCACCTTCTCACAATAACCTTTGATGCCTTGGCTACTCAGATACCTATCAATCTCTGCCTTAAATACACCCAATGACTTGGCCTCCACTGCTGCCCGTGGCAACAAATCAACAAATTCCATAGATTCACTACCCTCTGGCTAAAAAAAAAAATTCTTTGCATCTCTGCTCTGAATGGGCGCCCTTCAATCATTAAGCCATGCCCTCCCATACTTGACTCCCCCATCATGGGAAACAACTTTGCACATCCACTCTGTCCATGCCTTTCAACATTCGAAATGTTTCTATGAGGTCTCCCCTCATTCTTCTAATCTCCAAGGAATACAGTTCAAGAGTGAACAAACGTTCCTCATATGTTAACCCTCTCATTCCCGGAATCATTCCAGTGAATCTTCTCTGTACCCTCTCCAACGTCAGCACATCCTTTCTTAAATAAGGAGACCATAACTGGCCACAGTACTCCGAGAGAGGTCTCACTAGCGCCTTATGGAGCCTCAATATCACATCCCTGCTCTTATACTCTATTTCTCTAGAAATGAATGCCAACATTGCATTCGCCTTCTTCACCACCAACTCAACCTGGAGGTTAACCTTAAGGGTATCCTGTACGAGGACTCCCAAGTCCCGTTGCATCTCCGAACTTTGAATTCTTTCCCCATTTAAATAATAGTCTGTCCATTTATTTCTTCTGCCAAAGTGCATAACCATACACTTTCCAACATTGTATTTCATTTGCCAATTCTCTGCCCATTTTTCTAATCTATCCAAGTCTCTCTGCAGACTCTCTGTTTCCTCAGCACTACTGGTCCCTCCACCTATCTTTGTATCATCAGCAAACTTAGCCACAAAGCCATCTATTCCATAATCCAAATCATTGATGTACTATGTAAAAAGAAACTGCCCCAACACGGACCCCTGTGGAACACCACTGGTAACCGGCAGCCAACCAGAATAGGATCCTTTTATTCCCGCTCTCTGTTTCCTGCCAATCAGCCAACGCTCTATCCAGGTATGTAACTTTCCTGTAATTCCATGGGTTCTTATCTTGTTAAGTAGCCTCATGTGTGGCACCTTGTCAAAGGCCTTCTGAAAATCCAAATATACAACATCCACTGCATCTCCCTTGTCTAGCCTACTTGTAATTTCCTCAAAAAATTGTAATAGGTTTGACAGGCAGGATTTTCCTTTAAGGAATCCATGCTGAGTTCTGCCTATCTTGTCATATGCCTCCAGGTACTCTGTAAACTGATCCTTGACAATCGACTCCAACAACTTCCCAACCACCGATGTCAAGCTAAGAGGTCTATAATTTCCTTTTTGCTTCCTTGCCCCCTTCTTAAATAGTGGGGTAACATTTGCAATCTTCCAGTCCTCCAGAACCACACCAGAATCTATCGACTTTTGAAAGATCATTGCTAATGCCTCTGCAATCTCCACAACTACTTCCTTCAGAACACAAGGGTGCATTCCATCTGGTCTGGGAGATTTATCTACCTTTAGACTATTCAGCTTCCTGAGTACTTCCTCTGTCGTAATTGTGACTGCGCACACTCCTCTTCCCTGCCACCCTTGAGTGTCCAGTATACTGCTGATGTCTTCCTCAGTGAAGACTGATGCAAAATACTTGTTCAGTTCCTGCACCATCTCCTTATCTCCCATTACAATTTCTCCAGTATCATTTTCTATCAGTCCTATATCTACTCTCACCTGTCTTTTACTCTTTATATACTTGAAAAAGCTTTTAGTATCCTCTTTGATATTATTTGCTAGCTTCCTTTCATAGTTAATCTTTTCCCTCTTAATGACTTTCTTAGTTTCCTTTTGTAAGCTTTTAAAAACTTCCCAATTCTCTGTCTTCCCGCTAATTTTTGTTTCCTTGTATGCCCTCTCCTTTGCTTTAACTTTGGCTTTGACTTCTCTTGTCAGCCACGGTTGCATCCTTTTTCCATTCGAAAATTTCTTCTTTTTTGGAATATTCCTGTCCTGCACCTTCCTCACTTCTCGCATCAACTCCAGCCACTGCTGCTCTGCCGTCCTTCCCACCAGTGTCGCTTTCCAGTCAACTTTGGCCAGTTCCTCTCTCATGCCACTGTAATTTCCTTTCCTCCACTGAAATACCGACACATCAGATTTCGGCTTCTCTTTTTCAAATTTCACAGTGAACTCAATCATGTTATGATCACTGCCTCCTAAGAGTTCCTTCACCTCAATCTCTCTAATCACCTCCAGTTCAGTACAGCAGATCCCCTAGTGGGCTCAACAACAAGCTGGTCTAAAAAGCCATCTCGCAGACATTCTACAAATTCTCTCTCTTGAGATCCAGTGCCGACCTGATTTTCCCAATCCACTCGCATGTTAAAATCCCCCACAATTATCATAACACTGCCCTTCTGACAAGCCTTTTCTATTTCCTGTTGTTATTTGTAGTCCACATCACTGCAGCTGTTTGGAGGCCTATAAATAACTGCCATCAGGGCCCTTTTACCTCTGTGATTTCTTAGCTCAACCAATAAAGATTCTGCACCTTCCGATCCTATATCACCTCTTTCTAATGATTTAATATCATTTTCTTACCAATAAAGCCACACCTCCCCTTCTGCCTACCTTCCTATCCTTCCGATACGCCGTGTATCCTTGGACGTTCAGCTCCCAGAGACATGCATCCTTTAGCCACGTCTCAGTGATTTCAAGGGGAATAGAATATAAAATAAAGAGATAATGCTGAAGATTTATAAGACACTACTCAGGCCACACTTGGAGTTTGATCAACAGTTTTGGGCCCCTATCTCAGGAAGGATGTATTGTCATTGGTGAGAGTCCAGATGAGGTTCTGTGAATGAAAGGGTTAACATATTCGGAGCATCTGGCAGCTTAGAGCCTGTACTCACTGGAATTTAGAAGAGTGCGTGGGGATCTCATTGAAACCTACTGAATGTTGTAAGGACAAGATAAGGTGGATGTGGAGAGGATATTCCCTTGGGTAGGGGTATCTAGAGCTAGAGGGCACAGCCTCAAAATTGAGGGGCAACCTTTTAGAACAGTAGTAAGGAGGAATTTTGTTTCGCCAAAGAGTCTGTGGAATGTTCTGCCATAGACTGTGGTGGAGGCCAATTCCGTGGGTATATTTAAAACGGAAGTTGATAGATTCATGATTGGTCGGGCATCAAGGGATATGGTGAGAGGGCAGTTGTATGGGGTTGAATGAGATCCGTGGTCAGCCATGATGAAATGGTGGCGTGGACTCGATGGGCTGAATGACCTAATTCTGCTCCTATGTCTTATGGTCTAATGATTTAGTGTAGCATCCTCTCACAACATAGGGAAACAACAGTGATTGTCAGATCAGCTGAAAAGGTAATTGGCTGCACACTACCATCACTGCAAGCCTTGGTATGTACATTATGTGTCCCAGAAATAATCATTGTGGACACCACCCACCCTGAAAATTGACTTTTTCAGAAGCTCTTTTCTGGAAAGTGTTATAGGGCTGTTAAAACAAAAACTTCTCACCATTTTAAAAGGTTCTTCCCCCAGGCAGTTTATCTGATCAATCACCCCGACCTACTCTATTACCTAAGTCTCTGCACTGTACTGTATATATTTTAAACCATTTTTATAATGCTGCTTACATTGTAATTCATATTGGTATTTATATATTAATGCACATTTTCTTTCAAATCTGTACCTTAAACTTTAAGTTTATATTTTATATACAGTAATCATTCATTCTTATAGTTGTTGAAAATTGGTGTTCTATAGCCAGTTTTCTAAGACTTCAAGAATTTTGGAAGTTATGAATTTCTTTGAATTCTGGCCATATCATCATCCCTACAAGCAACTTGAAAACAGATTTTATGTTAGCGTTTATTTTAGGAGAACTCAAGAACAGAGTTAAGATACCTTACTGTAATTATATGGGCCATCTTCACTGTTGATTATGGTTTCAGTCTCGTTATCTATTTGCTATAGGGGAGTACATTTAAGATTAGGAATGCGGGGTTTCCCATCCGAGAAGTTATTAAGTAAGAATTCAGTTAGTCAGGCAGCATCTATTGAAAGGAATAAAGAGTTGCTGCTTCAGGCAAAGATGCAGGGTCTCTGGCTGGAACGTCAGCTCTTTATTGCTTTTCATAAACAGTGTCTGCCCTGCTGAGTCCCTTCAGCATTTTGTATGTGTTACTCTGAATTTCCAGCTTCTCCAGAATATCATGTGTTTAAGATATTGAGTAGACTGTTCCTCTTTTCTATCATGTTTAGAAGAACAAGAGGAGATCTTATTGAAACTTATAAAGTTCTTCAAGCCTTTTAGGATGGGTGCAGAGAGCATGTTTTCCTTGGGAGAGGAGTCTAGGATCAGAGGTTAAAATTTCAGAATATGAGACAGGCCTTATAGAATTGAAATGAGAGGAAGTTGCATGGTGACTCTTTGGAATTCTCTATCCTAGAGGACTGTGGAGGTTGAGTAACTGAGTTCATTCAAAAAAAAAGACTGAAAGATCCTCTCGTATCCCTTTTGCCAATCACCTGTCCATCCCTCCCCCTCCTGTCTTCTCCTATCATTTTGGATCTCCCCCTCCCCCTCGAACTTTCAAATCTCTTACTCACTCTTCCTTCAGTTAGTCCTGATGAAGGGTCTCGGCCTGAAACGTTGACTGCACCTCTTCCTATAGATGCTGCCTGGCCTGCTGCGTTCACCAGCAACTTTGATGTGTGTTGCTTGAATTTCCAGCATCTGCAGAATTCCTGTTGTTTAAGATTATGAATATTAAGGTAACCAAGAGGCATGGAATTAATGTGACGTAATGCCAGTGGTGAAAGAAGGCTAGTTAGGTTTTGATGAATGGTTGCATCAAACTCCTATGACCAAGTGACCTAATGACATTGGATCATTGGGATCATTATATGACCTGTACAAAAGGGATGGGCTGCACATGAACCCGAGGGGTCCAATATTCTCACTGGCTTGTTCGGTAGAGCTATGGGGGTGGGGGTGTTTAAACTAATTTGGCAGGGGAATGGGAACTGGAGTGAAGGAACTTGGGATAGGATGGACAGTAAAAAAAAAAGGCAAAGACAGCATGCCGTCAGACTGTCAGGATGGGTGGGCAGATGATACGACAAAATTGCAGCCAGCAGGGTGAGAATCAGAGCATTAGGGATGCAGAATCAAAACGGATAGCAAATACAGCACTCAGAGTGTTATATCTCAATGCACAGAGTATAAAAAATAAAGTGGATGATCTTGTTGCACTTTTACAGATTGTCAGGTGTGATGTTGTGGCCATCACTGAATCATGGCTGAAGGATGGTTGTGGTTGGGAGATGAATGTTCAAGGTTACTCGTTGTATGGGAGAGATAGGAAGGTATGTAGAGGGGATGGCGTAGCTATGCTGGTAAGGAATGGCATCAAATCATTAGAAAGATGTGACATAGGATCGGAAGATATTAAATTCTTGTGGGTTAAGTTAAGAAACTGCATGGATAAAAGGACCCTGATGGCAATTATTTACAGGGCTCCAACAGTAGCTGGGATGTGGTCTACAGGTTTCAATGGGAAATAGAAAAGGTGTGTCAAAAGGGCAATGTTATGATAGTCATGGGAGATTTCAACATGCAGGTAGATTGGGGAAATCAAGTTGGTAATGGATCTCAAGAATGTGAATCTGTTGGATGCCGATGAGGTGGCTTTTCAGAGCAGTTTATCATTGAGGCTACTAGGGGATCAGCTATACTGGATTGGGGGTTATATAATGAACCGGAGGTGATTAGGGAAATTAAAGTAAAGAGACCCTTAGGATAGTGATCACAATACGATTGAGTTCAACTTGAAATTTGATAGGGAGGAAGTAAAGTCTGACATATCAGTATTTCAGTGGAGTAAAGCAAATTATAGTGGTAAGAGTGGTAAGAGAGAAATTGGCCAAAGTACATTGGAAGGAGATGCTGGCAGGGATGACAGCAGAGCAGCAATGGCTTGAGTTTCTGGTAGAAATGAGGAAGATGCAGGATAGATACATTCCAAAAACAAAGAAATGCTCAAATGGCAAAATAGTACAACTGTGGCTGACAAGGGAAGTCAAAGCTAATGTAAAAGCAAAAGAGAGGGCATACAACAACGCAAAAATTAGCAGGAAGATAGAGGATTGGGAAACTTTTAAAAACCTACAGAAAGCAACTAAAAGAATCATTAAGAGGGAAGAGATGAAATATGAAAGGAAGCAAGTGAACAATAGATGGATAGAAAAAGCTTTTTCAAGTATACTGAAAATAAGAGAGATGAGAGTATGAGAGTGGATATAGGACCACTAGAAGATGAGGCCAGAGAAATAGTAACAGGGGAAAAGGAGATGGCAGGTGAACTAAATGAGTATTTTGCATCAGTCTTCACTGTGAAAGACACTAGCAGTGTGCCAGATGTTGAAGGGTGTGAGGGAGGAGAAATGAATGCAGTTACTATTACAACAGAGAAGGTGCTCAAAAAGCTGGAAGACTTAAAGGTGCATAGGTCACCCAAACCAGATGAACAGCACCCTAGGGCTCTGAAAGAAGCAGTGGTAGAGTTTGTGGAGGCATTAGTAAAGATCTTTCGAGAATCATTGGACTCTGGCCAGGTTCCAGAGGGCTGAAAAACTGCAAATGTCATTCCATTCTTTAAGAAAAGAGGGAGGCAGCACAAAGGAAATTATAGACCATTTAGCCTGACCTCAGTGTTTGGGAAGATGTTAGGGTCAATTGTTAAAGATAAGGTTATGGAATACTTGATTGCACAGGACAAGGTAGGACAAAGTCAGCATGATTTCCTTAAGGGAAAATCTTGCCTGCCGAACCTGTTGGAATTATTTATGGAGTAGTATAGATAAAGGGGATGTAGTGGGTGTTGTTAATCTGGATTTCCAGAAGGACTTTGACAAGGTGCCACACATGAGGCTGCTTACCAAGTTAAGAGTCTGTGATATCACAAGAAAGTTACTAGCATGTTTACCAGCATACTGATTGATAGGAAGCAGGGAGTGGGAATTGAAGGATACTTTTCTGGTTGGTTGCCAATGCCTAGTGGTGCTCCATGGGGTTGGTATTGGGACTGCTTCTTTTTATGCTGTATATCAATAATTTAGATAATGGAACAGATGGCTTTGTTGCTAAATTTTCAGATGATACGAGGATTGGTGTTGGGGCTGAAGAAGGACTTAGACAGATTACGAGAATTGGCAAGGAAGTGGCAAATGAAACACAATTTTAGAAAATGCACTTTAGTAGAAGAAATAATTGTGCAGGCTATTTTCTAAATGGGGAGGAAATCCAAAAGTCTGAGATGAAAAGGGACTTGGGCATCTTCATGCAGACACCCTAAAGATTAACTTGCAGGTTGAGTCGGTGGTGAGGAAGGTAAGTGCAATATTAGCATTCATTTCAAAAGGTCTGGAATACAAGAGCAGGGATGTGATGCTGAGGCTTTATAAGGCACTGGTGAGACCTCACCTTGAGTATTGTGAACAGTTTTGGTCTTCTCATCTGGGAAAAAATGTGCTGGCAATGGAGAGGGATCAGAGAAGGTTCACAAGGATGATTTCGGGAATGATAGGGTAATTGTACAAGGAACGTTTGATAGCTCTGAGTCTGTACTCACTGGAAATTAGAAGGATGGTGGGGGCGGGGGAAATCGATTTAAAACTTTTTGAATGTCGAAAGGCCTAGACAGAGCAGATGTGGAAAGGATGCTTCCCATGATGGGGGAGCCCAGGGCAATGGGGCACAGATTCAGGATAGAGAGGTGTCCATTTAAAAGAGAGAGAGCTGTGGAGAAATTTCTTTAGCCAGAGGGTGGTGAATTTGTGAAATTTGTTACCACAGGCGGCTGTGGACGCCAGGTTGTTGGGTGTATTTAAGGCAGAGCTTGATAGGTTCTTGATTGGACATAGCCTCAAAGGTTATGGGGAGAAGGCAATGGAGTGTGGCTGAGGAGAGGAAAAAAGGATGAGCCATGATTGAATGCGACGTAGACTCGATGGGTTCTGCTCCTATGTCTTATGATGTTATGCTCTTATGAATTTAATTGCAGCTTCTAGAGATGGAGGGAATATTTTTGGGATTAAATATTCAGATGGAAAGCATCAATTCAAAATTGTTTATTTTAAACTGAAAACCTATTCTATAGAATAGCAATATAAGTTTCAGCAATTTTCACAAGGAATAAACCGACATAGTAAAACATCAATATAGTTTTTATGATTATTTTGTTCCAGACTAACAGGATTGTTGGAAATGGAGGGCCGAGATCATTTGAGGGATTATTCAAGTATGAATCCAATCAGACATTTCAAGTAATATAACACAGGGAACAAACACCTGACCTTGGCTTATCCAGCCTCATAATTTAATTGCTCTTCCTTCATTTATTTCTTTATGAACAAGTTCAGATTTAATAACTTGACAACAGAATGTAATTAATTTGAGATTTCCATGAATGTAACCATATTATACATTGGCTTTCTTAAGATTCTTTGGTAACCTGGGATGCAGGAACAGAGATGGACTACTGAAACATGAGGCTGCTCTGATATTCAATGAAATGTCAATTTTCCATAGATCCACAAGTCTTCTGCTTCATTTGAATTAACAATAACTCTCAATATGATTCAAAATTAATGCAATAGATATCATTTGTGGAAGAGTTTTTAATTTCTATTATCTCTTGTGACAAGAATACACATAGATTAAGATGTTAGCTGTCCTGTGCTGGCACCAGTGGAATCAGCAGTTGGTCTGCCACCTGTCTTCAGGAGAGAGAGATAAGGAAAACAATGGAGCAGCATTTGGAGATGTTAATGAAGGGACGGGAGAGAGTAACGGAAGGAGAGCTGTCAAGATTGGCTCACCCTTTGAACCCTGAACTGTTTGAAGCGATGGACAGGCGATACCCCAGCAGGGGGATAAAAAGAGACAGGTTCGCTAAGGCAGGACACACACGACACCCGAGGTAACGAGACCCTGGAAGCAGTGCATCTCTCACAAGTCGATGGGAAGTTTTGGAAGGCCGGTTGCGGGACCAGGCCATAGACGCACAGGGTGGAAAGGCACGATCGGTGGGAACCTGGTGTGTGTCCACCCTTGCCTGGGTGCCAAGTTCACCGCAGAGAAACGATCGTATCTGGAAATGGAGGGGTCACAGTCGGTGACCTCAGATGACATCACAAAGGACTCGCCCGAAAGCTGACTGCGAAGGTCTGTGTGTGGAAGCCGTTTGAATTTTCATTCGTTTTGCTCTCTCTCTCCTTCCCCCCACTGTCCATCGCCACGGCAGCGATTACTGCGAACTGAACTGAACTAAATTGAACTGAACTTTGCGTCACTTTGAAACTGGTCATTTACCCCTAGACAACGATAGAGCTTGACTGATCCTGTTATCTTAATTCTGTGTACATGTATGTTTATCATTGCTGAACTGTTGCATTCATTATCCTTTTGATTAGAGTACTGTGTTGCTTGTTTCTTTAATAAAACTTTCTTAGTTCTAGTAATCCAGACTCCAACTGAGTGATCCATTTCTGCTGGTTTGGCAACCCAGTTACGGGGTACGTAATACTCTCCATGTTGCCAATATTCATTCTGTTCTCTTCATCACACTGTCCTGTCACTTCATCAAAACTCATCAAAACTGTCACTTCATCAAAACTCATCCATTAATTTGACTAAATGTGATCTGTGTTTTACAAATTTGTGCTGGCTTTCCTTAACTGAAATCAAACCATTCCACATTGCTAATAATCTTTTTTTTAAGATGATTGTTTCCAAGATGTCTACACACTACCATAATACATTGATGTAATGAATTAATCTGTAGGCATGAGTGATATGTGAGACAGGTTTTTCACTCTACCTTGGTACGTGTAATAATAACAACCTGATTTACCAATTTATTTATAAGTTGGTAAAAGATTTTTGATTTCCCTGTTATGATGATTGTCTTAATTCACATAAAATACAAGAGTTCCTGCTTTGGTTCCTATGTTACCTGTGGGACTGGACTTGTATGTCCTGCATATGTTTCTCATCAAATTCACCCACTATTAATAGAACAGCGAATAGTACAGGACAGTCCAGGACCTTCTGCCCACAATGTTGTGCTGACCCTCAAACCCTGCCTCCCATATAAACCCCCGCCTTAAATTCCTCCATATACCTGTCTAGTAGTCTCTTAAATTTCACTAGTGCATCTGCCTCCACCACTGACTCAGGCAGTGCATTCCATGCACCAACCACTCTCTGAGTAATAAACCTTCCTCTAATATCCCCCTTGAACTTCCCACCCCTTACCTTAAAGCCATGTCCTTTTGTATTGAGCAGTGGTGCCCTGGGGAAGAGGCGCTGGCTCTCCACTCTATCTATTCCTCTTAATATCTTGTATACCTCTATCATGTCTCCTTTCATCCTCTTTCTCTCCAAAGAGTAAAGCCCTAGCTCCCTCAATCTCTGATCATAATGCATACTCCCTAAACCAGGCAGCATCCTGGTAAATCTCCTCTGTACCTTTTCCAATGCTTCCATATCCTTCCTATAGTGAGGCGACCAGAACTGGACACAGTACTCCAAGTGTGGCCTAACCAGAGTTTTATAGAGCTGCATCATTCCCTCGTGACTCTTAAATGCTAGCTAACACCCCATAAGCTTTCTTAACTACCATATCTACCTGTGAGGCAACTTTGAGGGATCTGTGGACATGTACCACCAGATCCCTCTGTTCCTCCATACTACCAAGTATCCTGCTATTTACTTTGTACTCTGTCTTGGAGTTTGTCCTTCCAAAGTGTACCACCTCACAATTCTCCGGGTTGAACACCATCTGCCACTTCTCAGCCTAATTCTGCATCCTATCAATGTCTCTCTGCAATATTTGACAATCCTATACACTATCCACAACACCACCAACCTTTTCTATTGTCTGCAAACCTGCTAACCCACCCTTCTACCCCGACATCCAGGTTGTTAATAAAAATCAGGAAAAGTAGAGGTCCCAGAACTGACCCTTGTGGGACACCACTAGTCACAACCCTCCAGTCCGAATGTACTCCTTCCACCATGACACTCTACATTCTGGAGGCAAGCCAATTCTGAATCCACCTGGCCAAACTTCCCTGGATCCCATGCCTTCTGACTTTCTGAATAAGCCTACCATGTAGAACCTTGTCAAATGCCTTACTAAAATTCATGTAGATCACATCCACTGCACTACCCTCATCTATGCCTGGTCACCTCCTCAAAGAACTCTATCAGGCTTGTTAGACACGATCTGCCCTTCACAAAGCCATGCTGACTGTCCCTGATCAGAACATGATTCTCTAAATGACTATAGATCCTATCTCTAAGAAACTTTTCCAACAGCTTTCCCACCACAGACATAAGGCTCACTGGTCTATAATTACCTGCACTATCCCTACTACCTTTTTTGACAAGAGGACAACATTCGCCTCCCTCCAGTCCTCCAGTACCATTCCCGTGGACAATGAGGACATAAAGATCCTAGCCAGCGGCTCACCAATCTCTTCCCTTGCCTCGTGGAGCAGCCTGGGGAATATTCCGTCAAGCCCTGGGGGCTTATCAGTCCTAATGTATTGTAATGACTCCAACACCTCCTGTCCCTTAATATCAACATGCCCCAGAACATCAACCTCACTCATATTGTCCTCACTGTCATCAAGTTCCCTCTTATTGGTGAATACCGAAGTGAAGTATTCATTGAGGACCTTGCTCACTTCCACAGTCTCCAGGCTCATCTTCCCACCTTTATCTCTAATTGGTCCTACCTTCACTCCTGTCATCCTTGTGTTCTTCACATAATTGAAGAATGCCTTGGGGTTTTCCTTTACCCTACTCGCCAAGTCCTTCAAATGCCTCCTTCTTGCTTTTCTCAGCCCTTTCTTAAGCTCCTTTCTTGCTACCCTATATTCCTCAATAGACCCATCTGATTCTTGCTTCCTACACTTCATGTATGCTGCCTTCTTCCACCTGACTAGATTTTCCACCTCACTTGTCACCCATGCTTCCTTCACCCTACCATTCTTTAACTTCCTCACCGGGACAAATTTATCCCTAACATCCTGCAAGAGATCCCTAAACATCGACCACATGTCCATAGTACATTTCCCTGCAAAAACATCATCCCAATTCACACCCACAAATTCTAGCCTTATAGCCTCATAATTTGCCCTTCCCAATTAAAAATTTTCCTCTCCTCTCTGATTTTATCTTTTTCCGTGATAATGCTAAAAGCCAGGGAGCGTTGGTCACTGTCCCCCAGATGCTCACCCACTGACAGATCTGTGACCTGACCCGGTTAGTTACCTAATACTAGATCTAGTATGGCATTCCCCCTAGTTCCATGGCAAATATCCCTGTCAGTCCTTAGCTGTAGGGTCTCCACTGAAAATGCCTTTTGCATCTATAGTTCCTGAGTTAATCTTGTGGTATTTTATTTTGCTTTAGATTCTAGCATCTTTAGGCTCTTGTGTCTCCTTTGGTTCCATTTGCCTGAGTAGAATCTGGCATCACATTGAAGTCAGCCCTCTTTCAAATTAGAAATTTCACTATGGGTACAATTTTTTCCATAACCTTCTCCATTCCAATGTAAACTATATGATGTGGTTATGATGTTTAAATGTGTAATAACATTTGAACATACAACATATAGAGATAGATCTGTGCATATGATTGTTTATTCAAAAATGACATTGTTAAAATAAAATCAATCATTTAAACAAGTAATTCAATTTTGACATTCAAAGGCTTATCTACAAACAACTCTGAATATGAGAATATATTTAAATCAGCATTGTTACAATGCAATATCCATTGAGTATAAGGACTGCGTCATATTTCACATTGCTACAATGCAGACATTTATACATGAGCTAAGTAATTTGCATTGTTATCCAGGAGATATTGGAAATGTGAACTCATGAAGACTGCAACATATGGGAAACTTAAAACCAGCAGAACAGACATCCCATTGTTTCAGAAATGTTTTACAAGAAAAATCCAATTGGTTTATCTCTGAATTTTGAAAAGCTCACTATAATGAAACTCATTGATACACTGGTGTACATAATATGTAAACGTACAAAAACATTCCTTAAAATGATGCAAAATTCCTCAACAAGAAGACTACCAATAACACACCACTGACATTCCTTTATAAAAGAATAACTCAAGTATCTCTGCATATAACAATAGGCAGTACAACTACCGAGTCAGCTGTCAGCTTAGGTATGATTTTCGTCATCTACATATATAGCAGAATATTTACATAATTTAACGTTAAATATCTTATATATTAAAAGTGTGTCCATCTCCTTCAACGAAGAATGGTTGATGTTAGTTCTTCCATAGTAGAATACTACTTATCCCAGAGTACATCCCTGGAGCCTGGTACAATATGGTCTTCTCTTCAGTCTGACTAAGTTGGTGAATTACCAGGGTCTCCAGAGCGTCGTAATGTTGGGTTTAACTTCCTTTTTCCTGCCGACTTGATACGTCGGGGGTTGCATAAGTGAAGCAGAGTAACTCGAGCTCATGGGAAGGTGATAAGCCTCGTTTAAATGCTTCACGAGTTTATTCTGAACTTCGGTTTTGCTTTCCGGCACGAACGTAAAACGCTGTATCTCTTGCAGACAGCGAGAGTATCCTTCCTTGAAATTCTGAGCTAGACTCTTATTGTAGGTCACTGTGGATGAGGAGAAATAAAACGGTTTAGAGGGACGTTTGCAAAAAAAGAATTAACAATGGAGAGCTATTTATGTAATTTAGAAATGAATAATCTGTATTATAAAGACGATTTCATTTGTATATTTTGTTCAACAAATAAAAATGTGTCATTTGTTCAATATATAATAATAAAAATACAAATACCTGTAAATATCTGTTGACTGTGAAGTTTCAGGTAATTTACGGTCATCTCGAGGATGTCAGCTTTCTCCATTTTTATATTGGGCTCTCCATTCTGAAACTCTTCGCCTAGTAAAGCCTTGAGTTGACCGATACTACTGTTTATACGATCTCGGCGTTTCTTCTCAATTATTGGTTTCATTAACTGCAAAAGCAGAGAGCGAGAGAGAGAGAGAGAGAGAGAGAGAGAGAGAGAGAGAGAGAGAGAGGGGGAGAGGGGGAGAGAGAGAGAGAGAGAGAGAGAGAGAGAGAGAGAGAGAGAGAGAGAGAGAGAGAGAGAGAGAGAGAGAGAGAGAGAGAGAGAGAGAGAGAGAGAGAGAGAGAGAGAGAGATGAGTGACATTTGAATACACTGAACTTGGAAATTCACTGAGAAATCCGGGACCATTCTTTTACTTAAAGACGAATTGACTTACTTTGTATTTTTCCTTCCGCGTAGCTTTTTCCTCCGAGTATTCTTTAGGAATAACTCCAGGTATTTTAGGAGCCATGCTTTTGGAGCTTGCTGCCGGGAACGCCGCGGATGGCCTTGAGACTCGCTTCGGCTGGAGCGATTCTGCCGGGATAAGCGGGATCTGCTCCTGTATTTATACCGCCTTCTGCCCAGAAGACAGCGTGTGCCTGCTTTTCGTGGTTTTTCCCACACTCGGCAGCCAATCATTACTGTCAGAATGACAACAGCAGGAGCTTTTCTTTCTAAATGCTGAATTAAGAGCCGTTTTAAGCTTTTGTTTGTGATCGTCTCTGAGGACCATCTGGACGGCACGCATGACACAGTAAGTCAGAGGAAATTACTCTCATCTGAGGTTACAGGACCATGGGAAAGACCCTCCCGTCATTGTTGGACAGGGAATTCTATGATAGAAAGTATGTCTGTCCCTACGCCGCTGGTTCATTCTAAAATAATCTCCCCATTTTTTGCTTTGAAGAATATGACCTATGTAATCACAGATGTTCCTGTGTGCATGGGAGACTACTTTGGACATACGGTCTCATAATGTGAAACGCTCCTTTTCGAAAGATCGATCTGTGTAAGATTATATTCCTTCTCAAGAAGAGATATTTCAAATAAAGGTGATTTCAAACAAGTCCGTTTCCGGTTTAAATAAAGGTTGATTTCCATCATTCACAGACCCCCTTCTCCAGCCGTTTTATTAATACTGAAATTAAATTTAATTATTACCTAGGTTTGTCCCGCTTTATTTAATACAATTATTAATCCTTGATTATTAATACATCTAAATATATTTAATCGTTCTTTGTTGCAACATGTTCAAATGAGCAACTTTCAGCAGAGTCGAAGCAGTAAGAAATAGTTAATTTACAGTGCTTGTAGCTAGATCACTGGTCTGTTGATCCAGCTCTGCAGCTGGATTATTGATCCAACGATGTGAGTTCGAATCCCACTACAGCAGTTGATGAATTTAAATTCAATTAATTAAACAAATCTGAAACCTAAAGGTTTACTAGTAGCATAACTGGATTGCCAATGACAACCCATCGGATTCAAGCCTTCTTACCCCGCCTGGACCATACGTGACTCCAGACCCACCAAACTCATTCACTCTCAACTGCCTCCGCCACACAAGGGCAAATTAGGGAGGGGCAGCAAATGGAGGCATTGCCAGCGAAAGACACGTCAGTCTTTAAAATTTCTGAAGGATATTTGTTTTACCGATATAGCTTGAACGTAGACAAGACGTAACATTTTAAACGAACAATATTTTGAGTACTTCTGAAACAGAGATCAACAGAGATTAATTCCGCTGGACAATGTGAATCCTAGCAACCTCCGGTACGCTTTTGTTCTGCTGTTCTGTTTATTATTTAGGTCGAAATAAATTACTTTTTGTTACACTTCTGTGTTACTTGAGGAGAATCGCCTATTTATTTCTGATACTCAGTGTCAGTAGTAGACACTTATGAGACGTGCTTTTGCTTACTGTTTAATACTCGGTTACTGTGATCCAAACTAAAGCGCAGAATCATGTCGTACTGTGCACTTGTAAGACAACTTTCCCATCCCATTAACTCCACCTGCCCTCTGCATCATACCGCTGCAAATTGACGGCGAATCGACAGACTCATAACAAAATAACAAGGCGTAGGAATTGTTCGTGCTGCCATTTAGGAAATGGACAGCAATCCAACTTCCAAAAATATGATGATTTCCACATCAACTGTATCTCAGATACAGTTTGCAATAATATATTTAAACTTTGACATAAAATAGTCAAATATGCATATATCTATTGTTAACGTGAGAGAGCGTTAATAATCACTCAGAGACATATAAAATATATATTCTCATATTTTTATTTAAATCTATGTGTTCGTTTGTATCTGCATATATACTTGTGTCTGTTCCTGAGGGAGCGAGAGACTGCGAGGTTCTATGCAAACGTGGGAAAGTTTGTTGCTCTGCGGTATAGCATTTTGTCAATGTTCCGGATCTATTTCACCAAATGTTCTGTATCTAGTGTCCGAATAAATGACGTGAGCCAAGTCTCCGCTGAAAAACACCAGCTGCATGCGTTCTCTTTGTTTCTTAACACGTGGGAAAGAGGCAAATCCAGCTATCTCAGTGCCGCCCATAATATCAGGGATCAGATCAATGAACTGAGCTCCTAGCCTCCTGAGTTCCTTCAGCTGCGCGGCTACTTGTGTGTGTGTGTGTGTATATGGGGGGTGGTGGAGTTAATAGCTGTAGTAGTTATTCACCTGAAATAGAGTTAGCCTTAATTTTAATGTATCCTTGCATCGAGAAATCACATTCTCAGTGTTATAGCTTACATTTTCTCAGGAAGGCACGCACATTTGATCTATCAGTATCACGTTTCTCCTCTACATTTTTGAGTTAAACAAATAAGTGAGATTGTTGTGATAATCTGACACTTTTTGGAACTGTAAGGAAATTGGTACTCGGAGAGACAGCCGTTGAATACAGCAGGCGAAATACCCAACGCATCTTAAAAGGAGACTAAACAAAGATTTTAGGGCAGAGAAGGACTAACAGATTTTTTTTTGCCAGACCAGTTTTTTTTCCCCCCGCTGGCACTTAATCTTTTCAGATTAAAAAAGTACATAATAGCCGGAAAACAATTCCTGATTTCCAGTCTTGGATCTCGACAGAATCAGGTTTCTGGAACCCGCGTGGATCGAGGTGAGGGGGTCCAAATTGCTGCCAGCATTATCAGAATTTACACACTCGTAACTGACTTGGCAGCAAATAAATGGATTGAAAACTAGACAGACACATTACTTCGCCTAATAAAGCAATACTTGTAAAAGTGGCAAGGTGATAGATATATGACGACAAATTCGATGGTCACTATTAAAGCACAGGCATCTTAAAACGAATTGGCGTGAATAGCACATTGGTGCATGTTTTCTGGACAAAATAATTGAATCAAAAACGCATGCGCCGTGTTTCCTGCCAATTGATGTATTTGGTTCATGTCGCGGATCAGGCTGATGACCGTGACTAAACTTTCCTTTCTTCTAGACACGTGGGAAACTTTCCACCACGTTTACATGTTTTCTGAAGATTAGGAGTGCTTCTCAAAACACAGCGAATAACACGCACCCGCTTACTTTTACTGGCATCTCACGCTGTAATTATCATTTAGTGGCACTTTCTAATTCAGGTTATAAAGCCTTATGCTCAGTAATACCCACGAAGGCGGTATGTGGACTTCGAACAGGCAAGAGTTCAGAGAAATTGTATATTAATACGTTTGTACATTAATCGCAAATTTCCAAAATAATATGCGAAATATATCATTAGCCTATTTACTCGCAACTTCGGTGAAGTATTTTTCACAGTAAATTCTGAACTTTTATATAGATTACTCACGTAGTATACGTGAATGCGGTTTTGAGGATGCATTGGTCATAATTTACACCGCTTTAAATTTCATACATTTGCGTATGATTATGTTATGTATATAACGAAAGGTTTACAAGGTGTTCAGTCATTTAGGGGTTTGTTAACTATACAACATATACAAACGCAGAGGTCTTCTTAGCATTTCTTAAATAGTTAATTTACTTATTGGTATTGTGTTGTAGAATGTAAAACTGTACACCGCCTATAAAAAGTATTCACCCCCATTACCTTGAAAGTTTTGATGTTTTATTGTTTTACAACATTGAATCACAGTGGATTTAATTTTGCTTTTTAACACTGATCAACAGAAAAATACTCTTTCGTGTGAAATTGAAAACAGATCTCGATGAAGTGATCTAAATTATAAATATATAGCCATCCGTTAGTTTCGTGAGACCATGGATTTGCGCGTTGGAAGGTTTCCAGGGTGCAGGCCTGGGCAAGGTTGTATGGAAGACCAGCAGTTGCCAATGCTGCAAGTCTCCCCTCTCTAAGCCACTAATGTTGTCCAAGGGAAGGGCACTAGGGCCGATACAGCTTGGCACCGGTGTCGTCGCAGAGCAATGTGTGGTTAAGTGTCTTGCTCAAGGACACAACACGCTGCCTCAGCTGAGGTTCGAACTACCGACCTTCAGATCACTAGACCGATGCCTTAACCACTTCCCCACGTGCCAACACTAAATTATAAATATAAAACACAAAATAATCGATTGCATAAGTACTCAGCCCCTTTAATATGACACGCTAAATCACCACTGGTGCAGCCAATTGGTTTTAGAAGTCACATAATTAGTTGAATGGAGATCTGATTTTGGAGACCTGTGTGCAGTCAAGGTGTTTCAACTGATTGCAGTAACAATACACTGGTATCTGGCAGGTCCAACTGCTGGTGCAAAAACTACACGATAAAGACAAAAGAACACTCCAAGCAACTCCACAAAAAAGATTATTGAAAAGCACAGGTCAGGAGATGGATACAAGAAAATTTCCAAGTCACTGAATATCCCTTGCAATCATCAAGAAATGGAAACAATATGGCACAGCTGTAAATCTGCCTAGAGCGGGCCATCCTCAAAAACTGAGTGACTGTGCAAGAAGGGGACTAATGAGAGAGACCACCAAGAGACCTATGACAACCCTTGAGGAATCACAAGCTTCAGCGGCTGAGATGGGAGAGATTGTGCATCCAACAACTGTTAATAAATAAGAGTCAGCGGTTTCTGAGATACTCAAACTAACCTATCTGGCACCAACAATCATTCCCTGGTCAAAGTCACTTAAATCACATTTCTTCCCCATTCCGATGTTTGATCTGAACAACTGAATCTCTTGAAAGGGCTCGACTGTACTCCTTTCCATAGATGCTGCCTGTCCTGCTGAGTTTCTCCAGCATTTTGTGTGTGGTGCTCTTCACCATATCTGCGTGCCTTTATTCAGTGATGGCTGATTAGATAGTTGCATTAAAGAGCAGGTGCACAGCCGCACCCACTAAAATGGCCACTGAGTGCACTTTTAAGGCGATTGGAGGAAATTATACTTGGTTGTCAGAAATGGGTTTTGTCACAGAGATAATGGTGAGTGCGTGGAACGTCTTGCCGGTTGGGGGGGGGTCGCTGGTAGAGAGGGGTTAGATTCATATTAGAGCAGGTTAAAGGTCGGCGCAACATCTTGGGCTGAAGGGCCTTACTATGCTATAATGTTCTATGTTCTATATTTTCGTGGTAAAGGATTAGTACTTCAACGCAGAGCTGAGGAGTAGTTTCATCTTCTAGGGAGCTGTGATTCATTTAAATTCGTCACCCCAAATTTCTTTCAAGTATTTACATACAATCCCTACATTTTATGATTTTATTGTACTCAACTTCCAGGTACAGGTATGTACATCACACAGCCGACTCGTTTGCATTTACATAGAAACACAGAAAACCTACAGCAACGTGTCCCTACCTTAGAAATTACTAGGCTTACCCATAGCCCTCTATTTTTCTAAGCTCCATGTACCTATCCAAAAGTGTCTTAAAAGACCCTATTGTATACACCTCCACCACCGTTGCCGGCAGCCCGTTCCACGCACTCACCACTCTCTGTGTAAAAAACTTACCCCTGACATCTCCTCTATACCTACTCCCCAGCACTTTAAACCTGTGTCCTCTTGTGGCAACCATTTCAGCCCTGGGAAAAAGCCTCTATCAACACGATCAATGCTTCTCATCATCTTATACACCTGTATCAGGTCACCTCTCATCCTCCGTCGCTCCAAGGAGAAAAGGCAGAGTTCACTCAACCTGTTTTCATTAGGTATGCTCCCCAATCCAGGCAACATCCTTGTAAATCTCCTCTGCACCCTTTCTATGGCTTCCACTTCCTTCCTGTAGTGAGGCGACCAGAACTGAGCACAGTACTCCAAATGGGGTCTGACCAGGGTGCTATATAGCTGCAACAGTAACTCTCGGCTCGTAAACTCAATCCCACGATAGATGAAGGCCAATACACCGTATGCAGCTTTGAGCGTCCTGTGGACTCGGACCCCAAGATCCTCCACACAGCCAAGAATCTTACCGTTAATACTATATTCTGCCATCATGTTCGACTGACCAAAGTGAACCACTTCATTTCTTACAAGAAGTTAATAAAAGACACGGCACTGGTTGAGGATTCAATTTACTCTCCATCCCCGATTATCTTTGAGAAGCTGGCGTTGAGCCGCCCGACCAGACTGCTGTGTCTGACTGTTGAAATCTTGGGCGGAGTCGCCCTTTGATTTTATCATTGCGATTCTCAGAGTCACGAACGGCAGAACCGCACGCTGTGCACCGTGTAACTCCGTTCTCTGTAGATGTCCCTCCTGCTTGCAGTCAACGCTGCAAGCAAGACTGGGCGACAGAGCACGGGTGAGCGAATCTGCATCTTTCTGTTCTTTCCTCTCTCACCATTAATACCCTCTCCGTCTCCGGCAAACGTCCAGACCCCCTTCCTTTCCACCAAAAGTTGATTCCCACTTCGTCAAAGGGAGCAGGGGTGTCACAGGTTGGATGACCCAGGACCACTAACAGTCAGATCAACTTGGCCTCTCACACCGCACACAGCTCACGCGCCTTAACGAATTTCACGGTATGTTTTGATGTATATGTGATAAGTAAATGAATCTGGATCTGTGATTTGAATGTACAACGTCTTTGTGCCCTGCGCTGCCCATGGCCTTAGTGGTCATTTCCCTCCAGCTGTCAATCAGGATCCTGGAGACTATCTCTCAGATTCTGGACTGCAAAAGCCCAAGAAAAACGTCTACGTCCAGAACCAAAATCGGCTGAGTAAACATTGGAGGCCGCACACAGAGTCTGCCAGAATACTTCTGTAACAAACCACCTGCTGTCGCTCTTTCCTCAACTGCCTGTGGGACCCATTAACCATGTTCCGGATTTGCTGACACTTCAAGATACACTGCCTCAATTTCTTCTGCACTGGGTTTTAAATGCCACTTTATTGACTGCCCATTGATGCATTCCTGTAGCCTTAAACTCCCGTCCTCTCTATTAACACTACAAATTTTGGTATCACCTGCGAACATCTTGAATCGTTGTTCCTCTATTTAAATCTAAGTTAACTGTGGGTGCCATAGCAGACGCACTGAATTCCACTGGAACCTAGTGCATATCCTTCCTGTCAATTGAACTAATTCATTTTTTACTCTCTTCCACTGTCCGATTCAATTCAATATGCCATCTTTACCTTGCATCTCATGGGCTTTAAATTTTTGAACCAGTGGGATTTTGTCAAATGCCTTAATAGAGTCTAAATAATATACACTTTTAAAAACTATTTTAACATAAGTGCTCGGAGACAAAGACTCAGATGTGCGTATGGAATCTCACAAATTTATTCCTCATTCAGGAAACAGGATTTTCCACTATTTGAAGGGAACATATCAACGTTGAGCTTTCATGGCCATTCCAAGGCAAGATATGTAATTGGAATTATAGTGAGAAGATGGGACAATAACATAGAAACATAGAAACATAGAAAATAGGTGCAGGAGTAGGCCATTCGGCCCTTCGAGCCTGCACCACCATTTATTATGATCATGGCTGATCATCCAACTCAGAACCCAGCCTTCCCTCCATACCCCCTGACCCCTGTAGCCACAAGGGCCATATCTAACTCCCTCTTAAACATAGCCAATGAACTGGCCTCAACAGTTTTCCTAATCTCGGTCCTAAAAGGCTTCCCCTCTATCCTCAAACTGTGACCCCTCGTTCTGGACCTCCCCAACATCGGGAACAATCCTCCCGCATCTAGCCTGTCCAATCCCTTTAGGATCTTATACGTTTCAATCAGATCCCCCCTCAATCTTCTAAATTCCAACGAGTACAAGCCCAGTTCATCCAGTCTTTCTTCATATGAAAGACCTGCCATCCCAGGAATCAATCTGGTGAACCTTCTTTGTACTCCATCTATGGCAAAGATGTCTTTCCTCAGATTAGGGGACCAAAACTGCACACAATACTCCAGGATAACTGGAATGGAATTTATGCACTCTTCCCTATTTTCTGGATATCATGTCTCATATTTCTTTCCGTGACTAAAGTAACATTTTGCATAGGTTTATTAAGTCCTCTCACTACTTTTGACATGAAATTATCCCTCCAGTCTTATGGACTGGGCACTCCTGATATGCTCCGCAGCAAAGCACAGTGATCATGGGTGATATCAGCAACATTACTTACACGGAAACAGATTTTTTGAAACTAATTAATAGATTAAGAAATAACTTTAAAAAACACTGCAATAAACAATTTGGATGCTTGCGGTATTTATTCACTTACCATTTACTTTGACCAGAGGAAGAGACTAAACTAATCAATCATTCAATAAAAAGTTATAAGGCACACAAGTATTTCTTTAAACAGTTCAAACAATTGGGCAAACACATTTTCAAACAGAAGGGCTGGTGAAATACGTGAACATTTATGTAGATCTATTATTACACTTGGAGACAAAAGAGCATAAAGTAATGTATATTTCACATGCATTCTGTTTCATTGTAAACCACCGCAAGATATGATGGTTTTAAATGGCATTGTCTCTGCATTTTTAAAGCTGTTCTTAGTCAATGAAAATTGATACCGCTTGAAATGTATATCATCCAATATTCTGGGCAGTGATTCTTGACTATAAAACTTTATTAACATTACTAGTCAGTGTGTTTTCCACATATCTTCTTAATTTAATTAAAGATATGTTTTCTTCCTCTGATCATATTCGATTGCAATGCACATTTCCAGTACGTCTCCTTAATTTTACCTTTTTCTGAATTCAGTTACCTGTAAGTGTTTTACAGCAGCACTTGGAGTCCTCCCTGACTCTTCTGTGGCAGAACCCTAGCCTCTGCTGAGATGGCTTCTCAACACAGCCCCATCCACATGGCATTTACTCACCTGTTTACTCACCAGGTAAGTAATTACCGTTTTCTTACCCTGGGGCTGTAACATTGCTTTCAGTTTTGAATTCAGTTCTCCCAGTTTTTGTATTTTGTCAGATAATCTCAAGACTAAGTCCGAAGAAACACAAATGGATGATTGTATATTCAACGAGATATGCACATTAATGTCATTGTTCTTTTGAAAAGGTTTTAAGCTTGACATCTGACACACTAAATCCAAAAGGCAAATAAAGGGACTGTGTCACTGTCACCATATGTGCCCTTATGGAATTCATTATGACTGTGGAATATTCATTTAAATCTGCTGACAATTCTTTGACTGTGGAACAAAAAAAAACAGACTTCAATAGAGTACAGTAAATTCACACCTTGAAAATTAATTTCCTCATTTTTTCAGTCAGATTCTCACTGACCAAGCACTATTTTCCCATGTTTTGCACTCTCTGATGATGTTAAGTGTACTTCCACACTCAATATTCTGCTGACCAATCTCAGTTTTCCACATACCTTTCTTAATTAGAGGTATGTTTTCTTACTCTGATCATATTCGATTGCAATGCACATTTCCACTTAATTGCATGTTCTTACCTATTTACTGAATAACCTTCACTGATGTGGTTTTCTCTGAACTATGCTATCTAAATGGCCAACCTTCTAACTACAATGAGACCTATAATCTTCTATCATTCCAAACATAACCTCATCTACGTCCTGACTCCAGGTACAGAGAGGAATTAGCCTGTTTTCGAAGTGCAAGCATTGGGAGGCTGTACTTCAGAATCTCCCTGTCATGAGCGCCTTATTATCACTGTCTTTTATGATGTGAAATTTAAAATTTTGTGGTGGCAGTACAGTGCAAAGATATAACATTATTATAAAGTACAAAATAAATAAATGGTAGTTGAATAGGAACTAGGTTTAGTTTTAAATAATTTATTGCATGTGTTGGGAGGACAGGTTGTGCAGATTGGAATTCTGTTGAAAAACATTCTTGCTTGGAATGATTTATCATTATTCTTCAGTTTTCCCCTCAAAAGAGAACATTATATAAAATTCCAACATCCCCCGACCTCCGACCGCAAAGAGTGCATTATTCATGGTTCTCTGGATGTCAGCTTCATTCAGAGTGTGATATTAAGAATAATGCATGAGATGGGTTTGATGGAAATAGTGTATTTCAGTGCAAACTTAGTTGCTAGCAACGATGGACCAGCTGTTGAGAAGATGGGACTCCCTCCTTGGACTCCTACCCGGGAAACCCGGGGGGGGGGGGGATAACCAAACTGACACTCCAAGGAAGACATATCCTAGAAGAGCAGTGAGACTGTTATGAGCAAACTTTGCCCAGAGCAGGTGACCGCTCAGGTGGTTGGGTTGCCTGACACAAGGTATCTCAGGACCTTCTCCAGGTCCTGGTTGGTCCTCTCCATCAGCCCATTGGACTGGGGGTGAAATCTTGATGAGAGACTGACCATAGCTCCAATGATCCAACAGAAGGATTTCCAGAACCGGGAGGTAAACTGAAGCCCTCGGTTAGAAACAACGTCCTGGGGAAAGCCATACACTTCAAGCAAATGTTGCAGCGCTGGGTTGGCTGTCTCCCAAGCTGAGGGAAGCTTGGGTAGGGGTGCAAGAGCCAGTCCACCAACACCATTATCACAGTGTTACCTCACCATGGTGGCAGACCGGTAATGAAGTCCATGGAGACTGGGACCAGGGATGGGAAGGAATTGGAGCACACTGGTGTAGTGGATAGAACGACGCTTTGCAGTATCAGCGACTGGGTTCGATTCCCACTGCTGCCTGTAAGCAGTTTGTCTGTTCTCCCCGTGAATGCATTGGATTTCTCTGGCTGCTCCACTTTTCTCCGGCAGTCCAAAGACATACTGTTTGGTCAGTTAATTAGTCATTGTAAAGCAACCTGTGATTAGGCTAGGGTTATATTGAGGATTGCTGGGTGGTGCAGCTCGAAGGACTGGAGGGGCCTGTTCTGTGCTGTATCTCATTAAATAAATAAAAACTGGCAGTGGGTTCTGCAGCTGCTGTGGATGTGATCTGGGTTCCTTTTTCTGGACGCAGATGCAACAAGCTGCCTCATTTCCTTTGATAGCCCCATCCATTCCCGGCTACCAAAACCACTGATTAGAAACATAGAAATATAGAAAACCTACAGCACAATACAGGCCCTTCGGCCCACAAAGCTGTGCCAAATTGTCCTTACCTTAGAACTACCTAGGCTTTACCTATAGCCCTCAATTTTCCTAAGTTCCATGTACCTATCCAGGAGACTCTTAAAAGACCCTTTCATATCCGCCTCCACCGCCGCCACCGGCAGCCCATTCCATGCACTCACCACTCTCTGCGTAAAAAAACTTCCCCTTAACATCTCCTCTGTGCCTCCTTCCAAGCACCTTAAAACTATGCCCTTTTGTGCTAACCATTTCAGTCATGGGAAAAAGCCTCTGACTATCCACACAATTAATGCCTCTCATCATTTTATACACCTCTATCAGGTCACCTCTCATCCCCCGTTGCTCCAAGGAGAAAAGGCTGAGTTCACTCAACCTATTCTCAGAAGCCATGCCCCCCAATCCAGGCAACATCCTTGTAAATCTCCTCTGCACCCTTTCCACATCCTTCTGTAGTGAGGCAATCAGAATTGAGCACAGTACTCCAAGTAGGGTCCTATATAGCTGCAACTTACCTCTCGGCTCTTAAACTCAATCCCACGGTTGATGAAGGCCAATGCACCATATGCCTTCTTAACCACAGAGTCAACCTGTGCAGCAGCCTTGAGTGTTCTATGGACTCGGACCCCAAGATCCCTCTGATCCTCCACACTGCCAAGAGTCTTACCATTATTTTGCCATCACATTTGACCTACCAAAATGAACCACCTCACACTTACCTGGGTTGAACTCCATCTGCCACTTCTCAGCCCAGTTTTGCATCCTATCAATGTCCTGCTGTAACCTGTAACAGCCCTCCACAATATCCACAACACCCCCAACCTTTGTGCCATCAGCAAGTTTACTAACCCATCCCTCCACTTCCTCATCCAGGTCATTTATAAAAATCACAAAGAGCAGGGGTCCCAGAACAGATCCTTGAGGCACACTGCTGGTCACCGGCCTCCATGCAGAATATGACCTGTCTACAACCACTCTTTGCCTTCTGTGGGCAAGCCATTTCTGGATCCACAAAGCAATGTCCCCTTGGATCCCATTCCTCCTTACTTTCTCAATAAGCCTTGCATGAGGCACCTTATCAAATGCCTTGCTGAAATCCATATACACTACATCTACGGCTCTACCTTCATCGATGTGTTTAGACACATCCTCAAAAAATTCAATCAGAATTAAAATGGAAGTGAAATTAAAATGGGTACCCACCGGGAGATCCCACTTTTTCTAGCAGATGGAGCATAGGTGCTCGGCGAAGCAGTCTCCCAACCTGTGTCGGGTCTCACCCATATACAGGAGGACAGACCAGGAGCACTGCACACAGTCAATGACCTCAAAAGATTCACAGGTGAAATGTTGCCTCACCTGGAAGGTCTGCTTGGGTCCCTGAATGGTAGTGAGGGAAGGGTGTAGGGGCAGGTGTAGCACTTGTTCCACTTGCAAGGATAAGTGCCAGGAGGGAGATCAGTGGGGAGGGATGAATGGACAAGGGAGCTACATAGGGAGCAATCCCTGTGGAAAGCAGAAAATGGGGGGAGGGAAAGCAGAAAATGGGGGGAGGGAAAGATGTGCTTTGTGATGGAATCCTGTTGGAGATGGCAGAAGTTACAGAGAATTATGTACTGGATGCGGAGGCTGGTGGGGTGTAGGTGAGGACAAGAGAAACCCTATCTCTTGTCGAGTGGCAGGAGGATGGGGTAAAAGTAGACATGCGTGGAATGGAAGAGATGCAGTTGAGGTCAGCAATGATGGTGGAGGAAGGGAAGTCCCTTTCTTTGAAGGAGGAGGATATCTCCTTCATTGTAGAATGAAAAGCTTCAGTGAGAGAAGGGGATGGCATTTTTACAAGTAACAGGTTGGGAAGAGGTATAGTCCAGGTAGCTGTGAGAGTCCGTTGGTTTATAATAGATATCAGTAGATAAACTGTCTCCAGAGATAGAGACAGAGAGATTGAGAAAGGGGAGTGAGGTGTCAGAAATGGACCAAGTAAACATGAAGGCACGGTAAAAGTTGGACGCAAAGGTGATGAAGTTGACAAGCTCCACATTGATTGTGGTTAGTAGGCTAATTGGTCATTGTAAATTGTCCTACCGTTAGGCTTGGGTTAAATTGGTGGTTGCTGAGCAGCACAGCTCAAAGGGTTGGAAGGGCCTATTCCATGCTGTATCTCAATAAATAGATAAAATATGAAATGAGAATGAACAATCTTGAATCTTTTAAACAATGAATGGCAGCTCTGGGTCAGGTAGAACAAGGATGGAAGCTGTTGCAAAGTGATGCTTCAATTCCTGAAAAGCCACCTTGGCTTCTATGGTCCAGCAAAATGGGTCAGAGTTTCCTTTGTCAGAGCAGTATGGGATGCTGTGATGGAACTGAAGTTGCAGATGAACCTCTGGTAAAAACGTGTGAAGCCCAGAAACCACTGAAGCTGCTTGATTGTGGTGGGCAGCAGCCAATCCTTAATGGCTTGGGTCTTGCTGGGGTCCATCTGCAGGTTTTCCTTTGAGATTATTTATTTTATTTATTGAGATACAGTGTGGAATAGGGCCTTCCAACCCTTCCAGCTGCACTGCTCAACAATCTTGCAATTTAATCCTGACCTAATCATGGGACAATTTACAATGACCAATTAACCTACTAACCAGTAGGTCTTTGGACTGTGGGAAGAAACCAAAGAGTTCTGGGACTCTGATTCCAGGAATGAAAGGGTTATCACAGGAGGAACATATGGAATTTAGAAGAATGAGAGGGAAATCTCATGGAAACCTTCTGAACGTTGAAAGGCCTAGACATGGTAGATGTGGAAAGGATGTTTCCCATGGTGGGGGAGTCTAGGACAAAAGGGCATTGGCTCAGGATAGAGGGGTGTCTATTTAAAACAGATATGCAGAAAAATTTCTTCAGCCAGAGGGTGGTGAATTTGTCGAATTTATCACCACAGGCAACTGTAGAAGCTAGGTCGTTGCGTGTATTTAAGTCTAGGTTGATAGGTTCTTGATTGGACACGGCATCACAGGTTACGAGGAGAAGGCCGGGGATAGTGGGACTGAGGTGGGGCCATCCTAAAAGGATCAGTCATTATTGAATGGCAGAGCAGACTCAATGGGCCAAATGGCCTAATTCTGCTCCTAAGTCTTATGGTCTTATGGACCTGGAGGAAACCCATGTGGTCACGGGGAGAACGTACTAATTCCTTACAGGCAGTGGCAGGTATTGAACCTGGGTGGCCTGTACTTAGTGTTGTGCTAACCACTATGCTACCCTGCTGCCCAGTATTAAACTGTGGAAATGTGGAACTCACTCTTCTCCTGCTTGAAATTAGCTGGTTCTGGAGTATTGAAGGACCCTTCAATCATGTTCAATGTGTTCGTGATAAGTCTTGGAAAAGATGAGTATATCTATATATATGCAAAGTGATGTAGAATCTCTTGGAGAACGTTACTTGCAAGAGCCTGGAAGGTTGTAGGGGCAATGACTAACTTAAATGGCTAGAGAGGGTGTTAAAAGTGTTCTTCCATCTCTCACCTTCCTGAATGTGGACCAGGTTGTATGCATTTCAGAAGTCCAGTTCAGTAAAGATGGTTGCCATCTAATACCACTTAATTTTGCCAGCTCGAAAGCCATCAGTGGGTAGTGGTACCGGTGATCCTATTGAGGCCTCAATAATCTATATGTGGCTGATGGCCGCCATCCTTTCTCGTCACAAAGAAGAAGCACCTCCCAGAAGGGGATGTGGAGGGGCAGATGAAACTAGGTGCTAGGGCATCACAGATAACCTCCCTTTTTGGAACTGACAGGGAGTAAAGTCTTCATCGGGGTGAACATGTTTCAGGCAGGAATTCAATTGCGCAGTCATGGGTATGATGAGGCAAGAGTGTTGTTGCCTTTTCTTACGAAAGATCGTTGGGAAATTTACATACTTGGGAGGTACTTGGGAAAGACAGGAGGCAGCCTGGAAGAGGGTGGTAGACAAAGGAGAAGACCGTTCATGGACTGCACCAGTCTATTTGTTGATTGTGGAGGTCTAAACAGGAGTGTCCTAAGATCAATGGGAACTCAAGGGAATGAATAACATTAAGCCAGATACTGTTGGTATGCTTTTCTATATGTAGACAGTTGGGAACAGTGAGTGGCAGATCCCAGGGCCCAGAGGTCTTCCATCCAGAGCCATGGATGGCCATGACCATTTGGTTGATATGGGCCAGAGGAAATTGGAGGTGTCTTGCTAACCTGAGGTTCATGAAATTGCCAGCTGTGCATGAATCCACAAAGGCTGTCAGGGCATGTTATTGTTCACCCCAGGAAATGAAGTCAGTAGACAGCGCAACCCAGAAGTACCAGACCTGGGAGGAATGGTGGAACCCGTCACAGGCATCCCTTCCCTGGACAGGTCTGGATGTTTCCTGATAACTGAGAACAGGCAGAATAACTTACCGTAGTAGATGCAGCACATTCCCTTCATTTCCCAGTCCTGTTCAGCTGAGAAGTCAGGTCTGCCTGGATGTATCTGCCCCTCTGGAAGAGGTTGAGGGGAGCTAGGGGAGCTGGGGGAGGTGAGCATGGCCACAGGGAGGGCAATGAGGCTGGAGGAGCTCAGAGACTGGCAACTATAGAGGACAATGAGGCAGGAGGGACTCAGAGACTGGCAACTATAGAGGACTCACTGTGGGGCCCTCTTCTTTCCTGATGAAAATTATCAACCCAGATGGTGGACTGAGATCATCAACTGGGTCTCTGGCTGCAAATTCATAGAAACATTGAAAACCTACAGCACAATACAGGCCCTTCAGCCCACAAAGCTGTGCCAGACATGTCCTGACCTTAGAAATTACCTGGAGTTACCCACAGCCCTCTATTTTGCTGAGCTCTATATACCTGTCCAGGAGTCTCTTAAATGACCCTATCGTATCATCTTTAATTTCACTTGATAATCAGCAGTAGAACATGGCTATAGGGGATTCAGGGTGCTAATCACTTTCTATATCTCGGGTGCCAAACTCAATAGCTTAGTCAGCCATGCTATCAGTACCCAGATAAAGCTGGCCACCTCTCATGCACTCACCAGATGGTCAAACATCCTCTTCATCTCGCTGGTGAAGAGCGATACATCTACACAATTGGAGAGGTCTTCTCCCAGATCACCATACCCCAGGTGAGAGCTTTGCCAGATATAGGCCACTTTGCAGTGGTCAGAAGGAAGCTTGGTGAGTTGCAGCTTGAAGGCCAGAGAACATCGGGTAAGAAATCTTCTACATATCCCTGGGTTGCCATCACATCGCTGGGGTGCCAGCAGGTTCAGATTCCCATCATGGGAAGTCTGGGGACCAGAACAGGGTAAGCAGGACATGCTTCTACATTGGCAGTGACTGATGGGTTAGGGTGGCAGCAGGGGCTTTCTGGCCCAGCCAGATGATCTTAGTGAGCATCTGCAGGGTCACCAAGATCTGCTGGAGCACACGCCCATGTCTGCTCAGCATGACTACCTAGCCAGTGCTGACCAGAGATGCTCATGCTCTGCTGAGTCCATGAATGGTTTAGTCTTGCGATAAAGGGGTGGTTGCCAGGCTGGGTTTGAAATGGTGAAATTCTGTATCTTTAACCAGTGCACTACCAGGAGAGACTTAGACTTGCACCAAAGTGTAGAGGAGACCAGCGACAAGGATTGAATTGAACAAAGAGTCTTCACTTATGGATTGGTTAGAAGAGAACACTGGCTAGGATTTGAGAATCAGTACTGATAGGGCAGGTAGGTTCAAGGCTGAGCAAAGACAAATAATAGAGGGAACATAAATAGAGAAACAAAATAAGGCACACACACTGATCAACAAGACACAGATGAATATGCTTGTCTGGAAAAGTACTGTGGTAAATAATAGATTTTTGATGGGATCTTGAAGAGTATAAAAAGTGACAATTTCTTTGTGTGAGTGGGAACTGTGAGTGAGGAACAAGCCAATGTTTGACTGATTTAAGCACTGGGCCAGATTAGAAAGGGCAGGTATGGGCTGAATTGAGTCGACACAGCCTGGGCCCAAGAGCTTATGGAAGCTGCAGGGCCTGGGTCCAAGAATGAGAAATGACCCGCTGTTTGGCCCAGTTAAGTGCTGGGCCAGATTGAAAAGGTCAGGGTGTTGGGGCTGAAGGCAAAGGATGGGCTGGTTCAGCTCACTGATCCACAAAGTTTACTTGTCTCTGCGCAATTAACCAGCTCCTGGACTGGCTGCAGTGATGATTGGCTTCATGTATGTGAACTCACTTTTGTTATTTGATTACTTTTAGTGTTTGCACAATTAGTTTTTCTGCACATTGGGTGTTTGATGGTAATCTTTTTTAATGGGTTCAATTGGGTTTCTTTGTTTTGTGGCTGCTTGTAAGGAGACGAACTTGAAGGTTGTATAAAGTACACATACTTTGATAATAAATGTACTTTGAACTTTATAATTTCTCATAGGCTGTGTTGCAACTATTACCAAGACCGGAGATAGGGACAACAGACAGAGTGCATGAGCAAGAGAGAGAGATTCTAATACTTTCACCTGCCCCATGACAGTTACTAGATAATGGTCAAATTTATGCTTACGAAAGGGGATACTAAAATCTAAAAGCTTACACAAGTGTTATTAAAGCATTATTCAATACTGGATAAGAATCATATTAGAGATTTGCAGGATTCTGAGAAAAGTTGACAATATATGGTTTCTCTTGCTGAAGAAGCAGGAACTAAAGAAGAGCTATTAGGAGAACATTCTTTAAACAGAGTGAATTTTGCGATTTTCTAATTCTGAGTGAATCTCTGAGTATTTTCAAGCCTGTGATGGACATTCTCTGAAAGCAAAAGATCAGATAATTTGGTTCTCTGATGTCAAGGAGGGTTACTGAGCTCTTAGTGATTGATGAGTACAATCAATAGGTCATACTGACATTGTTGCTTCAAGCTGTTTTGTTCTGTTGTTATCATTGTTATACATCAGTGAGATGATGGCATAAAGACTATCTAACTTCATTTTTTATCAATGGAGTGTGGACATAATAAAATAGATCTGAATCTGCTCAGTATAGTGTTCCACTAATGATTTTAGCCATTTATTCTGTTGACTAAATAAAGCCCAGCCCTCATGTAGCAATATTTTACTGATGGATTTGGTATACAGAGGCATAGAGTTATTTCCCATCCACTGTCAGAGAGCCGTAGAGAATTTCAGGCCATCCAGAACATGCTAAAATATTATTCTGCCTACTCCCATCGACCTGAACCTGGACCATAACCCTCCATATCCCTCCCATCCATGTAGCCATCCAAACTCTCTTAGATGTTGAAATTGAAACCACACCACCAATGCTACAAACCAGTTTACAAAATAGCAGATGAAATTCATTCCTACCTTTGCGGCCCTGTAAATCAAAATGCATCTGCTTCTGTGAATCTTGCAGACACATCAATTTGGAACTTTATTTTTAAAAAGTTATGTAGATGGAATCAAGAGACAGAAGGACCATAAGTTATTGAATGGAGGAGCTTGGGATCTCTGAACCAGAGTCACTCAGTTAACTGTCCAACCCTATTTTACGATTCAGTGAGATCATACTTGATCAGTGGCTGAACTCCACTGAGAGAGAGATTAGGTTTATTGTCACATGTACATTGAAACATACAGTGAAATAAATGTCAAATCAAATCAAATGAGGGAGGATAGTGTTGCAACATTTCCAGTTCCATCATAGCATGCCCAGAACTTACGAACCCTAACCATAACTATACACCTTTGAAATGTAGGAGGAAACAAGAGCATGTGGAAGAAACCCACACAGTCACTGGGAAATTGTACAATGTGCTTACAAATAGCGACAGGAATCGAACCCTGATCTTACAGCTGGCGCTGTTAAATGTTGCGCTAACTACTACACTACCCATCTCTGCCTTGATCTCTAATAATTCTTATTAATAAAAATTTATCACCTTTGGAATAAATGATCTAAGTTAAGACCATGCAAAATCACTTAATATGCATTAAAGCTAAGCCCTTTAGTAGATGACATTTCCACCCTGTGAAAAAGACTCCACTTACACTCCCCAAGGCTCTCAAAATTTTACATATTTCTATCAGATTTCTTCTCAGCCCCGATGCTCCAGCAAGAACAGTCCAAATTTGTCCTACTTGCCCTGGTGGTTAATACACTCTAATCAGAGTGATTTCTTAATAAACTGCTCCTCTACTCTCTCCACAGCCTCCGCTCCTTCTCGTAGTCTGGTGACCAGAACTGTACACAAAACTCTAAAGGTAGTCTAACTAACTTACCTGGACTTTCCTGCTGTACGATGTAGATACTAACAACTGGAATACAGAGGTGGGGGTGGGGCTGGGGGTGGGAGGGGTGTTGTAACTTGGTGATATTGAGAATTTTTATTTTTCAAACATAATGACAATGTTTCTCTTAGGGAGTCTCCTATCACCCACGCAGCTCGTGCCTGTCCTATACAGGGACAAACAGGAGAGGACAATGAACCAAAACCACACCTGTTTCTTCCTTCTGTAGCTTTTTTCCCTGCTGGTCTCCAGGTTCTGCTTCCTGGAGACTGTTGGACTCTAGCAATCATACCATGAGGTCACTGGATGGGTGAGGTCCAAGTTAATCTGCATCTCACCTCTTTGCCTGAGTTCTTCTTTCTCCCCGACATCTGAAAATGGCCAAGTGAGATATTAAATATAAAACCCAAAAAGTGAAAGATGTATGAAGCCCGAAAAGTGATGCTGGACAATTTAACTTTGGACCATGAATTTAAGATCAGCTGTGCTTATGACTAGTTCCAAACTATCAGAACATAGGTCATGCAGTCAACAAAGGGAAAAATTACAGAAATAAACAGTGTTCCATGTAACAATGATGAGATAATTCAATGCAGAGTTAACATTCACAATCACAGCCTATTTAGCGCTGGGTCAGTTTCCACTCACTATTTGTCCTAGACTTTACCTTTCAGTTGCTGCAGTCCAGATCTCAGTGGCTTGCCTGACTCCTGTAACTAATTCATTTCTTCTGAGCTTGGGAGGTCCTAAAAATATCAACATTATTAATTTCAAAAATGATATTAAATGTTATGTGTTGATGCATAAATGGTGAAATCACCAACCTGGTTTGTTGATGGTCTGCAAACTCGGTCTCTTCCTCCTTGCATTCTCTGCTTCTCTAATCTACTCCTGCAGAAGATGCTGCTTAAAAGTCTTCCCCTTACTCTTCCCTGGAATGTTTTTTGATCATGTTTCTGTGAAATAACTGGAAATTAAACCCTACATAGATCCTGGTGTTAATCTCATTCAGTTAGATGCCTAGCACTATCTGGCTAAAAAATTTTAACTTTTAACTTTGGAATTGTTATCAAATTTCAGTGGTGGCACATCAGATACTATCTACTTTAAGCCTTTGAAGATTAAAATGGTCAATCAAAATGACGAAGTGGTGTCCATTAAAATTGGTTAATCTTTCAATTATGGAATGTTATATTATTTATTAATAAAGCAGGATTTGATTTCTAAACAATCACTGAACAAGTGAATTAAATTTTAAAAGTATAAAGAGGATTACACTGAATTATTGAGCCATGCGTCTGCCCCAGATGTCTTTATTGTTAAACTGAAGTTACAATGGGACAGCAATATCCTTGACAAATAATTCAATGTCACCAAATGACAGTATTAGCTGCACAGTTCAGATCTGTTCCCTGGCTGCCAACACGAGTTCAGGCAAGCTTAATTGCCCAGTGCATTCATTTTCTTGAAATTTCTGCACTTGGAATTATTTGGGCCTGATCATGGTGAGCAAAGTTACAATTTAATTATAAATGCAGTTAGAATAGTTTTGTATAGGTGTATTAAGTCAATTCTTTTATAAAGCATTCCAAAATCTTATTGGTTACAGACCAAGAATGAAAAAATTCCAACTCTTTTGTATTAATGAAGGAGATACAGTACAAGTATTTAGAGGAATTGACATAAATGATATTGGAAAGTTACTTAATCCATTATCCAAAGGGAGTGAATGTGTGCTAAAAAGGAGTTTGAATTTGCTAATTATTATGCTTAGAGAGAGGAAATCTACCAATCAAATGACTGATGATAGGCCGTTTTACAAATGGTAGATTTGTTTATAGTTCACACAGATATATCGAGTTATTGCCACTGTGACTGTCCTGATAGGAGCTGTCAATATTCATTCATAGGATTGAGAGTTTGAAGATCTGAAGGTATTTATCCCTGTGAGTCTTACATTTGCTTCATGCTGTCTTTTATCTTTTGTACTATAAATAGAAGCAGAAATTTAGAGAAAATGATTAAGATTGAAAAGTTATATACAACAGAATTCAGACTGCAATATTCATTAATTAAAGCACCAGCATGCAGCTACACTATTCAAGCCAAAGACATGTTTACATTCAGTGAAACCAATAAACATGATCAGAGATGTGGCAAATTACTAGCTTTATTTACTCTTTGGACCAAGTAACCCAAAGAAGTAGATGAGATGAGCAGATCATGAAAATGCTGCATTTTATTGTCAAATGTTGCATTAAGGCTTAGGTGCAGTAACTGCAATTTTAACCAGTGGGGTGGGATGGTGAACAGTGAAGGTACTGTTTGAACAAATGACAGCATTAAGGCATATAATTTGCAATGTGTTAATACAGGCTTTGATTAGTCTTTCCAAAAATAATGGCTCGGGTGACCAGAATATGTGTTGGAAATTGAAGGTTTGCAATAGGAATGAAATGAGTGCTTCCTATCACATAGCTGTTTCAGCTAAATCCTGTGTTAAGATTTCTTAAGATCATCATAAATGATGCACAGTATAACTCTGTTACCATCTCTGACTACTAACTAATAGGAAATGTAGGGGAATCGTTTTCCTGTACCTCATTGCTGGAAACATCCAGTAACTTTCAGTTGCCCTTCTGAGAAAAAAATATTTTTGATCCATATTGACTCCTAATCTCATTTGCAATATACACAAAATGCTGGAGGAACTCAGACAGCTTCAATAGAGGGGAACAGTCATCATTTTGGGCTGAGAGCCTTAGTTGTAGAATTTCTTGTGCTTATAATCACCTCCTTTTGATTTCTCATAGTATGGGATATGTTTTCCAAATCCACCCTAGCAATACTGTGAATATTTCAGATCATTCACACTCCATCTCATACTCAAATGAAAACAAGGCAAATTTATGTAAGCGATGCTTACAATGTAGATTTCCAAGCCTGTGTTACATCAGTGTTCAACTTTCCATAGCTTCTCGATGTAATATTTGTGTTAACATTTACTAACTAACCTGCAAGTGTTTCCAGCACATTCCGTTGTTACATCACCGTATGTGGTGCACCGCTACAGTAGGTGGTAAAATTCCACCTTCCCCAGGACATCCTGGTGTAATTCTACACTGCCTTCAGAGAGAGCATCCTCACATCAGCCATTACTGCCTGGTTTGGTGCAGCATTCTCTCACGATTTATGAAAACTACAGCAAACTGTCTGGCCAACAGAAAAGGCTGTTTTTGCATGAATGAAGTCACTGGAGGAAAAGTACTCGGAGATACAAAGCAGCTTCTTTATTTGACAAAACAAGGGACAACAGGCATCATATGGAGACACAGCCAGTGGAAAAGTCTGTAGCACTACACACATTTTATGTGCTAGAGATCAAAGAAGGCTCAGGACGATTCAAACGAATCCATATTTACAATCTTCCCATCAAGAAGGGAGCATGAGAAAGCCTGGGCGAGTAGGGTAAAGGAAAACCCCAAGGCATTCTTCAATTATGTGAAGAAAAAAAGGATGACAGCAGTGAAGGTAGGACCGATTAGAGATAAAGGTGGGAAGATGTGCCTGGAGGCTGTGGAAGTGAGCGAGGTCCTCAATGAATACTTCTCTTTGGTATTCACCAATAAGAGGGAACTTGATGATGGTGAGGACAATATGAGTGAGGTTGATGTTCTGGAGCATGTTGATATTAAGGGAGAGAAGGTGTTGGAGTTGTTTAAATACATCAGGACAGATAAGTCCCTGGAGCCTGATGGAATATTCCCCAGGCTGCTCCACGAGGTGAGGGAAGAGATTGCTGAGCCTCTGGCTAGGATCTTTATGTCCTCGTTGTCTACAGGAATGGTACTGGAGGACTGGAGGGAGGCGAATGTTGTCCTCTTGTCAAAAAAGGTAGTAGGGATAGTCCGGGTAATTATAGACCAGGGAGCCTTATGTCTGTGGTGGGAAAGCTGTTGGAAAAGATTCTTAGAGATAGGATCTATAGGCATTTAGAGAATCATGGTCTGATCAGGGACAGTCAGCATGGCTTTGTGAAGGGCAGATGATGTCTAACAAGCCTGATAGAGTTCTTTGAGGAGGTGACCAGGCATATAGATGAGCATAGTACAGAGGATGTGATCTATATGGAATTTAGTAAGGCATTTGACAAGGTTCCACATGGTAGGCTTCTTCAGAAAGTCAGAAGGCATCGGATCCAGGGAAGTTTGGCCAGGTGGATTCAGAATTGGCTTGCCTGCAGAAGGCAGAGGGTGGTGGTGGAGGGAGTACATTCAGATTGGAGGATTGTGACTTGTGGTGACCCACAAGGATCTGTTCTGGGACCTCTACTTTTCGTGATTTTTATTAACGACCTCGATGTGGGGGTAGAAGGGTGGGCTGGCAAGTTTACAGATGACACAAAGGTTGGTGGTGTAGATAGTGTAGAAGATTGTCGAAGATTGCAGAGAGACATTGATAGGATGCAGAAGTGGGCTGAGAAGTGGCAGATGGAGTTCAACCCGGAGAAGTGTGAGATG
Organism: Mobula hypostoma; assembly: GCF_963921235.1. Taxonomy (NCBI): domain Eukaryota; kingdom Metazoa; phylum Chordata; class Chondrichthyes; order Myliobatiformes; family Myliobatidae; genus Mobula; species Mobula hypostoma. The sequence goes on along the minus strand of NC_086098.1, from coordinate 155,911,855 downwards.
GTACACTTTGGAAGGACAAACTCCAAGGCAGAGTACAAAGTAAATAGCAAGATACTTAGTAGTGTGGAGGAGCAGAGGGATCTGGGGGTACATGTCCACAGCTCCCTGAAAGTTGCCTCACAGGTAGATAGGGTAGTTAAGAAAGCTTAAGGGGTGTTAGCTTTCATAAGTCGAGGGATAGAGTTTAAGAGTCACGAGGTAATGATGCAGCTCTATAAAACTCTGGTTAGGCCCCACTTGGAGTACTGTGTCCAGTTCTGCTTGCCTCACTATAGGAACGATGTGGAAGCATTGGGAAGGGTACAGAGGAGATTTACCAGGAGGCTGCCTGGTTTAGAGTGTGTGCTAGGGCTTTACTCTTTGGAGAGAAGAAGGATGAGAGGAGACATGATAGAGGTGTACAAGATAATAAGAGGAATAGATAGAGTGGATAGCCAGCACCTCTTCCCCAGGGCACCACTGCTCAATACAAAAGGACATGGCTTTAAGGTAAGGGGCGGGAAGTTTAAGGGGGATATTAGAGGAAGGTTTTTTACTCAGAGAGTGGTTGGTGCGTGGAATGCTCTGCCTGAGTCAGTGGTGAAGGCAGATACACTAGTGAAGTTTAAGAGACTACTAGACAGGTTTATGGAGGAATTTAAGGTGGGGGGGTATATGGTTGGCAGGGTTTGAAGGTCGGCACAACATTGTGGGCCGAAGGGCCTGTAATGTGCTGTACTATTCTATGTTCTATGTTCTATGTTATAGTAATTTTTTACATCTTACACTGCTGCTACAAAACAAATTTCCTGACTTAAGTCATTGATAATCTGATTTGGCTTCTAACAGAGACAACTGGAATCAGTGCAGGAGGGCAAAATGGGTGGAATGGACATGGAGTGCCGGAGTTTAGTGAACATCACCACTGCTGATATCATAAGGCAGGGTCATTGATGACGCAGTTGAAAATGTTTTGGCCTAGGATATTGCATTAAGGTCTCCAGCAGGGATATCCTGGGATTGAATTCGTGACTTCCAATAATCGCAACTTTGTTTTAACCCAGCGTATGATCAGACGGTGGAGAGATTTCTCATTGATTCCCATTGTCTTCGTTTTATAGGTTTCATTCATACTATACCCATCAAACACTGCTTTGAAGATAAGGTTACTCCCACCCCAGCTCTGAATCCCGGCCCTCTGTCCAAGCAGTGAAGAGACCCCAGCCAAACACTAACTGATTACGAACAAGAGTGAAAAACACACACAACTGCTGGAGGAATTTAGCAGGCCAGACAGCATCTATGGAAAAGAGTAAACAGTCGATGTTTCAGGTCGAGACGTCGAGTGTTTACTCTTTTCCATAGATGCTGCCTGACCTGCTGAGTTCTTTCAGCATTTTGTGCGACCGATTACAGGTTTTTAGTAAACTGATTATAGGTTTATTCACTTTTAAAATTTGTATTGTATTTTCATTTTGTATAGTGAAAATGCACAGTACAACGGTTCATTATGGTATGAAGGCAGGGTGAAGCATTTGACTAAGTTTCAGTAAACACTGCCACCCAGTGGATTCGCACAGACTCACAGGTGGCGGAGACTTGAGCGATGCAGACGATGATGAATATTTTATCAATAGTTTCCATTCCTTCTCTGACTTACTGCAGTCACATCTTTCCACGTCGTTGATCTGTGCTTCCGAAATTCAGGAAGGAAAGGCTCAATGGTCCTGCTGTGACGTTTGGGAGTGGTGAGTGTGGTTGATAGCCGAACAGGCGCAAGAGTCCGTAGCGACGCCGGCAGAGTGAATAATTCGCCGGAGTTGGAAGTGGCAGACGATTTAATAGCTACTATGCGTTCCTCTCGAATTTGAACCACCTCACGAAGATTTCTTCTACAATAAAACTTCCGATATTCTAAAATTTGATATAGAGGACGGAGCATTTAAGAAAAAAAATCTATTTACACCACTGTGTCGCCGCTCTTTCATTAATTCTGCGCCCACACAGCTCAGTGCAGAGGAAAATATCAAATTTAATATACCAACAAATCTGGTTAATTGAACCGTGAGGTTTGCACTTGATCATTTGGCTACCTATTCGATGGATCGCTGTAATATCTCATCGCTGTCCGCATTACAATAATCAAATGCGATGTTTGTGCATCTACCTTTTCTTACTAATCACAACCTTCCCAAATTGCTTGGTGTGCCAACAGTTAGCGGCTAGTTGGGGGGTGAGTGGTGGTTGGGTAGGGGGTAGGAGTTGTATTTTCTTGCAGGATTGAAGTTATTCCGAATCTGTGATGGTAACTGTTGGCCGCGCTAATGCTTTTGAACGGTAGGAGGAGCTGTGGTGAGAAATTGAAAGCTCTGAGCCAGGCAGTTAACGCCCTCTTTAAACATTGTGAATGGCAGACCGCTATATTTGGCCGTTCGCTTGGAACGTCATAAAAAAGATCTCCTCTCCTATTGGAGGTTAAGTGGAGGCTAGCCAGTCACTTCGGTCTGAAAAGTGTAGTTCGTTTCTTATTCAACTCACGCAGTCTAGTATTTTCTGTTTTTATTTTCGATTACCAACGTAATTATTTTGTAGCCTGGGGAAAAATACACACGAAAGACAACAAATACCTTTTTTTGGTCTTTAATTCCTTTGTCTGTTTTAGATGTTTTATTGCAGAAAGAGGGTATAAAAATTAAAACGACAAAATGACTTAAAAACAGCAGTTCCCTTGTAACGTATGCAGCATGAAAATAAATAAAACAAACTAGGAACAAAGGTGATGAACTGAGAGCTTGGATACATACATGGAATTATGACGTAGTGGCCATTACAGAGACTTGGCTAGCACCAGGGCAGGAATGGATTCTCAATATTCCTGGATTTTAGTGCTTTAAAAGGGATAGAGAGGGCGGAAAAAGGGGAGGAGGGGTGGCATTACTGGTCAGGGATACTATTACAGCGACAGAAAGGGTGGGTAATGTAGCAGGATCCTCTTTTGAGTCAATATGGGTGGAAGTCAGGAACAGGAAGGGATCAGTTACTCTACTGGGGGTATTCTATAGGCCCCCTGGTAGCAGCAGAGATAGAGAGGAGCAGATTGGGAGGCAGATTTTGGAAAGGTGCAGAAATAACAGGGTTGTTATCATGGGTGACATTAACTTCCCTAATATTGATTGGCACCTGATTAGTTCCAAGGGTTTAGATGGGGCAGAATTTGTTAAGTGTGTCCAGGATGGATTCCTGTCACAGTATGTGGACAGGCCGACCAGGGGGAATGCCATACTAGATCTAGTACTAGGTAATGAACCGGGTCAGGTCACAGATCTCTCAGTGGGTGAGCATCTGGGGGACAGTGACCACCACTCCCTGGCCTTTATAATTATCATGGAAAAGGATAGAATCAAAGAGGACAGGAAAATTTTTAATTGGGGAAAGGAAAATTATGAGGCTATAAGGCTAGAACTTGCGGGTGTGAATTGGGATGATGCTTTTGCAGGGAAATGTACTATGGACATGTGGTCGACGTTTAGAGATTTCTTGCGGGATGTAAGGGATAAATTTGTCCCGGTGAGGAAGATAAAGAATGGTAGGGTGAAGGAACCATGGGTGACAAGTGAGGTGGAAAATCTAGTCAGGAGGAAGAAGGCAGCATACATGAGGTTCAGGAAGCAAGGATCAGCTGGGTCTATTGAGGAATATAGGGAATCAAGAAAGGAGCTTAAGAAGGGGCTGAGAAGAGCAAGAAGGGGGCATGAGAAGGCCTTGGTGAGTAGGGTAAAGGAAAACCCCAAGGCATTCTTCAATTATCTGAACAGCAAAAGGATGACAGGAGTGAAGGTAGGACCGATTAGAGATAAAGGTGGGAAGATGTGCCTGGAGGCTGTGGAAGTGAGCGAGGTCCTCAATGAATACTTCTCTTCGGTATTCACCAATGAGAGGGAACTTGATGATGGTGAGGACAATATGAGTGAGGTTGATGTTCTGGAGCATGCTGATATTAAGGGAGAGGAGGTGTTGGAGTTGTTAAAATACATTAGGACCTGGGGCTTGACGGAATATTCCCCAGGCTGCTCCACGAGGCGAGAGAAGAGATTTCTGAGCCTCTGGCTAGGATCTTTATGTCCTTGTTGTCCACGGGAATGGTACCGGAGGATTGGAGGGAGGCGAATGTTGTTCCCTTGTTCAAAAAAAGGTAGTAGGGATAGCCCAGGTAATTATAGACCAGTGAGCCTTACATCTGTGGTGGGAAAGCTGTTGGAAAAGATTCTTAGAGATAGGATCTATAGGCATTTAGAGAATCATGGTCTGATCAGGGACAGTCAGCATGGCTTTGTGAAGGGCAGATCGTGTCTAACAAGCCTGATAGAGTTCTTTGAGGAGATGACCAGGCATATAGATGAGGGTAGTGCAGTGGATGTGATCTATATGGATTTTAGTAAGGCATTTGACAAGGTTCCACACGGTAGGCTTATTCAGAAAGTTAGAAGGCATGGGATCCAGGGAAGTATGGCCAGGTGGATTCACAATTGGCTTGCCTGCAGAAGGCAGAGGGTGGTGGTGGAGGGAGTACATTCAGATTGGAGGATTGTGACTAGTGGTGTTCCACAAGGATCTGTTCTGGGACCTCTACTTTTCGTGATTTTTATTAACGACCTGGATGTCGGGGTAGAAGGGTGGGTTGGCAAGTTTGCAGACAACACAAAGGTTGGTGGTGTTGTAGATAGTGTAGAGGATTGTCAAAGATTGCAGAAAGACATTGATAGGATGCAGAAGTGGGCTGAGAAGTGGCAGATGGAGTTCAACCTGGAGAAGTGTGAGGTGGCACACTTTGGAAGGACAAACTCCAAGGCAGAGTACAAAGTAAATGGCAGGATACTTGGTAGTGTGGAGGAGCAGAGGGATCTCGGGGTACATGTCCACAGATCCCTGAAAGTTGCCTCACAGGTAGATAGGGTAGTTAAGAAAGCTTATGGGGTGTTAGCTTTCATAAGTCGAGGGATAGAGTTTAAGAGTCGCGATGTAATGATGCAGCTCTATTAAACTCTGGTTAGGCCACACTTGGAGTATTGTGTCCAGTTCTGGTCACCTCACTATAGGAAGGCTGTGGAAGCATTGGAAAGGTACAGAGGAGATTTACCAGGATGCTGCCTGGTTTAGAAAGTATGCATTATGATCAGAGATTAAGGGAGCTAGGGCTTTACTCTTTGGAGAGAAGGAGGATGAGAGGAGACATGATAGAGGTGTAGAAGATAATAAGAGGAATAGATAGAGTGGATAGCCAGCGCCTCTTCCCCAGGGCACCACTGCTCAATACAAAAGGACATGGCTTTAAGGTAAGGGGTGGGAAGTTCAAGGGGGATATTAGAGGAAGGTTTTTTACTCAGAGAGTGGTTGGTGCGTGGAATGCACTGCCTGAGTCAGTGGTGGAGGCAGATACACTAGTGAAGTTTAAGAGACTACTAGACAGGTATATGGAGGAATCTAAGGTGGGGGCTTATATGGGAGGCAGGGTTTGAGGGTCGGCACAGCATTGTGGGCCGAAGGGCCTGTACTGTGCTGTACTATTCTATGTTCTATGTTAACTATACAAAACGAACACAGTAGTGGCAATTCTAAAAAAATACAAACAACATTAGAATCCCACCAACCCTGCACCTTACACACTACATCAAAAATAATGATAAATACATCTCATCTTAAGTAAGATATTGGTACACACGTGCTTATCTTCCAAACACATATAGGTTAGACCCTGAGACGAATTCTCCTCACTCACGTTACTAGTCCGATAAGGAACTTCACACAACCTCGCTATCCAGCGCCTACACCTTACTCGCGAAAATCTCAAGCATCCACAAGCAAAACATGTCAAATTACCGATACTCCAGATTTACAAACGTGTAAATGAATTTACATGGATATTATCAAATATTTTGCACCTTTCCTCACCATACGACTAGCATTCGACGTTCTTTTTGGAACCTTGCAACTCTTTTTCTACTCCACTTGTGCATAATGACATCATCGTTTTCTTTTAAAGACACAGGCAGCTATTTTAACATTACCAGGGTGAATCATGCGCCACGAGTTACAGCTTCTATTCCAGCCCGCCCAGAGAGGGGCTTCCAGCATTCCGATCTCAAGCATTAAATTGGCGGCTTAATTGTGCAGCCTCGAGCGGGAGAAAACTCTGCAGATGCCGGAAATCTAAGCAACACGCACAAAAATGCTGGAGGAACTCAGCAGGCCTGGCAGCGTCTATGGAAAAGAGTAAACAGCCAATATTTCCAACCGAGACGTCGACTGTTTGATCAAGAGGTTCAGTTGTTGTTCAGATCAAACATCAGAATGGAGAAGAAATGTGATCTAAGTGACTTTGACTGTGGAATAATTGTTGGTGCAAGTCGGGGTGGTTTGAATATCTCAGAAACTGCTGACGATCTGGGATTTTCACAAACAAAGGTCTTTGGTGTTTACTCGTTGGTGCGAAAAAAACACAAACACATCTAGCGAGGGGCAGTTCTGTGAGGAGAAAGCACCTTGTTAATGAGAGGTATCTGAGGAGAATGGGTGGCCAGAGTAGTTCAAACCGACAGGAAAGTGAAAATTTTTCAAACAACCCTGCATTACAACAGTGGTGTGCAAAAGCGCATCTCTGAACGCCACTACACGTCGACATGGATGGGCTACCGCAGCAGAAGTTTATGAATATACACTCAGTGGCTACTTTTTGCTGCAGGAGGTACCTAATAAAGGGGCCACTGGGTAGACATGGTTAGGTCCCGTTTCCAGACCAGTCATCAATGAACTCCCCCTCCTGTCTTCTCCTATCATTTCGGATCTCCCTCTCCCCCTCCCTCTTTCAAATCTCTTACTATCTCTTCTTTCAGTTAGTCCTGACGAAGGGTCAAGGCCCGAAACGTCGACTGTACCTCTTCCTATAGACGTGTTCTACCAGCATTTTGTGTGTGTTGCTTGAATTTCCAGCATCTGCATATTTTCTCATGTTTGCATTAATGAATATTATTGCGAGGCAGAAATAAACCAGTTATAAGCCATTTTGCAGAAGGCACGTTTGTAATACTGTAACTTTCAAATCAAGCTGAGACACACTGATTTCTAAATGATGCAAATTTGGAGATATGGTTGACATTTGGGAGGAAACTTTAAGCCACTGGTCTGTTGAATAGATAAACAGCAAAAGCAATTTACATCGGGGAATACACAAAAATGGAGGAACATAATGTGGGTTGGAGACGGAGAAAGGGTCATGTTGTTTACGTTCACAGAACATTCGTGGCTAATTAATAAGGTGGTTGAAACCACACATGGCATATTTTCCATTTTTAGCCGTGGCATAGGACATAGGATCACACAGAGTATATTATAACCAGGTACAGTCTGAGTGAGTCCACCATCTGAGCGACGCGTCCAGCTCCGGCCACTGCAGTGCAGCAAATGTGTGATTGTATTAGCGGTATTGCCAGAACTGGAAAGTTGTAGCTATGGGGAAATGTTCGATGGACTGGGTTATTTTCCTTGGAAAAGGAAAAGCTGAACAGACACAGAAATCTTGAAGAGCCAACCAGACAGGCCGAGCAACACACACAAGATGCTGGAGGAGCTGGAAGACATGGGGTGCCACGGTAATGTAGCGGTAAGCACGACTCTGTTATAGCTCGAGGTGTCGGAGTTCGGAGTTCAGTTCTGGTGTCCTCCATAAGAAAGTTTGTATGCTCACCCTGTGAATATCTGGGTGCTCCGCTTTCCTCCCACAGTCCAAAGATGTACCGGTTAGTAATGCGTCATTGTAAATTGTCCTGTAATTAGATTAGGTTTAAGTAGGTAGTCACTGGCGTGGTGGGGGGCGGGGGGGGGGGTACCACTCATTGAGCCAGAAGACCTATTTTGTTGTGTATCTTTAAATAAAATATCAATAAATGTCTCAGCAGGTCAGGCAGCATCTATGGAAATGAATAAACAGTGGACATTTCATTAGTCCTGATGAAGTGCCTCGGCCCAAAACGTTTACTGTTTACTCATTTCCATAGAGGCTGCCTGACCTGCTGAGCTCCTCCTGCATTTTCCATGTGTTGCCTTGGATTTCCAATATCTGTCGAATCTCTTGTGTTTGTAACCAGAAAGACCAATTATTTTTAGCAGAGGAGTCAAGCATGGGGGTGGGGGCAGTGTGGATCTATGCATAGGAAGATTAGAGGGGAGATCAAGGAAACTATATCATCCCAGATGTGGTAGAGATTTGGAACTCATGGTCTGAAAGGGTGAGGCAGAGGAAGAAATTCTCATTACACTTACAAAGTACTTGAGTATCACTCAAAGTACAGTGACCTGCAGGTACTGTACCAGCACAAGTATGATGGGCAAATGGCTTCTTTCAGTACGGCGAATTTTCTGTGATTCGTCATCGATGAGGTGGAGGATAAATGCGTGGCTGAGGGATTGGAGCAGGAGGCAGGGATTCAAGTTTTTGGATCATTGGGACCTCTTTTGGCACAGGCGTGACCTGTACAAAAAGGACAGGTTACACTTGAATCCTAGGGGGACCAATATCCTGGCAGGGAGATTAGCGAGGGCTACTGAGGTGACTTTAAACTAGAATGGTTGGGGGGTGGGAATCAAATTAAGAGGCGAGGCGAGAGGAGGTTAGTTCACAACAGGGGGATGGGAACCAGTGCAGAGAGACAGAGGGGTGTAAAGTGAGGGTAGAAGCAAAAAGTAGTAAGGAGAAAAGTAAAAGTGGCAGGCCGACAAATCCAGGGCAAGCATTAAAAAGGGCCACTTTTCAACATAATTGTATAAGGGCGAAGAGAGTTGTAAAAGAGCGCCTGAAGGCTTTGTGTGTCAATGCAAGGAGCATTCGTAACAAGGTGGATGAATTGAAAGTGCAGATTGTTATTAATGATTATGATATAGTTGGGATCACAGAGACATGGCTCCAGGGTGACCAAGGATGGGAGCTCAACGTTCAGGGATATTCAATATTCAGGAGGGATAGACATGAAAGAAAAGGAGGTGGGGTGGCGTTGCTGCTTAAAGATGAGATTAATGCAATAGAAAGGAAGGACATAAGCCGGGAAGATGTGGAATCGATATGGGTAGAGCTGCATAACACTAAGGGGTAGAAAACGCTGGTGGGAGTTGTGTACAGGCCACCTAACAGTAGTAGTGAGGTCGGAGATGGTATTAATCAGGAAATTAGAAATGTGTGCAATAAAGGAACAGCAGTTATAATGGGTGACTTCAATCTACATGTAGATTGGGTGAATCAAATTGGTAAAGGTGCTGAGGAAGAGGATTTCTTGGAATGTATGCGGGATGGTGTTTTGAACCAACATGTCGAGGAACCAACTAGAGAGCAGGATATTCTAGACTGGGTTTTGAGCAATGAGGAAGGGTTAATTAGCAATCTTGTCGTGAGAGGCCCCTTGGGTAAGAGTGACCATAATATGGTGGAATTCTTCATTAAGATGGAGAGTGACACAGTTAATTCAGAAACAAAGGTTCTGAACCTAAAGAGGGGTAACTTTGAAGGTATGAGACGTGAATTAGCTAAGATACACTGGCAAATGACACTTAAAGGATTGACGGTGGATATGCAATGGCAAGCATTTAAAGATTGCATGGATGAACTATAACAATTGTTCAACCCAGTTTGGCAAAAGAATAAATCAAGGAAGGTAGTGCACCCGTGGCTGACAAGAGAAATTCGGGATAGTATCAATTCCAAAGAAGAAGCATACAAATTAGCCAGAAAAAGTGGCTCACCTGAGGACTGGGAGAAATTCAGAGTTCAGCAGAGGAGGACAAAGGGCTTAATTAGGAAGGGGAAAAAAGATTATGAGAGAAAACTGGCAGGGAACATAAAAACTGACTGTAAAAGCTTTTACAGATATGTAAAAAGGAAAAGACTGGTAAAGACAAATGTAGGTCCCCTACAGACAGAAACAGGTGAATTGATTATGGGGAGCAAGGACATGGCAGACCAATTGAATAATTACTTTGGTTCTGTCTTCACTAAGGAGGACATAAATAATCTTCCAGAAATAGTAGGGGACAGAGGGTCCAGTGAGATGGAGGAACTGAGGGAAATACATGTTAGTAGGGAAGTGGTGTTAGGTAAATTGAAGGGATTAAAGGCAGATAAATCCCCAGGGCCAGATGGTCTGCATCCCAGAGAGCTTAAGGAAGTAGCCCAAGAAATAGTGGATGCATTAGTGATAATTTTTCAAAACTCGTTAGATTCTGGACTAGTTCCTGAGGATTGGAGGGTGGCTAATGTAACCCCACTTTTTAAAAAAGGAGGGAGAGAGAAACCGGGGAATTACAGACCGGTTAGCCTAACGTCGGTGGTGGGGAAACTGCTGGAGTCAGTTATCAAAGGTGTGATAACAGTACATTTGGAAAGCGGTGAAATCATCAGACAAAGTCAGCATGGATTTGTGAAAGGAAAATCATGTCTGACGAATCTCATAGAATTTTTTGAGGATGTAACTAGTAGAGTGGATAGGGGAGAAAGAGTAGATAGGGGAGAACCAGTGGATGTGGTATATTTGGATTTTCAAAAGGCTTTTGACAAGGTCCCACACAGGAGATTAGTGTGCAAGCTTAAAGCACACTGAATTGGGGGTAAGGTATTGATGTGGATAGAGAATTGGTTAGCAGACAGGAAGCAAAGAGTGGGAATAAACGGTACCTTTTCAGAATGGCAGGCAGTGACTAGTGGGGTACCGCAAGGCTCAGTGCTGGGACCCCAGTTGTTTACAATATATATTAATGACTTGGATGAGGGAATTAAATGCAGCATCTCCAAGTTTGCGGATGTCACGAAGCTGGGCGGCAGTGTTAGCTGTGAGGAGGATGCTAAGAGGATGCAGGGTGACTTGGATAGGTTGGGTGAGTGGGCAAATTCATGGCAGATGCAATTTAATGTGGATAAATGTGAAGTTATCCACTTTGGTGGCAAAAATAGGAAAACAGATTATTATCTGAATGGTGGCCGATTAGGAAAAGGGGAGGTGAAACGAGACCTGGGTGTCATTATACACCAGTCACTGAAAGTGGGCATGCAGGTACAGCAGGCGGTGAAAAAGGCGAATGGTATGCTGGCATTTATAGCGAGAGGTTTCGAGTACAGGAGCAGGGAGGTACTACTGCAGTTGTACAAGGCCTTGGTGAGACCACATCTGGAGTATTGTGTGCAGTTTTGGTCCCCTAATCTGAGGAAAGACATCCTTGCCATAGAGGGAGTACAAAGAAGGTTCACCAGATTGATTCCTGGGATGGCAGGATTTTCATATGAAGAAAGACTGGATGAACTAGGCTTGTACTCGTTGGAATTTAGAAGATTGAGGGGAGATCTGATTGAAACGTATAAAATCCTAAAGGGATTGGACAGGCTAGATGCAGGAAGATTGTTCCCGATGTTGGGGAAGTCCAGAACGAGGGGTCACAGTTTGAGGATAAAAGGGTAGCCTTTTAGGACTGAGATTAGGAAACACTTCTTCACACAGAGAGTGGTGAATCTGTGGAATTCTCTGCCACAGGAAACAGTTGAGGCCAGTTCATTGTCTATATTTAAGAGGGAGTTAGATATGGCCGTTGTGGCTACTGGGATCAGGGGGTATGGAGGGAAGGCTGGTGCAGGGTTCTGAGTTGGATGATCAGCCATGATCATAATAAATGGCGGTGCAGGCTCGAAGGGCCGAATGGCCTACTCCTGCACCTATTTTCTATGTTTCTATGTTTCTATCAGAAGATATTCGAAACAGGTTTTCTTGCTTCTAATCATACAAAGTGATTCTTGCTATCTGTTAACATACAAATACCTAATAATTCCTTTCACTTTCAACAGATGATTATCATTTCCTCACATCTCCTTTCACATCAGGATCATTAGGAGAGACTACCCATCTTTTAACTGTATGGAACTATTTCAGTGAAAGGCGTCCCCACCACTTTCAACAAGACTTTAAAATAGAAATAGGCGGTGCTTATTTTTAGATAATGGGAATGATTTCTATGCTGCTCTCCACACAAGACACACAAGATGGCGGATTCTCAAGTTACCCCTGATACACTCCAATCAAGCTGTCTATTTGTGTAGTTTCCTGGATGGACAACACCTTAAGTGTACTAGCAATTCTGCTGACACCACCATGGCTGATCAGAAGTAGCTCTTGAACCAACTGATAAAGTAAGCTGCTTTGACCCATATTAAAGAAATGGAACCAGATACCAACGTTATGGGTCTGCTGTGCCCCTCAATAAGACCATGACTGATTCTACCTCCTAGCCAACATGCTTGCACATTCCTTATGCTTGCCCTGTCCAACTCTAGTGTTTCAACACCAATCTAGCCTAACAGTTATTATGCATCAATGTTAGAAGCTCACATGAGAAATCTACTCCTAATTGATAGCTCTTTTCTGTTTTTTTAAAGGGTCATAAATATATCTGAATAAATGCAGGGTTAAATTTAATATGCTTCAAAACAATCTTACTTCAGTGGTTGGTAAGTTGCTGGAGAAGATCCTGACATCCAAGACCTATGAACATTTGGAGAGGCATAATATGATTAGGAATAGTCAGTATGGGCTTGTCAAAGGCATGTCGTGCCTTATGAGCCTGATTGGATTTTTTGAGGATGTGACTAAACACATCGATGAAGGTAGAGTCGTAGATGTAGTGTATATGGATTTCAGCAAGGCATTTGATAAAGTACTTCATGCAAGGCTTATTGAGAAAGTAAGGAGGTATGGGATCCAAGGGGACATTGCTTTGTGGATCCAGAACTGGCTTGCCCACAGAAGGCAAAGAGTGGTTGTAGACAGGTCATATTCTGCATGGAGGTCTGTTACCAGTGGTGTGCCTCAGGGATCTGTTCTGGGACCCCTACTCTTCATGATTTTTATAAACGACCTGGATGAGGAAGTGGAGGGGTGGGTTAGTAAATTTGCTAATGGCACAAAGGTTGGAGATGTTGTGGATAGTGTGGAGGGCTGTAAGACGTTACAGCAGAACATTGATAGGATGCAAAAATGGGCTGAAAATGGCAGATGGAGTTCAACTGAGATAAGTGTGAGGTGGTTCATTTTGGTAGGTCAAATCTGATGGCAGAATATAGTATTAATGGTAAGACTCTTGGCAGTGCAGAGGATCAGAGGGATCTTGGGGTCGAAGTCCAAAGCTGCTGCGCTCTGGTTAAGAGGGAATATGGTGCATTGCCCTTCATCAATCATGGGATTCAGCTTAAGAGCCAAGAGGTAATGTTGCAGCTATACAGGACCTTGGTCAGACCCCACTTAGAGTACTGTGCTCAGTCCTGTCGCTTCACTACAGGAAGAATGTGGAAACCATAGAAAGGGTGCAGAGGAGATTTACAATAATGTTGCTTGGATTGGGGGCATGCCTTATGAGAATAGGTTGAGTGAACTTGGCCTTTTCTCCTTGGAGCGACGGAGGATAAGAGGTGACCTGATAGAGGTGTACAAGATGATGAGAGGCATTAATCGTGTGTATCGTCAGAGGCTTTTTCCCAGGGCTGAAATAATTAGTATGAGAGGGTGCAGTTTTAAGGTGCTTGGAAGCAGGTACAGAAGAGATGTCAGGGTTAAGTTTTTTACGCAGACAGCGGTGAGAGCGAGGAATGGGCTGCTGGCGACGGTGCTGGAGGCGGACATGATAGCGTCTTTTAAGAGTCTCCTGGATAAGTACATAGAGGTTAGAAAAATAGAGGGCTATGGGTAACCCTAGGTAATTTCTAAGGTAAAGACATATTCAGCACAGCTTTGTGGTCCGAAGGGCCTATATTGTGCTGTTGGTTTTGCATGTTTCTATGTATGTCAAAACAATTTAGTAGAATATGCGTTTTTGTTTCTACTATGCGAATTTATAACCTCTCTCCATTATCCGCTTAATAACAGGAGTTACTGTAATTGCAAGCCGCAAAGATACAGCACTGATGATTCGAAAACGTGTAATGGAATTTCTGGGTCACATACCTACTTCATTCAGTTTCTTGTTCAGTTGTAATTAGGTTGGAATATTAACATCAATGATCCTTTGGAGCACTAACAGAAGAATGCCTGAGGCCCACGACAGGCCTCTGCGGTGTTACACAGTGAAAATAGAGAAAAAATTTCCGTCCAGCATCTCATTAAAAGCCCCCCGACATTCAGGCCATTTTAAAGTTTACCACAGCAGCTAAACTTCAGTCTTGTGGATAGACTCCAACTACCATTCGAAAAAGACCCAAAGTATGAATTTTGCTTTTCAAAAAGAGCACATTGGCGATAGTTCTTGTAAATTTGGTTCTCCTCCCACTCTAGGCAGTTTTCTTAAACCGGAATTTAATTCACACAAATTCAATTAATTCTGGTGCCAAAAAACGGTCAAGCTTTACAGTATAGATCCCCTTGTCTTGACGTTGCTTGTCCACTTTCATGGCAACAAACTTTCACTTTGTTGTTAAGGGCAAAGAACCATAGTCCTATTTGTTAAAACGACGAATTTCCTTCTTTAAAAGTACACTGAAAACCCCACTATGATTTCAGGACAATTCAGAACTTCCATTTTCCTTCATTCTGATACTAGTAAAGAAAAAGCAAACGAAGGTAAAGGCAGTATCTGAAAGCGACGCGTTTTTCGGCTATTGCAAGAAATGGGCTGCAGTTTCACATCTACGCCGCCCGATGGCGCTGCTACACCGTCTAACTCCGAAAGAAGCAAAATCAAATTAAGGAGAAGTACCGTCTGAGTAGCGCAGCAAGTTCTAATGCTAAAGGGCGGATGTAAAATTTGAGTAGCAGTGTTTCCTGTACTCAATACAATTTTCACAGTATTGTAACACCGAAATAATGCAGGCAGTGCTGGAAAGACCCCGCAGGAGACGGAGAGAGCAGTAGCGGTTCAGCTCAATGACTTGCCATCAGAGTTCTCTAAGTTGTTTCTCAGGGATAAAGCAGAAATCCTACAATGAATACCCATATCGATATATTTTGTGAAGACAGAAAACCTATAGAAACTTTGTGTCTGCAACATGTGCTCCATTGGCGTCGTTCAAGATCGAATGCATTCCACACAACTCATTTCAAATAACGTGAACAGAGCAGACCTTCATTAAATCATTCTTAATTCTAAAGAGAGATAATCCTCTATGACCAAATTTCAGGGGATTTTAAATGGAGAACTTTTGTGAGCTCCTAACTATAACGCTAATAAAACAGATAAATGTGGGAAAGTAGTATTTGCTTAGACAAGTCATTAGAAACCATAGAAACCATAGAAAAACTACAGCACAGAATCATGTCTTCTGGCCCTTCTTGGCTGTGCCGAACCATTTTCTGCCTACTCCCACTGACCTGCACATGGACCATATCCCTCCATACACCTCCCATCCATGTATCTGCCTAATTTATTCTTAAATATCAAAAAATAACCCGCATTTACCACATCGTCTGGCAGCTCATTCCACACTCCCACCATTCTCTGTGTGAAGAAGCCCCCCATAATGTTCCCTTTAAACTTTTCCCCCCTCACCCTTAACCCATGTCCTCTGGTTTTTTTCTCCCCTTGCCTCAGAGGAAAAAGTCTGCTTGCATTCACTCTACCTATACCAATCATAATTTTATATACTTCTACCAAATCTCCCCTCATTCTTCTATGCTCCAGGGAATATAGTCCTAACCTATTCAAACGTTCTCTGTAACTGAGTTTTGCAAGTCCCGGCAACATCATTGTAAACCTTCTCTGCAGTCTTTCACCCTTATTAATATCCTTCCTGTAATTTGGTGACCAAACTGAACACAATACTCGAGATTCGGCCTCACCAATGCCTTATACAACCTCATCATAACATTCCAACTCTTATACTCAATACTTTGATTAATAAAGGCCAATGTACCAAAAGCTCTCTTTACGACACTATCTACCTGTGACGCCACTTTTAGGGAATTTTCTATCTGTATTCCCAGATCCCTCTGTTCTACTGCACTCCTCAGTGCCTTACCATTTACCCCATATGTTCTACCTTGGGTTGTCCTTCCAAAGTGCAATATCGCACACTTGTCTGTATTAAACTCCATTTGCCATTTTTCAGCCCATTTTTCCAGCTGGTCCAAGTCCCTCTGCAAGCTTTGAAAACCTTCCTCACTGTCCACTACACCTCCAATCTTTGTATCATCAGCAAATTTGCTGATCCAATTTACCACATTATCATCCAGATCATTGATATAGATGACAAATAACAATGGACCCAGCACTGATCCCTGTGGCACACCACTAGTCACAGGCCTCCACTCAGAGAAGCAATTCTCTACTACCACTCTTTGGCTTCTTTCATTGAGCCAATGTCTAATCTAACTTACCACCTCTCCATGTATACCTAGCAACTGAATTTTCCTAACTAACCTCCCATGCGGGACCTTGTCAAAGGCCTTACTGAAATCCATGTAGACAACATCCACTGCCTTCCCTTCATCCACTTTCCTGGTAACCTCCTCAAAAAACTCCAATAGATTGGTCAAACATGACCTACCACGCACAAAGCCATGTTGACTCTCCCTAATAAGTCCCTGTCTATCAAAATGCTTGTAGATTCTGTCTCTTAGTACTCCCTCCAATAACTTACCCACTACCGACGTCAAACTTACCGGCCTATAAATTCGCGGATTACTTTTTGATCCTTTTTTAAACAACGGAACAACATGAGCCATTCGCCAATCCTCTGGCACCTCACCTGCAGACACCGACATTTTAACTATATCTGCCAGGGCCCCTGCAATTTCAACACTAGTCTCCTTCAAGGTCCGAGGGAACACCCTGTCAGGTCCCAGGGATTTATCCTCTTTAATTTTCCTCAAGACAGCAAGGACCTCCTCCTTTTCGATCTGTACAGTTTCCATGATCTCACTACTTGTTTCCCTTAATTCCATAGACTTCATGCTAGTTACCCTAGTAAATACAGACGCAAAAGAACCATTTAAGATCTCCACCATTTCTTTTGGTTCCGCACATAGCCGACCACTCTGATCTTCAACAGGACCAATTTTAGAAACATAGAAACATAGAAAATAGGTGCAGGAGTAGGCCATTCGGCCCTTCGAGCCTGCACCACCATTTATTATGATCATGGCTCATCATCCAACTCAGAACCCCGCCCCAGCCTTCCCTCCATACCCCCTGACCCCTGTAGCCACAAGGGCCATATCTAACTCCCTCTTAAACATAGCCAATGAACTGGCCTCAACAGTTTGCTGTGGCAGAGAATTCCACAGATTCACCACTCTCTGTGTGAAGAAGTTTTTCCTAATCTCGGTCCTAAAAGGCTTCCCCTCTATCCTCAAACTGTGACCCCTCGTTCTGGACTTCCCCAACATCGGGAACAATCTTCCTGCATCTAGCCTGTCCAATCCCTTTAGGATCTTATACGTTTCAATCAGATCCCCCCTCAATCTTCTAAATTCCAACGTGTACAAGCCCAGTTCATCCAGTCTTTCTTCATATGAAAGTCCTGCCATCCCAGGAATCAATCTGGTGAACCTTCTTTGTACTCCCAATATGGCAAAGATGTCTTTCCTCAGATTAGGGGACCAAAACTGTACACAATACTCCAGGTGTGGTCTCACCAAGGCCTTGTACAACTGCAGTAGTACCTCCCTGCTCCTGTACTCGAATCCTTTCGCTATAAATGCCAGCATACCATTTGCCTTTTTCACCGCCTGCTGTACCTGCATGCCCACTTTCAATGACTGGTGTATAATGACACCCAGGTTTCGTTGCACCTCCCCTTTTCCTAATCGGCCACCATTCAGATAATAATCTGTTTTCCTATTTTTGCCACCAAAGTGGATAACTTCACATTTATCCACATTAAATTGCATCTACCATGAGTTTGCCCACTCACCCAACCTATCCAAGTCACCCTGCATCCTCTTAGCATCCTCCTCACTGCTAACACTGCCACCCAGCTTCGTGTCATCCGCAAACTTGGAGATGCTGCATTTAATTCCCTCATCCAAGTCATTAATATATATTGTAAACAACTGGGGTCGCAGCACTGAGCCTTGCCGTACCCCACTAGTCACCGCCTGCCATTCTGAAAAGGTCCCGTTTATTCCCACTCTTTGCTTCCTGTCTGCTAACCAATTCTCCACCCACACCAATACCTTACCCCCAATACCGTGTGCTTTAAGTTTGCACACTAATCTCCTGTGTGGGACCTTGTCAAAAGCCTTTTGAAAATCCAAATATACCACATCCACTGGTTCTCCCCTATCCACTCTACTAGTTACATCCTCAAAAAATTCTATGAGATTCGTCAGACATGATTTTCCTTTCACAAATCCATGCTGACTTTGTCCGATCATTTCACCACTTTCCAAATGTGCTGTTATCACATCCTTGATAACTGACTCCAGCAGTTTCCCCACCACCGACGTTAGGCTAACTGGTCTATAATTCCCCGGTTTCTCTCTCCCTCCTTTTTTAAAATGTGGGGTTACATTAGCCACCCTCCAATCCTCAGGAACTAGTCCAGAATCTAACGAGTTTTGAAAAATTATCACTAATGCATCCACTATTTCTTGGGCTACTTCCTTAAGCACTCTAGGATGCAGACCATCTGGCCCTGGGGATTTATCTGCCTTCAATCCCTTCAATTTACCTAACACCACTTCCCTACTAACATGTATTTCACTCAGTTCCTCCAATTTTATCCCTTACAATCTTTTACACTTAATATACCTGTAAAAGCTCTTTGGATTATCCTTCACTTTGACTGCCAAGGGAACCTCATGTCTTCTTTTAGCCCTCCTGATTTCCTTCTTAAGTATTTTCTTGCACTTTTTAATACTCCTCAAGCACCTTATTTACTCCCTGTTTCCTATACATTTCATACAACTCTCTCTACTTCTTTATCAGAGTTGCAATATCCCTTGAGAACCAAGGTTCCTTATTCCTATTCACTTTGCCTTTAATCCTGACAGGAACATACAAGCTCTGCACTCTCAAAATTTCTCCTTTGAAGGCTTCCCACTTACCAATCACATCCTTGCCCAGAGAACAACCTGTCCCAATCCACGCTTTCTAAATCCTTCCTCATTTCTTCAAATTTGGCCTTCTTCCAGTTCAGAACCTCAACCCTAGGACCAGATCTATCCTTGTCTATGATCAAACTGAAACTAATGGTGTTATGATCACTGGAACCAAAGTGCTCCCCTACACACACTTCCGTCACTTGTCCTAACAGGTTTCCTAACACGAGATCCAATATTGCACCCCTTCTAGTTGGTACCTCTATATATTGATTTAGAAAACTTTCCTGAACACATTTTACAAACTCTAAACCATCTAGACCATACGAGTCTATAGAGAAGGGGTGCAGTAGTTTTGTTGGCTGCTGACTTTGCAGAGCCTACTCTCTCCTTGGCATTACGGGGGCGACAAAGAAAAGAACCATCAGGACCATCACAGTGGCTGTTGAGACAGCATACAGATCAAGAGGCGTGGACCAGTGCTGCTGGGACACACTCCGGGGCCTGATCAGCCTGGGTGCGTCACTTGGGCGAGGGTGTCTGATGTTGAAAGACCCGAAGCACCCGATGACCCAGGGTTGCAACTCTGATGATGTGTTCCAGCGCATCCTAGGAAGTATTTCAGCTACAAAACTGTTCATGGAGAGCTTTGAGTTTATAATCAAGGACAGGACAGTTTAGTTTATTGAACATTCTCATTGTGGAATTGTAAGGTCTACATATGACTGGTGATACAACTGAATTTCTTGAGTAATCCTAATGCATCGATCAGCAGAATCTACCTGAATATTATTTATAAAGATGTCTTGAATGCATCGGATGAAACCCTACTTGCTAATTAAAGGTGAACCTTACAAAATATAGACCTATAAGGAAACAGAAGACCGACGATTGAAATATTGAGCAACACACACAAAGCTCAGCAGGTCATGTAGCCTCTATGGAGGGGAATAAACTGTCGACGTTTCTGGCCGAGACCCTTCAGGATTTCCACCCTCCGCTGAATCCCTTGTGATAATTAATAGCGAGATAGATTTTGCGTTTTGGTGCACTAAAATAGTGAATCCTATCCTCAATATAATCTTTCCTGATCCTCCAAGTATCAACATCGGGGTGCTTTCTGAAAGACTATCGTAATGGGAATCGTCGGCCATCTCTCCATCGCCCCCCACCCCGCCCCGTTCTCTATTTTTGTACAGCTATATAACAACTGCGATTTCTATGCTGCTTTTATTCTGGCATCTTACACACATTGGAATATATTTGCTCCATATCTCTCAGCCACATAGTGAGATATTGAGCAAATACATTGAGAGATACATTGAGCCTGGAACCTCATCGCTCAATCTCATCACTTCTTCTGTTTTTAGGACATTTTCTTAAATCTGATTCTTTAACCAAATCCTAAAATGTAACGAAAGGTCAGACCCATGAAATGTTATTTTCTTTTTAATTTTTTAGCCATTTGCAGCCTTACTGTTTTTAATTTTGCTTTCAGGTTTCCAGATGCCAACTATGCGTCTTCCTCTGTTTTTATTTTCCCGATTTCCGTGTTAGCCGGTGAGGTGAATGCACCACACGAGTGTCTTAGAATGGTTCTACTGTTTTAAAGGTGCTATATAACTGTTTGGTATTGCTTTCTACTGCTGTACCTTCTTCGTATGTAGCATCTGCATTTAGTTATTAGCAAGGGATGTGCTAACTGCTGTCCACCAGCATCCATCATCAAGGACCGTCACCATCCAGGCCATGCTCTCTTCTCATTAGTACCATCGGGAAGGGGATACAGGAGCCTCAGGTCCCACACCACTATATTGAGGAACAGCTGTTACCCGACAACCATCGGACTCCTGAACCAACATGGATAACCTCACTGACTCCACAATCTACAGGCTCACTTTCAAGGGCTCAACAGCCCATGCTCTCAGTATTCGTTATTTACATCATTTGTCTTCTTTTGCACTTTGGTTGCTTCTCAGTCTTTGTTCATGCACAGTTTTTCCCACAGTTTTTCTTCATTTTTCTGAAAATGCCTGCAAGAAAATCACTCTCAAGGTAGTACATGGTAACCTGTACATACTGGGATAATACATTTACTTTCACTTTGACGAATGCCAGTTCAAGGTCCGAAAATTAACAAGTGATTGGAATGTGCAAGAGTTTTGGGTAGAATTTTGCAGCGTTCTTGGAGCGATCATTGGGATTATATAGATGCAGTGTTGTAAAACCGCGAATGAAAGGAAACAGACAGGTAAAGATTTTAACTGCAGCATTCGATGACCAGATTAGATTAGATTATTAGGTTATGAGGACACTCAGTCCTCTTTTATTGTCATTTAGTAATGCATGCATTAAGAAATGATACAATGTTTTTCAAGAATGATATCACAGAATGATACAATGGTTACTCGGGTATTCTGCTTTTGCAGGACATAAAGCTGTAAAAAAGAGCATTGAAATAGCCGCGTTTTCTGATTGCAATGGCATGAAAGGTTGCCGCAGCTGCACCTGGAGAGAGGCAATGGTGGAGGTGGATAATGTAGCGGAAATGGAAACAAGCATCTTTTTCATGGGAAGCAACTCCAAATGAAATAGATCGGTCAGCCCGGCTCACTCTGATACCACGGACAGCTAACATCCGTCATCACTGTACAGACTGCATCTTGTGATTTGAAGTCAATAACCTTCCTCCTCCAACGATCAACTGATGGATGATATGTTCACGAGAGGGGTAAAGGAAGCGATGGCGTTGCAAGGGAGTTGGATGAGACACTGGAGAAGAAGAGCTGGATGTTATCTATACATACGTAACCTGAACCTGTGTCTTTAACTGACGTTGCCAAGTGGCAGCATGAAAACTCTGATATGCGGGGGAATTTAATACAAATTTTGCAGTAGTCTAGACGTAACTACGCAGGCTGGCCGGTGAATCTGTTAAACATAGAACAGGGGAAACCTACAACACAATACAGGCCCTTCGGTACGCAAAGCTGTGCCGAACATGTCCTTACTTTAGAAATTATAGAAACATAGAAACATCGAAATATAGAAAAGCTACAGCACAATACAGGCCCTTCAGCCCACAAAACTGTGCCAAACATGTCCTTACCTTAGAACTATAAGCTTTACCCATAGCCCTTTACTTTTCGAAGCTGCATGTAGCCATCCAGGAGTCTCTTAAAAGACCTATCGTTTCCGCCTCCACAACCATTGCCGGTAGCCCATTCCACGCACTCACTACTCTCTGCGTAAAAAACTTACCCCTGACATCTCCTCTGTACCTGCTTCCAAGAACCTTAAAACTGTGCCCTCTCGTGCTAGCCATTTCAGCCCTAGGAAAAGGCCTCCGACTATCCACACAATCAATGCCTCCCATCATCTTATTACACCTCTATCAGGTCACCTCTCGTCCTCCGTCGCTCCAAGGAGAAAAGGCATAGTTCATTCAACCAGTGAACAGGATGTTTGCTCTTTGATAGAACTAATAGCTATGGTCGCAAAGGCATTGTCTAGTGGGTAGTGACAGAGAATGGCATGTTCAGCAATGCTGAGGGGCGGAGGGGTGTAACTTTTTACTATGATTTTGTCATAATGGGCGAAAAGCTAATCACAGGGATTTGTAGATGGAATTGAGAAAACAGTACTCACAAATTTGAAAGGTGAAGGCATTCTCAAAAGTTTGCAATGGACAGGGAGGGTGAAGATGGGTGGTGCTTGGCAAGAACAAAACACCAAAGACGTGGTGTTTGATATTTTTGAAGTAGGGCCAAGCAGTGGTCATAAGAACAGCCGGTAGTGGGGTAGGGTGGTTGAATAGAAGGATCATGGCTCAGGTACAGAAGGGAGAAGACAGGGGAATAAATACGTCCTCTTACTCTTTAAAAGTAAACATTTATTAAGGAATATGGTTAATTTAAGTAATTCTCAGCAACAAGATGATCTAAAATGGCGCCGGTAACTGGCGACTTTGCGCGTGCTTTCCCGAGCAAACTGCCCTCTCCGCTATCCTATATCCGAGAAATCCTTCTAAATCTCCAATCTGCTACATCCAGCAAGATCAACAACACCCTGGCGAAGCTACTGACCCAGGGGGAGGCCACCGCGCCAGAACTGCTTCGTAAACTCCGGACCGCACCTGGACCTGACCAGCGAGGCCCACCACATTCCCGGAGACCCGCGGTCTGTTACCGTGCCGGAGCGCATGGAGACACGGCCCATTCTGGCCAGCACCTCTCCGGAGCAGACCACCACACAGAAGTGACGGCGGAGACCAC